>NW_020664589.1:15572037-15582301 GCF_002925995.2 Terrapene triunguis
TCTATAGACTGGGGTTCTAAAAATAATATGTAATCTGTGATTGCAGGAAGATTATTCCTCGTGGACTGTGAGCTGAAGCATTTTGGTTTTAGTAGTTCAAAGGTTGTTACTGTGCTGTTATCATTGAAAAGACACCTAGGGGTGTTCGATGATTTAACCCCTGTATGAGACAGCTTATTCCAGAGAAAAACCAAATGTGTTAAATTGTCATGAACCTCAGAGATAATGAATTGATTTCATACTGTTTATTCTGCTAGATCTGAAAGTGAGTAATTGAATAAATGTTTGTCTGAATCTTTAATTTGACTATAAATATGTATAGTAATTAACAAGGAGGAAGGAGATGTTCTTGAGAGTCACCTTGAGAAGAGAATAACCATGCACGAGGTATGCTTAGGAATCAGAAAAGTAATTACGATATCTAACCTCTGCCACCAAGTGGCAGTTTGATATCATTGCCTATCAGCATGGTCACAGCCTGAGGAAGTCTGGCAGCCAAGGCTCAGCATTAACCAGGAGACACACTGCCATGGTTTCAGGGAAACAAGATCGCTTCTCCCAGGCAGGGACAAATGCAGCAGGGTGCTCTTTGGGAAGTGGGTTTTTGAAAGTTTCTCCAGCACAAAACAATTAGTCAAAGCAAGAGTCTCCACATACACCGTTTCAGGAGAAAATTTCTGCTTCTAGCTTTGTTTTTAAAATCATTCTCCTAAAACTCTGCCTGATGAATGGACCTGGCAGTGTCTGCCAGCGGGGGTGGGGGCAACGGGGTCCTGATAATGTTTGAGTGCTCAGACACATGAGGGATTGGCCAAAGCAAAAGATCTGTTCTAGGAAAATTAACCTCCCCTCTTCTTCCCAAAACTCTTGGGCAAACAAGCATAAGAAACTAGGAAGAGGAAGGGGTGAGGGAGGAAGATGGGCTGAGGTGAAGGAGATGGGAAAAAGGGAAAACCCCAAGTGCCTCTTCTACACTGCACTTGCCTCTGGCTCTGCTATTGATAGGAAGTGTGGAAGCTGGTATGTAGACCACTTGCAGGTATTTTTACCAACATGTCTGTAATAAGGGTGTGATGCACAGGAATGCTGGTATTTATTTCCTTGTGGCAGACAGTCGGAGCAAGATTAGGTGACATGGTGGTTTAAAAAACAACAACTTGTGCCTGCTCTACATTTGCACTCCCACCATTGGGGCAGAGAAATGTGAGAGGGAGGATTCTTTTTGATAAATAAGGATTATTTATTTCCGTCCTTCACAGAAGTGGTGGGGGTGTAAGTATTGAATTATAATGGCAAAAGTAATAACAAAAGTCCTATTTAGATTTAATGTAACTGAGCCAGACTCTGGGGCTTGCCATACAATGACACATTCTCATTGATGTAAATGGGTGTGACCTGCATCCTGTATTTAAGTGCCCAATACTGTTAGTTGCAAGGCAGGCTGGTCCAGTGATTAGAGCCCTAGTTGGGGAGATACAGTTCAATTCCCAGCTCTGTGGCCTGGGACTCAGCCAGCCCCACAGGGATGTTGGAATAAATATGTTAAAATGATGAGAGCAAGAACCTATGCTCTGTTTGGGATTTTGGGAGGCAGCAGCTCCTCTGCTGAACTGGAATGAACTTGTAGGAGCATGTCCGTATCTTACACTGAGTCAAGAAACATTAGTGCACAGAACTCTTCCCTCCCTCCCGAGTTCCCATACACCCTGTGCCCCATGTATAATTCAGCAGCAATACATAATTAAAGGACTATACAGCCACACTTACTTTCATATATTTAAATTATTTGTCAGACAGTAGGGGAACGTTCCTCCTGGCCTAGGCCTTTGCATTTCCTACCATGTGTTAAAGAGGTGGAAACACCAGGTCTGATCTCTCAGGAGGCAGCTGGAAACCAGAACTGAAATATAGATTGTTAATAATCAATGATCAGGACTGATTTTTACTAGAACAACATGCAACTGGTGACCATTGTGCATGACCAGAACACCAATAATGCTGTGTATGGTAGAGAGCTGGGCGAAGAACATGCAACAAATCATCAGACCTATTGCTTATATTTATATATACACACACAGCATTATTGGCATTCTGGTCATGCACAATAGTCACCAGTTGCATGTTGTTCTAGTAAAAAAAAAAATATACAATTGTATTGGTTAAGGCGTGTCATGGACTGGGGTGTGGGTGGTCATGCCTTGTGGTCAGAGCCAGGGGTCAGGAACCAGGAGTAAGAGCCTATAGTCAAATCCATGGTCAGGAACCAAGTAGGGTTGGAGCGGAGCGGAGCAGGAACAGGTTTGGAACAAGGCAGGCACAGAAGTGATCAAAGCTGCAGGCATAAGCATTGAGCACCTAGTGACCTGCTGCTGGGCTTAAGAGCACACCTGCTGGTTCCCCTCAGCCAATTAGGTGGGTTGGCCAATCAGGCGGTTCTGCTGTAGCTTACCTGTGTTCATTAGTTTTGTCCCTGACACCATGATATTCTCATGTTTTATGCAGCTTTTCACAATTCTTTTTGAATTTTGTTATTAAATGGTTCATGGTCTTCAGGTCATTCACGCAGGCAGTTTTTAGGGGGTGGACTGGTTACATACATGTGGTTATTGTTTTTGTTTTCTGATTGATTGCTGAACATGCATCATTCAACAGTCTTGTGATTGTGATTTTTACAGTGAAATGTACACCTCGAAATCCACCATCCAAGCATAAAACTGTGACTTTTTATGAGTTTGTGTCCTGATAAAGCCCAAAATGCTTGTGGAAAATGAAGACAAAAAGGTGAATATGGTTAAGGTGAAATTGGCTTTTTAATTCAAATAAATAATCTTGGATCTTCTCCACTATTCACTCAGTTCTAATTCTATATAACACTTAAGTGGTAGGGGGAGATTAATTATCTAATTTAAGATGCCATCACTCGGTATTGATCCAGTAAACACCAGTTATTACTAAGTAAATAAATAATCCTAGCTCTTTCACTGACTCCTTCTGTGGCCCTTGGCAGACCCTTGACCTTGGCCTCATTTCCCCCACCGGTGAAATAAGCATAACACTGATTTTGCTCCCTCGCACAGGGGCTGTGAGGATTTAAGACTGGAGTCTGGGAAAGCATTGTCTGGTGTGAAGGGCCTTGTTCTTGCGGTGCTGAGCGCGCATTACTTTCCAGAGATTTGATTCTAAATATTTTTATTATTGGGCTTGATCCTGAGGAGTATTGAGGGCCTGCATGTCCCACTGCACTCAATGGCAGAGGTAAGTACTCAGCACCTCACGGGTTCAGAGATATTGTTATTCAGGTTGCTTTTCAGTAGCTTGTTGTTTGGCAACCATTTTTACAAGCTCTTAAAACAAAAAGCCAAGTCAGTCCAGCTTCTGTGTCATGTGTGCCCACAGTGCTGGGCCACAGTGCCTGACTATATTAGTCTTGCTGTGTGATGCTGCGGAAACTGCACAGAAACATACGTTTTAAATATTTCATTAGCCCTCCTCACATCAGAGACTTGGTATGACCTGCCCAGCTCCAAAACAGAAACAGAGCTCGCTGTAATGTTCCTCTTTGTTGTGGAAGTTCTACCAAATAAGTTACTGTCTTTTTTGGTCTGGACTTCAATTATATTGGGGCTTATAGACTAGGGAGGATATTAGACGGGGTGTCTGCTAGAAAGATTTCACCATCCAGCTTTTTTGTTGTTGTAGTAATATGTCTGTAATATTATATATATATATACACACACACACACAAATATATATATAACAATGTGTGTATATTAAATCAGTGCTTGTGGGGGTCCCGAATGAGAGCAAGGCATTGTTGCATTAGTGCATTAGAATAAGGGAAGGACCCTGCCCCAAAGAGCTTACAATCTAAATAGACCAGACAGACTAAGGAGTGGGGGGAAAGGATAGAACATAAGCAGTGAACAATATGAATGTTAGCAAATGTTGTGTTAGTGCCATGGTTGTGGTTTTTTTTTCCTGGGGAAGGAGAAGGGGGTTGTTGCAGGGAATTAGTAAAACAGAAAGAGAGAGAGGGACACTGAAGGTAAAGAGGTAAAGGGATAGAGGAGACGGGAGAAGAGGAAGGGAAAGGAAGGGGAGCAGTGAGGGCAGATGGAGCGAGGCTGAGGTGAAGTGACTGTGAAGTTGGGGTAGGAGGAGGCTGGAGCAAATAGCCAGTCAGCAGAGGGGAGAGACTATTGTGACACACTGTAACTCAAAACACTTAAAATCTGTAGTTAATACATGTATTTTAATGTTTCACCTTTATCAGTGAGCTTGCCTAAAGTGCTTGGGGCATCTGTTCAGATTACAAAGGCTGGGACATGTCCACTACCCTTTGAAGGAGTGGCAAACTAACTAATGAGCTTACGTTGCTCAAGACCGTCTTGATCAGTGTAAGACAGTACATTTCTGGGGAGCAAGGCTGGGCAGATTTGCTGGTGTCTCCCTGTGTATAGTTCATGAGTAGCTGTGAGAGCCTGCATGTAACTTTGGGTGTGCCTTCACATGCTAACGGTTGTGTGAGAGCAAAGCCTGAAGGGGCTGCTTGTCACTAGCAGAGCAGTGTGAGAGGTACCCTGATCCAGAAAGCTAAAGGGGACACAGCAGTACCACAGTTCAGGTTGTACCCCAGGGTGTCTGGTGGGCCTTGCCCACCTGCTTAGGGTCTACTGATCACCATATTTGGGTTCAGGAAGAAATTTTCCCCAGGTCAGATTGGAAGAGACCCTTGGCTTTTGTTTGTTTGTTTGTTTTGGTTTTGCAGCATGGGGCACAGGTTACTTGCTAGTTTACACTAGTGTAAATGGTGGATTCTCTGTAACTTGAAGTCTTTAAATCATGATTTGAGGATTTCAGTAACTCAGCCAGAGGTTATGGGCCTATTATAGGCGTGGGTGGGTGATGTTCTGTGGCCTGCAATGTGCAGGAGGTCAGACTAGATTATCATGATGATCCCTTTTGGCCTTAAAGTTTATGTATCTGAGTCTATAGTGGCGCCACTGCAGGGCTTCTAGTGAAGACTTAGCCTAAATGTGACAAGGCTGGATTTTGCTCCCACTTCCATCTCCTTTCCTGGGAGACAGGGAGGTTCTGGGTCATTTGTGTTTCGTTTGTTCCTGTTGATTTTCCATCTGTGGGAATGTCCTTGAATCTTGCCCTTGTGTGTAGGAGGGCCAGAGCTTGCTCTCTTCAGTGGGGTTTGTTAAGGTTGTGGGCAGAGCCATTTTGAATTTCCTTTTTACTCCAGGCTTAGGAGTTTCCATGGGATTTTGTGGTCACGCTACCCTCCTTTTTGCAAGGCAGCTGCCATGATGATTAAGGCTGCGAGTCTGTCACAGAGGTCACGGATTCCATGACCTTTGTGGCTTTTGCAGCAGCTGCTGCTGGCTCAGGGGCTGCCTGAGCCGGGCAGCCCCTGGCCCAGCAGCAGCAGTTTGAGTGCATGGGAGGGGGTTCAGGGTTAGGGGCAGGGGGTTAGAGGGTGCGGTGGGGCACTTACCTCGAGGTGGGGGGCTCATCAGCTCCCACTGATATGGCCCTACAGCTCCTCCTAGATGGAGGGGTTCTGTGTGCTGCCCACACCCGCAGGCCCCGTCCCTGCAGCTCCCATTGGCTGCGGTTCCTGGACAATGGGAGCTGCGCAGCTGGCGCTTGTAGCAGGAGCAGCGCGCATAGCCCCCTGGCCCCTCCACTGCCTAGGAGCTGCAGGGACATGCGGAGCCATGTAGGGAGCCCTTGCCAACCCTCCCCCCCCAGCACCAGCGGGGGTCCCAGGCTGCGTGTTGTGACGCGCCCTCCCCAGCACCAGCGGGGTCCTGGGCCACCTCCCACAGCACCTGCAGTGCCCCTGAACTGCCCCCCCCCAAGCACTCACGGCCCCCCGCCCAAGTTTTAGTTAAGGGTATATAGTAAAAGTCATGGACCAGTCACTGGCTGTGAATTTTTGTTTACTGCCCTTGACCGGTCCATGACTTTTACTAAAAATACCGGTGACTAAAACATAGCCTCAATGATGATCATTCGTTATTCTGTTTGATCTATGTGCAGTCTTTGACCAGTTTCCTCAATATGAATAGTCTGTTGTCTCCACCCTCATGGGGGATGGAGCAGTTAGAACTGTCGGTATATTGTGGGGGGATATAGCTTTACCCAGAAGGACATGCAAGTTCTGTCCTGTGTTGCAGAAGTTTGAATTCCAAGTTCTTCTGGTTTCCTTTGGCCAGTTTTGCTTGTGCCTGGTATATATGAAATGTGCTTCTATTTATCCTAAATGGAAGGTAAATGCATGCACTGGACTCAGAAATATATTTATTCCATGTCTTTTTTGTATAAACAGACTTTCCCTCTGTACTCTGTCTGTTCCCAGCAAGCTTCCTGCTTCATTTCAGCAGCAACCCAGATAACTCAGATTCTTGCATTCTGGCTGGTTACCTTTCAGCATAAAGCAATGCTAAGTCAAAGGACATTGTCAAAGCAATTTGCACTTTTCATTGTGAATGTCAAAGCACTCTACAGCCAATTTCCCCTTTTATCTGTTTGCAATGTCCACAATATTTTAAAATGTGGCTGTTTTAAAGAATAAAAAGCCTTAATGCATTTTTCTTAAAACATACCTATGTCCCAAAAATCACAAGCAATTGTACAGTAGCAAAGCAGCCAGCTTCTCTCACTTCTTATGAACAACCCTTCAGTAACAAATGCGTGTACATAACACCAGCGTTCTGTACAACTCTGGGGGGGGGGGGGAATCTTCTTACACATAAGATAAAAGTGGAAAATCTGGTAAAGAGACATTTCAGAGTCCAGCCTCTTGGCCTCTATTATTCATCTGCTCTGCTCTAGATTTATTAACAATGGGGCAGCTAATAGCAATATTTGACTACTTAGCATTATATCCGCTGCTTGAAGTGGTCTCAGTCAGAAGCACTTCTTTCAGAGAAGGCATCTCTCAAGTGTCCTAGGACTTCATGTTGTGAACACCAGAAGCCTTAAATTTTGGATCTTAAATTAGATCCAGGATAAAACTCCAGGAAAGACACTTTTAGAAATTGAGAAATATTTAACTTTTAACTGTTTGTGGATACAGAAGGGTTAGGAACATTTACTGTAGAATTAAGAACAAAGATGAACAATGAGGGAGAAATGGGAAGCTGTCCCTTCATAAAGAGGACTGTTAAAGTGTCTCCCCCACTGTACAAATATCCCCTTGATGAGGAAGAATTGCAAAACAGCTTAATTAATCAGTTACAGTGCCAGGAGAAAGGGTAACAGACATTTCTCCTCTTGTGGCTTTGGTTAGACAGACATGGAAGTTTTAATCTCTTGTTTCCGCTTTGGAGTTTTTCTATAAGGCCGCTTCTCCAGGTAGGATATATGTCTAAAACTAAAATGAGGAAGTTCCTTTCTCACTCTTGTCAATTTTTCTTTTGCATCTAAAACAATTAATATAGGTGAGCTAATGGGAGAAGCGGGTGCCTCATTACAATGAGTTTTCCGTATGAATATTCCCAGGCATTTCTATATAAGCTCCACTGGAGTGAATTCAGGATTTCAGTCATCATGGATTAATTTTGATACTGGATATGGGTAATGATTCTACCCAGTATTTCCAATGTGCCACACTGGGAACTGCTGGGGAACAGAGTTGAAATGGAGGACAGATTAAGAGGAAAATAAGTTGTTTGATTTGGGGAGATACTGTTAAAAACATCAAAAAGCCCAGGTGATATTCTCTAGGGAAGCCATCTGAGTGCTTGAGAATGTCTCTCTCTGTACTTAAATTTGAAATTGTCTGATGCATTTTTCTGTCTCTAACCCTTGCTATCTCTTCCTTGGTAAAGTGTTTAATAGAATTAGGACAAGACCAGAATAGAAATCGCTATCTGGACATGCTGACTGTGATCAATGGGTTATAAAATGTAGTGGAAGTTTATTAACCTTTTAAGGGTGAGATGAGATTCACTTCACAGAAGCTCTGGCAGTTTCCAACAGACATGCCATCCCTCCTCTTTTCCTTTCAGAAGCCCTTTGTATTTCTCCCATTTCTTGCCATGTTTATTAGGCTTTGGTTTCTTCCTGAGTACAGAATTTGCTTTCCAAACAGATCCTATGAATGAGGCAAGATTGCAAAGTTAGCAGGAGAAGTGCTGAATATCCAAGGAAAAAAAGAGCCCTGTTACTGCCTAATCAGGTGGTGGCTTTTGTGTCTTCTCTTCCGGTGTTCCCAAATCGTGGTATGTGAGCTTGATATTCCATCCATTCACTTCACAACAAATTTTTAATAAAGTGGCATTTGAACCAGTAAAGTCTGGGAACTGTGGGATGGATCCCCTTCCTGACTCCCTTGAAACAGTAAGCAGGCAGCATATTGTGCAGGTGATTTAGCAGTGGCATGTGCGTACAGAGAAAGCTGATGCATCTATGCATACAGGAAACCTGACTGATTTTTGTAGCCATGGGACATTTTGGCATAATGGCTGAGAGATAAGAGTCTTTGGGTGGGATTTGTATGGGAAGAGGTTAGTGCACCGATGAAGCAGGAAGGGGAGGGCCTTTCATGCATAGAGGACAGACTGGAAAAAAGGCATATGGATGGGAGTGGGAAGTGACAATAAATGGGCCAGCATCACTCTTGGATCAGAGGGGATACATGATAAATGCGAGATTAGAGATACAGGCAGGAATGAAATTAGGTAGGGTCTTAATGGTGAGGGCAAAAACTTGTCATATTGTTCAGAGATCATCTCTGGGACCCAATCCTTTCATTTCTGTGGTGCAAGGTGATTGGATACAGATAAAGTGAATGGAGAGGCTAAGGCTAGTGCTGGTGGAATGGTGGGGACCAGAAACACTCCCAAATCAGGTGCTGGGTGAAGAGACATGAGCAAAAGCCCAAAGGAGCCTGGGATTTCACAGGTAGATAATCTGCCAGTAGTTTGGGATTCCCAAATCTTTTACTGTTTTGACTGGTGGACTAAGGGAGTATAGGGTGTTGGGGAGGACTGTTTAGGGAGAAATTTGAAAAAGGGAGGGAAGTGCTAAAAGAAATCTGTCCATCGAAACTGTAGCAAACAGTTAAACCCAGTGCTGGATGGTATGGAAAATGCTGAGCTTCTCAGCTCTGAGTGTCTAGTGTTTAGTAACTGTGGGGGAAAATGCAAATGATGGTGAGCATGGAATAAAATCAATACCTGAAATGCACATTAAAAATGGAATTGAAGATTTAAGGCCTCCCAGTAACACAACAGCTGGTTCAGATTGGCTGAGCTGTTGTGTACAGTATATCTAGCAAAGGACACCCTGGCACCAGGACTGGAATGCAGAGTACAGAGACACCCTTTTATAGATAAATAAGGTTGTCTGTGCAACACTGGTACAGCTGGAAGCTCTCTCATTCCCTCATCCAGCAACTCCCTCCCCCCCCCCAAATCCACCTTCCCTAACATCCTGTCACAGCGTTTCTGGTACTTTCAAGGTTGGGTTGCTCTGCTAAACCGTGCAAGGAAATTTTGTGATGGGAGTAAGTTTGCACCCTCTCTCTTATTGTACAGATGGTGATTACTAAGCTTCAGAAGCCTCCTGTCTGGTGTGATGACAATACTTAATGCCTTCCCTTTATGGGATACCTTCTGTTTAAACCTCCTACCTTGGGAGGTGGGGGGGGGGAGGGGAGTTTTTTTTTTTTTTTTTTTTTTAAGCTTCTTTTAATGTGATTTTTAGCAGCTGGAAACAAGGAGAAGAGCCAGCACCATGTGACCAGTTAGCTCTCAAGCGCTCCACTAACCTCAGTTTGGAAACCACTTATCAGTAAAACGCCATGCATAGCTGTCTAAGCAGTACCATGCCATGCCTGAGTAGGACCCTGAGTCATTTGGTCCAATATCCAGCCTCCTGCTGAACAGGATCAGATCAATGACTCATCTAATTCAGTATCCTGCCTTGTTGTGGATCATTTGTCCATCCAATGTGGGACCCTATACCTCACAATACCAAGCAGTCTACCTGTTCAGTGTCCCTCTCCTTCTAGCGGCCAGCACTAGCTGAAATCATTCTTCTCCTGACAGATCATTACAGTAAACAATTTCACAGCATGAAGTTTGCCAGCAGTGGGACTGTCACTTTATTTTTTCTCCTTCACACTTTGCTTCTCACACCTCAGGCTCCTCACTGTACTGTGCTCTTGTCATTGCTGCAAGAAAATAAAATGAAACTGCATCTTTCCATCTACTGGTCAGAGAAGTGGTAAAAATAAAAAAAAAAC
>NW_020664589.1:15582701-15626554 GCF_002925995.2 Terrapene triunguis
ACCCCCATTGGCCCGGGACGGCGAACCACGGCCAGTGGGGGCCGCGATCGGCCGAACCTGCCGTGTCAGCAGGTAAATAAACTGGCCCGGCCTGCTAGGGTGCTTACCCTGGCGAGCCACGTGCCAAACGTTGCTGACCCCTGGACTACGAGGACCTTAGTGTTCTGCAGACCACAGTTTGAGAGCCATTTGGGCAATCATTAGGAATTGAATAATAAATACAAAGCACAGTGGCTAGTTTTTCCCATTCTTTGAAGGTGCAAACATGCTTGAATGCAAAATGGTATTTTGGATTTTATTACCCTTTTCAAAAAAAAAAAAAAAAAAAGGAAAAACACCCATCCCAAAACTACAAAAAACATCTGCACATGGTCCCTGCTGAAAGTGCAGCTGTATCATCTATCATAATGGTTCTGATGACTGAGAGCTGCCAATACAGAGCCAGCTGACTGAGATAAAAGTCACAGAGAATTTCTGCTCCTCCCCTTCCTCCACAAGCAGCAATTAGTGCGGTGGTGCTATTCAGGCACCAATGGAACCACTGCCTAATTCTCAGGTACCAGGATGAATTCATTGGCAGCTCTGGTTTGAATGAGTAAATAGATTTCTTCTCCGATATGCTGTGAAGTCTCATTTCTTCATGAATTGCTACTTGTGTTTATGGCACGACAAGCTATTGGATAACACAATAAAAGCCAGGAAGGAGGAAAACTTCCCATTATTCTGTCTAGGAAACCAAATGATCAAGATCTCTGTGATCTGGCAAGAAATGTCCAAACCACCCAATGCTTCCCCAGGCTTCAGGACCCAGCACAATTAGGGAACAGCTGGGCTGTAAAAGAGTCTGCTGGGTAGTCTCACGCAAATATGCAGATTAAGAATCTTTCCCCTCCCCTCGCTCTTAAATGTTTATTTTTACTTGTTTTGTGCAAATTCCTTGTGTGTGAAAAGTGCCAGATGCTGGAGATGGTGAGACTAAAGAGTCTGGAGGCAAAGTCCTCTTCTTATCCACAGATCTATGCTATCCTGCCCCTGGGTCTCAACTCTGAGTGGGAGGGACAGATCTGAGGGGTGCAACACTGGTGGTGAATTTTGCCTGTGAATTAGCAGTGAAATGGTTAAGTGGGCCTAATGTTCTGTCTGTCCCAAGAGTGCCCAGTATTTTTAACACCATGAGCTGGATTGTGGAACCTTTACTTACACTGATGTGCACTTGCTCCCACTTGATGCCGGTGAGGCTGCCCACACAAAGGCTCACCAAGGTGGGCAAGTTTCCATTATGGGACTACTGTAAGTTCTCTCCAGTGTAAATAAAGGTTTCATAATGTGGTCCCATTTCTGTTGCCATCTATAGAGTGTGGCCTGAATTCCTACCACCTCCTTCCTTTTCTGCACAGATGCCAGCAAAGGATCTGTGAGAATGCTCTGCCATGGTGTTCTTGAGCCCCTTACTCCCCTCCTACTCCTTTCTCCTTGTTCTTCTCTGAACAAATTCTAAACCTTTTAATTTAATGCTGCTGCCTGTGGAGCTCCCAGTCCTGCTTTTTACCTGTTTGTTCATATTTTTAAGCCCTTTGCTTTAGGAATGATGTGTCTCTGCATTTCCACTGCAGCATGCCTCCCTGTTCTTAACTGACCTTTATCAGGATGTACATTAAATGCAGTCTTTGCAACTTTTCGGAACTTTTTCGGAAGATGTTTCTGCAGCCTATTCCCTCATCATGAATGGCTCCCAATTTCCTTCAGGTGCCCTACTGTCTCCAATAGTCTTTCACAGAACCCATAGTCAGACATATTGCTGTTTCTACCTCTAATACAGCATTCCATTCTGTTCCCACCACTTTGACTGAAGTAGCCAGCTCATGGAATGACTCTGTGACTGCCACAAGTGGAGCCCGCTTTCCTTCTATGGTGTCGTTTGAACACAACTGGAGCTGACCATGCAAAATGTCAGTAAATGAAGCAAAATATTTCTGGGTTTCATTATGAGCCCCAAACCAGCTCCCGCTTTGCAAGCCTGACCACAGGTTATAGATGAATTTGGGGCTGATTCATAGCGCGAGATGAAAACCTTGAGAAACTTGGTGCTATTGGTTGAGTTTTTGGACTTGTTTGAACTGGAAGCTCAAAGGGCATGAAAGATTCTGACTTGAGATGCTGCTTCCAAAATCACCACAGCTGCCATTTTCTTTCCCTACAAGTAGTCTGAGGGCCAGATCCTCAGTGGGTGTAAACAAGCATAGCTCTATTGACTTCAGTGGAGATGTGCTGATTTATACCAGCTGAGGAGCTACCTCTTCACTTTTAAAATGCTGTTTGCCCATTTATGTGTGTGTGTGTATATGTATATATATATATTGATTTGTTTATAGGGACAAAAGGGTCACTAACTTTCTTCAAGAAGTCTGTTAACCTCAGTGCAGAGAGCGCCATCCAAGATTCCTGTAAACAGATACGTATGCTCTTGTAAGCCTCAAATAACAAAGCTATTGTTAGGAGGTTGCAATTTGGGGAAATAGCAAGGCCGCCAGGATAGCGAGAACCTGTGTGTGATTCTACTATAGGCATGTTATCTGCAGAGCTGTCACGTCAGCGGCTTCTTGTGTCTGACTCAAAGCAGATGCTAAGCCTTTCTTTCTGTAGAAAGCTACAGGTAAAGACAGGCTATTTACAAGAGATGCTAGCATATCTGGGGCATGGCAACAAGTTGTGAAAGGAAAACAATTTAATATTTTCCACTGGTTTTATTTTTCTTTAGGTGGAGAGAGATTTCTTGTTGATATCCTGAATATTTGTGAAAGTGACAGAAAACTGAACTGGGCTGGGGAATTCATTACAATAATGTCGTATAGCTATATCTCCTAAATCTCTTGATCACAGCTCTTTTTGGAGTAGCCATCAGACGTGCACTTGGGGGAGTGTAAAGAGGAAACATCTAAGGGAGGAAGTGCAGACCGATATTTAGGGGTCTGGTCTTATGGGGTGCTGAACAACTTCCACTGAGTTCAGTGAGCGATGAGGCTGCTGCGTGCTCAAAGTTTCCTCATTGACTTCAGAAGGAGCAGAATGAGTCCCTGTGTGAGGACACAGCAAAAGAGCAAATCTTGGGGATGTTAAATCCAGGGAATGTTTATTGAAGATGCATTACTGCAAGGTTTGTTCCACCCTTCATCGATGTGCAGAAGCAGAGAACAGACCCCAAAATGTCTTGGCTTGCAGGGAGTGGGAAGTTTCTCTTGTTTTCATAGCTCTCATTCCTTATTCTTTGTGAGTTTCTTTTCACAGCTTGTCGCAGGAGTGTGGTCTTGTGATTAGACTTGGGGCTCAGGACACCTGGGTTTTCTTCTCAGCTCTGCCACTGATTTGCTTGAAATCCTACTGAACCAGTCAAGGATAAAGTATGAAATTTACCAGACTTCTCAGGATTCTGAAATCCTCTTGGTTTTTGCACCCATGAGAATGAACTTTAGAGAGAGCTTTCTGCTAGCCTTTGAGGAAAGCCTGGAGGAGCTAAGTTCTAGCTTGTAAAGAAGGAATAACACCCCTGAGCAACCTGGTAACTTGCAGCCTTGTTTTCCTTGA
Source organism: Terrapene triunguis (assembly GCF_002925995.2). Lineage (NCBI taxonomy): Eukaryota > Metazoa > Chordata > Testudines > Emydidae > Terrapene > Terrapene triunguis. The sequence goes on from NW_020664589.1 coordinate 15,586,284, forward strand.
GTCTGATCCTGCAAAGTGCTGAGCCCCTCCTGTGAGGTGCTGAAAACAACTGGGGTAGCAGGTGCTTAGCATTGCATGTTTTGAACCCCTCGTACAGAATGGTGGTTAGCATTTTACCTTTAACAAAGTATGTAGTTCTGAGCTAACCAGATATCAAAGCAAAGGAAACAAATGCGTTTCCCAGCTGCATTGGGTTTGTAGCCCTTGTTTAACAGAAACCTTCAAATGTCTCATGCTTTAAAGGGAAACTGTAGGTTAGCAATGAGTTTTCTTTTTTCTTTTGGTTAAAAGCCCTGACCTGCATTATTAATAACAGCTTGGAGGATTAAAGTAGAAAGACTCCCCGTTTGAATTAAATTTGAAAAGAGTTTGCAGTCCCTTTGCACCATTGGTGCTGGCTCTATACTCTTTGCACTTCACTAGGATAGTGAATACATATTAGTCAATTTTCCTGTTTTGGTCCATAGTAGAACCTCAGAGTTATGAACACCAGAGTTACGAATTGACCAGTCTACCACACACCTTATTTGGAACCGAAAGTATGCAATCAGGCAGCAGGAGAGACAAAAAAACCCCAAACTAAAACAAAAAAGCAAATACAGTACAGTACTGTGTTAAATGATTATGTAAATGACTAAAAAACATAAAGGGAAAGTTTAAATAAAGATGAGACACGGTAAGGAAACTGTTTCTGTGCTTGTTTAATTTAAATTAAGATAGTTAAAAACAACATTTTTTTTCTGCATGGTAAAGTTTCAAAGCTGTATTCAGTCAATGTTCAGTTGCAAACTTTTGAACGAACAACCATAACATTTTATTCAGAGTTATGAACAACCTCCACTCCCCAGGTGTTCATAACTCTGGGGTTCTACTGCAGTATGACTCCTTGGTTTTCTTGCAATGTCCGGGCACAAACACCCCAACAGGGCCGTCGCTACCCATACGCAAAGTACGCAGCTGCGTAGGGCACCAGGAAATTTGGGGCACCAAATTTCCTGGTGCCCTATGCAGCTGCGTGCTTTTCCAGCCCCTGCTCCACCTCTTCCCCATGGCCCCCCGGCCCAGCCCCACCTCTTCCCAGCCCTGCCCCCATTCCACCCCTTCTCCACAGCCCCTGCCCCTGCCCCACCTCTTCCCACCCCCGTTCTGCCCCAGCCCCACCCCCACTCCAACCAGCCCTTCCCCTGAGGACTGCTGCAGGGGTTGGGCTCCCTGCACTCACTGGCGGCGGTAAGTAGAGCGACCCAGCCCCAGCCTGCTCCGCTTCTCTGTCTCACAGCCATGCCGCTGGCGAGCAGTTCCCCGCTGCCCCCCAAGCCTGGGAGCCAGGGGAGTGGAGCAGGCTGGGGCTGGGTTACTCCACTTCCCCCGGTGGAGCTGTGTAGGGCACCAAAGTGGCTAGGGACAGCCCTGCACCCTAAGGGAATGTTTTAAATCCAGACAAACTCTCTCTTAATGGGTTTTGTATAACCATTCGCTCCACTGCCAAAAACTACACGTTCAGCTACTGTACCTGAGAATGTCCCTTTAAAATAAAGGTGCATTTATCTTTCCCATGTTTCCTTTATTTTCTGGACTCCTGTTTCAGTGGTTTACAGCATTTAGACATATATGAATCCCAGCAACTAGATATTCTCTCAGTCAAATAGATTTTCTCTTTTCCGAGAGGGTTTCCCTGGTCTCTTTAGAGCGATCAGTTGTTCTCACTGTGCACTTCGTGGGGATCGATATGACTTTGATATTTGGAAGCATTAGCATTCTGTGGCTGTGCACGTAGTGTGAGATCACTCTATTAACATCTGTTCAAAATTCCCAACATCCCGCCACTATTAATACATAACCATTTTGTCCTTGCTGGGTTCTGTGGATCTCGCACCTGACACCTGGCTGACACTATGGATTCCACATCACTCTCGTTAGTTTGTACAGTAACTTCTCTCCTTGATCTGACAGCGTAATCACTGAACAGGACTAATGGCTCCAGGGAAACAACTCCTCCATGGTGTGCTGGCTCCAGCTTTCTCTCTCTGTGTGTGTCTGAGAGAGAGAGGTACAGGAGCTTTTTTCAGCCCCTGAAGCTGCATTGTGGCTGAGCAGGGATGAATGAATTGGACTGGGCAGCATTGTGTTTTGCTGCAGTGACAGCTGTCTGCCGTGCATTTGTGTCCAAATATCAGTGTGCCTCAAAGAAAATTTTGTTTTGGACCCTGAATTGTTGGAACCCTGTTCTGGCCTGATACCGGGACTCCACAAGGATGTGCTAATGACTGATGCACTCTTTGTATTGTAATGTTTTAGAGAGAGAAACCACTGCTTTGTTCTCTGCTAAATGGAATATCCAATGTTTGTGTCAGTGATAAATTGTCACACTCTGTTAGCTAGTTACATATAGGACAATGGGCTTTAATACTCCTTGCAGAGGATAGAACATCCTGGGGCTTCTATGCTTGGTGAGTTGCATTTTGGGAACTAGACTGACTCTGCTAGTGGGGATGAGAGAGTTGTCTGTTGATTCCTCATGTAGGACAGCGATACATTTCTTATTCCTCAGCCTTCCTTAGAGGCTCCATTAGTTCTACGGGATTTAGGCAGGTTCCCATTAATCCCTTGTGAGCAATTTACTCTACTAGGCCTGAGTAGAAAGGATGGGGAAAAGATTGTTCCATTCTGGCACAGGCCATAATAATAGGCATACAGGGGGGAAATATACATATGATTCATTTTGAGATGTATGCAGAACTAGTGTATTTGTAATTAAAGTTAATTGTTTTCTTCAAATGAAGTTTACTCCTGAGTAAACAAATCAATATCTACCTATAACTTTTTACTCTAGTGCCCGACAAATACCCAGCTTCTCATGCTGCCATATATACACCCATTTAACATTCAGACCACGCTAATCGCCCTATCTTTTAAATCTGGTTTTGCAATTATTTTTACTAATTGATTTTAATTCCTTCTCTTCCTACTTGAACCCTAGAAGGAGATGAGACTCTGAGACCTAGAATTTTTCTTTTGGACAGTTCTCTCTCCCCTCATCTCTGTAATGGTCTGTGGCTGCATGAACCTGCGAATGTGCATTGGGAATAGAATTTACAGCATTTAGCAGTTCAGGAGGAGGCTTATGTTTTTTAATCCAAACTGCTAAATTAACCCCTGAACACTTGAAACAAATCTGATCTACGTTCCCATTAGCAGACATTAGCATTGCACAGATGCATATGCACACACCCTTTCTGCACACCTCTGTCTCCTACGAAAAGCGCCCTTCACGGTGTATTCTGCATGTGACCATTTCTTACTGTCTTGCTGGAGTAGGGATTGGGACTGAGACACTGTTTAAATGAGAATGATGGTAGGTCTCATGTTCCCATGTGTTTCTAGTACTGATTCCTCCATAACTAGGGACAATGCATTTTATAACACATCCATCTAATAAGAATCGTTCTCTGTCAAAGTAAGAGAAAGAAGAGTTTGCAAGTGGCTACAGTTACAGTGATTAGATATTGTGTTGCCTGAACTCCTTATTCGGTGTGACAGATTGAAACAGACTGTGCTAAAATGAGAACAGTCAGGCTGGAGGGAGGTTACTAGCAGAGTTCCTCAAGGATCATTCTTGGGACCAATCTTATTTAATTTTATTAATGACATTGGCACAAAAAATAGGGGTGAGCTATTGAAATTTGCTGATGACAGAAAGTTAGAGGCATCATTAATACAGAGGGGATCAGACTATTATACAGGAAGAATTGCATGACCTTGAGCACTGGAGCAGTAGAAATTGGATGAAATTTAGGGACTGATAAAAATTTCTGATACAATCTGGGACTCATCATTTGGAAATGATAGAGGAGAAATACCTGGGTGTGTTATTCAATTGCAAGATGACTATGTGCCATCAATGGGATACAGTTGTGCAAAAGGCAAATGCAATCCTAGGGTGTGTCAGGCCCGATGTTTCCAGTAGAGATAGGGAAGTATTAATGCCACTGTACAAGACACTGGTAAGATCTCATCTGGAATACTGTGTACGGTTCTGGTCACCTATGTTCAAGAAAGATAAATTCAAATTGGAAAGGTGCAGAGAAGGGCTGGTAGAATGATCAAGGGAATGGAGAGCCTGTTTTACCAGAGGAGACTTGTTTAGCCTAGCAAAATAGAGACTGAGAGGAGATGCGATTGCGCTCTATAAATGGGGGGGTGGGGGCTGGAGGGGTAAACACCAGGGAGGGAGAAGAGCTGTTGAAGCTAAAGGACAATATTGGCAAATGGGTACTGTGAATAAATTTAGGTTGGAAATTAGAAGGTTTCTAACCATCAGAGAAGTGAGGTTCTGGAACAGCTTCCCATTGGGAGTTGTGGGGGCAAGCAAGCTAATGAGTTTTAAAATGGAGCTTGATAAATTTATGAATGGGATTATATGATGAGGTTGCCTATGATAACAGGCGATAGGACCCAATGAACTAGGAGATCCCTTCTAGTCCTATGTCCCTATGAAACAAGACCCTGACCTAGCAGCACTGCGGATATAATAGCTGCATAGGGTGGAAGACTTGCTGGGGTCTGTAACACAGTTGGTTGCAGTTAGATTGGGAGTCAGCAGAGATGGGTACTTCCCTGCTCTGCCACTGACTCGCTGTGCAACCTTGGGCAAGTCATGTCACCTCCCCGTGCCTCAATTTCTCCATCTGTCAAATGGGGATAATGATACTTTCCCACTTTTACAAAGTTCTTGGCGATCTACAGACTGTTCAGTGGAAATGCAGAATGTCGTGACTGCACGACCCATTGCCAGTTACCAAAATTTACAAATTAGTGAACAAGCAAACAAACATAATTTTAAAAAATTAACATACTGCTTCACAAAATGCATTTTGTTAACTTATTCTGATAAATGTAGTTTCAATGTTAACTATGATGATGCAGCACAATATCCTGATTAAATTGTCGGTACAAGTAACTAAGTCTCAGTGATATTAGACTTCCCTATGTCGCTCTATTCAATTGTTGATGGTTAATAATTGTCTGGCACTAACAAGGCTAGGCTTTTTCCATTGGGAAAGAAGAAACAGCCCCTGCCCCCATAGTGCTTACAATCTAAGGCCCCAGTCCTGCAGCTGGAATCCAGCAGACAGATCCTTGGGCCTGCACAAAGGTCAGCATGGAGGAATGGAACTGTTTGCAAGATTGACGCCTAAAAGACATACAAGGGGTACAGCACAAGATGGTAATTAGCCATGTTTAGTATAATGCTCGGGTAACTAATGTGTGGCACTGTTTTTTTTAGAGCATTATTAGGTTTGTGTATTGTTAAAGGTTCTCCTATATTTGGATTTGTGTACTATGCAAATATATAGTAGTACAGCAGGACTGTTTGTGTGTGTGTGTACACCTTTAAGAAGCTGGCTCTTGCCTAAATGCTTAAGTGAGAGCCAGTTGGAGGTAGAGAGAGCGAGCAGATGGAAGCAGGGATAGCTGGAGCGTGAGAAAGTTTGTCAAGAGATAAACTACAGCTGCACGTGTATTGTAAGCAGAGAGTCTGTAATGCTCACCACAAGGATCTAACCGGTGATATGCAAGCAACAAGACTGTGTATGGGAGGAGTCATAAAAGGCACCTTGCTAAAATAGGATCAATTCCTAATGCTTGCAGGTCAGTGCTGGGTCTTGCAAAAGTTGTATTAGTTTTTTTCTCTTGAATTGCATTACTGTTGTGAAGACTCAGAGAGGCTCTATCCAAACATCACTTCAGTTCACAGCATCTGTGTTAGAAACTCACCTGCTAATCCTTAAGATATGTTTTGTTTGTGTTTTTCTCTTTGGTGGCAGAATGCAAGGTACCCAGTTGATAGATTTTTATCAGAACTAGGCAGCAGGGGAAGTGGCTGGTGGGTCTAGAGAAGGAGATGTGAAGTGTGAAAACAGCCATATAGCACTGAGCATTTTTAAATGCTTTAAACCTGTTTAAAATGGTGAGTCACCACCCAGCTATGTCTTGAAGAACCAACCTGTTACCCAGAGAGAGAGCGTTTTTATGGGCTATGAAGAGTGACATTTTTCTTTTTCCTTGCTTTCTCCAAATATTTGGGATTTTTTTGTTTTCTTCCATTTCTAACTCAAATACTCGCCTGCTCTCCAGAAAGCCTCTGCCCAATGGGCAGTGTAGGGTCAATCATTCAGAGGCATGTTTCCTGATAGGCTGTTCCTAGTGTTAACTGCAGATGCACAAAGACGTATCTAAAGTCATATGCACCTTACATCTGTAATCAATTTAAGGAGCCAGGAATTCAAGGAGGTTTCTGCTTAATTCCCAGGCCTTGGAAGAGAAGATGCTGGGAATATCCTTGTTGATTCTGCACTGATAGATGTAGACAGACCCATTTCCCCAGCTTACCCCGCAGTTAGCCTGATGTAAAGTATTTTGAGTGGAGCCGGCTGCTTTTTCTGCTGTCAGTAGGACTTTGCTCTGAGTAAAGGCGTGAGAACAGCTGTTTTGTTAGGAATCTATCCATTTGGTGCAGGGCTCGACTTGTCATTGGCTTTTTGAACTAGTTGCCTTCTGTCCAGATAATAACTGATGTTTGGGAAGATAACATTCTAATACCTTATTGGCATTTTACTCCCCGGTCCTATTAATGTCGCAAGAGGGAGCCAGAAAGGCAACGCTGCCTTTCATATTGAATTCAGTTGAGCGGCAGCATTGGGAATCACTCCAGGTCTGTGATTTGCGGTGCTCATTGACAGAGCTACTGGACAATGAAAACACTATCCCAGGAGCACCAATGAGCTGGATTTAGCATAGTTACCTTAGATGCGTCAGGTTTATTGGATTATTGTTTACATTGTCCCAAATTGTATAAAGTTTGCAAAATCCTACAGGGCTATTTTGGCCTGATTTGACAGAGTTCCTAAAAGTGCATAGATTTGGGTAAAGTCATATGAAGGTACCAAGGCCATAAGGTTCGAAGTACTATAGGCTTTCATCAGACACCTGGGAGAAATGGTGCTGTGGATGGAAAGACCTTGAGACTCATGTGGCTGTGTCCTCACTAGGGGAATGAAGTTTATTTTTAACCTCTGTTGAGTGAACCCACATTAGGATCCTAGTGAATAAAAGACTGTTGTATTTTTAATCCAGGTTGGCTGGTTGAAGTAAAACTTGGGGCTGGTCCACACTAACCCCCCACTTCAAACTAAGATACGCAACTTCAGCTACGTTATTCACGTAGCTGAAGTCAAACTATCTTAGTTCGAACTTACCGCGGGTCCACATGCGGCAGGCAGGCTCCCCCGTCGACTCCGCGTACTCCTCTCGCGGAGCAGGAGTACCGGCGTCGACGGCGAGCACTTCCGGGATCGATCCCAGAAGATCGATTGCTTACCGCTGGACCCGGAGGTAAGTATAGACGTACCCTTTGTGTGTGTGTGTGTGTGTGTGTGTGTGTGTGTGAGAAAAATTCAGGTTTGTCCTAGTGGAGACAAGGCCTATGTAGTTGTTAATAAGTAGCACTCTGCAGCTTCCAGGTGCTGTGCTGACACTTGCGAATTAACCCTGTGAGGTTGGTTCCAATTTTAAACTACTTAGCTCTTTATTTGGGATCTTCAGCCCTTAGAGAGAGGAAGACCAAAGCTAGCTCCAACTCTCTCAACTGGGTTTATCTTTAAACTTTTTCCAAGTTTATCTTTACTTTGCAGATTGGGATGTCAACTCAGAGAGAGTCTGACTTGGCAAGGCAACAGGGTGAGCTGTTGTCAGCCGCTGGATTAGAAATCTGCAGTTCCTGGCACCCAGGCCCATGCTCAGCCTGCAAGACTCCATTACTTCTCTGTCAGGGTGGGCAGCATGCAGATTTGCTTAGAGTTCATTTTCTTTTCCAAACTTCCTCAAGGAGCTGGTGTGGAACCAGCCTCTGAAAGCCATAAAAAAGCAGGATTGGATTGGATTCCACCTAGGGCATGAGCAACTGAGGACCTCTTTAAAAAAAGGAATTGTGCAGTTGAGCCCTTAGCACTGCATTCTGCCCTCTGATGCACATGTATAGCAGTCAGTGGGATCTGTAGGCAGACTTTAACTGTGTACATCTCTCTGCCTGGCACAGGTTAACCTCGCATGAAGAGAACCTTGCTGAACTCATACAGCGGGATGAGCTGTGGGTAGAATTCTGACTGGTGTATTATAGCAGGGCCTGTTGGTTCCAAGTCAGGCATAAAATGGGGCTTAATTCAGCCTGATGTAGCAGCTTGATATTCCAGAGCCATCAAGCTGACTTTGGTTCAGATGTATTGATGAACTCCCATCACCAACTGTGCATCATTGAGCAGGCCAATTATCAGAGCTAATGATTCACAGGTGCTTGTATTGTGGATCAATACCAGCTCCCAACAGCTGGGCTACTGTGAAGAGCAGCTCAACAGCAGCTTGATTTTTGCCTTCAAAGCATTCACTGTAAGAGAAGAAGGAGCTAGAGCTGCCTTTAGGGCAGAGATAGACACTGCAGCCCCAAGGGGGTCTCCGTTTCCCTCGTCCCTGCCCCAATCACCATGATTCAGCTGATCAACTAGCATTGAGGAGCCAAAAACAGAATAAAGTGGGCAAAAACTCTGTTCATTTCATAGAGGTCCCCGCAGTGGCCTTTCCTGGTTCTTTTCAGTGTGTCGTCAAATGCCATGGGATTCAGGGGATGATGCATTGGATAAGATTCTTGACAAACCTGCAGAATAAAGTCTAAGCTAACTGGTAATACTGTCATGGAGGTTTTTGAGGTCTCAAAAGCAGCAGCTAATCTCTGATCCATCTTCAGCTAGCATGGAGTTGGGAAATGCTCCCAAACACGGACTCCTGAATTGTTTGCCTTGCTGTCACCACACAGTTTATTATTGCAAGGCAGTAGGTGAGCTGAGTCCTCTGCTTAATATTCGATTATGTGATCGCTTTCCTGCCACTACCTCCTGCTCTTCGATCCCTGGACCCTTGTTTGTTCCTACCATTGTCATAACCTAGACTGTGAGCTGTTTGGAGCAGGGACTGTATAGCTGCATAGTGCCTGATAGAGCAGGGCCTGTCCCTTGATAAGAGCCTTGCGAGACCATTGCAATACAAATAATTAACTGAAAACGGAGAGCTAGCAAATGAAATTGAGTTGGTGCAGTGCCTATGAACCTAGAAATAATACTTCTTGAACTTTCAGTTGATGCAAAAACTTTGATTTTTTTTTTTTCTTTTCTTAACCCGGGTTAAATGGTCTCTTCAGGAGTGATTTTTTTCCAACAGGCTCGTTTTAATCAGCTAATGCTTAGCGCTTTCATCATGCTCTGCACTTTCATCATGCTCTTTATTCAAAGATGTCCAAGCACTAGGCAGTTACAATGAAAAGCAGCTCCATGCTGAAAAGCCAGGGTATTACTACACCCAGTATTATATGCTCAGTGAGTGTAATTAGTCCCATTTGTTGACTTCAGTGACAAAAATATGTTCTTTCTAATTACTCCAATGAGCCCTGAAGAGCCAGAAAAGCTAGGGGAGAGGGAACTGGATTCCATTATGGTGCCTGGATCACCAATGGATTTGTTAACTAAGTTCTAATTGAAGGTAAATTCTGAGGCATTTACACTTGTATGAAATCCTGTGTGAAGACCTCGGCAGCAAGCTTGAAATCTCTTGTGTCTGAGCAGTGCTGACCTTCGGATATTTGCCTCCTCTTAGGTGTCCTATGTGGTATGACAGATGGACAGTATTTGGATGGAGTCCCCAGCGACAAACATCACAATGACATTAAATGCCTCTGCCCATCTGGCAATCTATGCCACAGTGACCTCTGCCAAGCTCCCAGCTTCTGTCACCCAAGTGAGGCTGGAGATAGCTACTCCTGCACATGTGAGCAAGGCAAGATCAGTACCATATGGCATCTGGAGGAGAGGTAGCAGTTGAATTGGAGATGAGACTTGGGCCTCTGTGGAGCACAGTTAAATCTAACGCTATAGTCCCTGCTCCAATATAGCATTATTAAGAAATGTTTGCTTGCCTTTCCCACTATGGCTCCATCAATAAGATTGCTAGCTTGGACATTTAGACCTGAAATCCGTGACCCATTTCGATGGTCCATGATACAAGAGATTCATGGGCAGCTTCCCCAGCTGGTGAATCAGGTCTCTGCACTGGAAGAAATTAGCTGGCAAGCCTGTGAAAATGAAACCTCAAGATGCATTTGTGTGTGGGGCCATTCCTGTGTCATTGTCCCTTCTCTGCATCATGATGGATAAACACATTTATGGAAATAGCTGGATGTCATTAGGCTTGGAGCCAGCAGCGTTTGATTCTGGAATGAAGCATTCAGTAATGTTTAAATTCATGAAAATGAGCCCCACTGAAATAGGGGAATATCTGTCATCTTGGGTAAAATCTCTCGTTCCCCAGCCCTTGGCACTCCCATGACCTTTATTCATGCTGCCCACAGACATACAGTGCATCATCTTGCAGGGTCATGCCTCCTGCAGACACATGTCCCCTGCCCTGGCTTTCAGGCTGTGTTCATCCTTCCTACTACCTGTCCATGAATCTTAGTGCCAAGCTAGGGGGAATTAGGCTGAGTGTGGGGTCTGTGGTGAGAGGCAAGCCTGGAGAGTCATCTAAGCAAGCCAAAGTCCGTTTTGTGTTACCCACTGCACCCCATACAGATGGAATGCATGTGAAACTGCAATGTCTTCTTTCTTTGTGAAGTTCCTTCCCGCCCCCTGATCAGAACAAGCAGCTCCCGCTGGGCCTGGAGGACCCAAGGGCAAGAAAAACTGTTACTCTGGAGGACCTAGATGATGATGGGTCTCCCTAGGTACGTGAGTTGCAGCTATTAAAAGTTGGTGAGTGGCTGTAGTTATGAGAGAGGCATTTGCTTGCACTGGAGCAGCAGCACCACTTCCCCCTCATCAGATATCCTCGGGAGGTTTTGGGAGGAGTCCAGATGAGTATCTGATTTAAAATGGCTCTAGTAACTTCTGGGCCGAGAGAGATGAAGGGAAACGCCTTAAACTATATAAGGGGTGGAATTGGCAATCTGCAAAAAATTGAGAAAAAGGGTGGAAGGGGCTGTTGAAGGGCTTGAGCTTGATTGCAGACTCCTAGTGCAATGAGAGAGATCATGGTGTGAACAGGCCAAGCTGAAATGGGGAAACAAATATGCAAGGGAAGCAGCAAACGTTACAGTACAACACTGGCGCTAGGGCTGGGTCCCAGTGCAGCATGAGATGCTATTTCATCAATAAGCAGATGGGAGAAAAGATGCTGTTTTATCACATTGCTTCCAGAGCAACTTGGAATCATCCTCGTTGGAGGAGTAAAGTTAGCTAATCAGAGGGGAGCTGTACCACCCTCCTCCCAGGAGTGGGGAATCTAGGATATGAAATAACCCAAGTACAGAGTGTGATGGGATTGGGAGGGTATGAGGCTACAAATCCCAGACTTTCAGCATTGGGCATGGTATTGTTAGGGATGATCTCCCTGTGGACAAGTGCTATGCAAATATCCCCCAGTTTTTGTCATATAACTTCTGTCTCCCCGATTCCATTCCTAACAGTTCTTGGGCACATCAGTCCTAGACTGCAAGGACTTGTATTAGTCCAGTCCTGTAGACTAGCTGTATGGTGCCCAGCAGCCTCTGAGAAGTCCTGATGGCCCTAAGTGTCTGATTTTTGAGGGGGCATCCAGGATTTAGTTACATGTATTAAAATAGTGTCCAAAATTGTAGACCCAAATCTCTGAGACTTTCTGATAAGAAATTAGCTGCCTTAGAGCACCTACCAGCCTGGGTTGGATTCTCCTGTGTGAGCTGGAGACAAAAAGGTCCCTGAGCTCTCCATCCTACCTCCTCTTGTAATGGAGCAGCATGTTTCAGCAGGGAAAAATGAGTGCAGAACTTCTCTACGTTAGTTGCACCAGTGCAACTCTGAACTGCTGAGGATCGTGTGGTAACCGATGTTGGGGTTAGTGGATTCTGAAATTAGAAGCACTGTCATAGCATTTGAGTGTGGTTTGCTTGCCTTGCTTCTTGTGCTTTACTTGGGAGGAAGAGATCAGAGGAAGAATAAGTAGAGACGTGTGCGGATACAAAATTTGTATCCACATCCAATCCATTATCAGCAAAAATGGCCTGCGGATATCTGCATCTGTAGCCATGGATTTGGTGGTTTTTGTTGCAAGCCCTTTAGAAATTTAACCAGTTAGTGAGTTAGCTGTGAGGGCTTAGGGGCTGCTCTCCATCTCAGCATTCATGATCATTCTTTGGCAGCAGGAGAAAAAAGAGAAGCCGCAGCCATCTAGATGTTGCTTGTGTTGGGAAGTTAGGGAAATAGGGAGATCTGGAACTGACTTTTCCAGACATGGCCTTGAAGGGTCCTTGAGATTGTCATTTACCCAAAGCAGTGGGGATGTGAAATGTTCAGCTTGGAAAATTAGTTACCTCAAGTAACGACCTCCATCCGATGTGCAGCTTAATGGCCTGCCTAGCCATGGAGAAGGTGTGTTCTGTGTGTACCTTGTTCTCAAACCATTGACTGCATCAGTGCATTTCTAACAGGCTGGTTCCAATACACCATTTTCAATGCTGTGTCCTCAGTGCATTGCATGCTTTCCTCTTTCTAGAAGTGGGTGAGGCCTTGCTTATATTGACATGTCCTGCTGTCCTGGCTGGGAGACTCTCTGATTCATGTGAGCCAGCTGCATGAGCAACAGCTGATAGTGTCCTTGTGCACAGGAGGGACGGAACCCAGCTAGGGGAAGTGATCCTCTGGAACCAGAGTACTGGAAATGTGTCCTGGAGCATTTAGAAATGAGAGAGGCTCCAGAAACAGGAAAAGACCCCTGGTCCCTACATGCTCCTACTGTGACCCACCTTGTTGAACTTGTTCCCCTTCCTGCCGGGGGAATATGCCCAAATTTGTTTAACGTCATCAATATGCCATGAGCCAGAGGCCCCACTTACTGAAGACAGCAGCCCTTCCCCCTCACTTTTAGTACAAGAGAGGCCTGTGGAGACTGCAGAAGAATATGGAGCAGTATATGCTGGGAGGTGTAGTCCCCATAAGCCTCATCTCTGTAGCAAAGATGCAGACAGCCATGAGCCACGTGTGGTAGTACTTTGAGGGCTGTACTTTGTCTGCAGGACATGCTGTGACGGTTCTTGCTCATGGGCCCCAGTTGGATGCATTTGTTCTTCAGTTCTGGCTCGGGTAGAACCCCCAGTTGCCCCCCTGAGGGATGAGCATATGCAGAGCATTACATTTGCCAGCCACGGTTCAGAGCACAGCACCTGTAATTCAGCTCTAACTGCAGGGCTCCTATTGGTCGTGGCTCAGTTTTTCCTCCATGCTGATTGTTTAGCTTCTCCCGTGAAGCCTGCTGTGTGTACCAGGCACCTATGTGATTCAGGGGCTGTCTGCAATGCTGTGAATAGCATTAAACATGCCAGTTTAAAGGGCCACGCTGCTTGGCTGGTGGATCAGAAAATTACCCAGCAGTGCCCTCTAGTGACTCTGAGTGGCATCTTTCCAGTGATGATAGTCCCGTGGAAAAAGAAGGAAAATTATTTGGCAGGATTGCTCTGAAATGCTCATAAACAGTCACACAAATTCCGATTAATAAACCCAACTCCAAGATACCCTCTTAGACCAAGGCAACATGTCAGATGTCTCTTGCTTCCCGTTAACTCTTTATTGAGGAGACTCTCCTCCTCCCCACCCCTTGCTAGCTGCTCCCCATTAGCCAATCAACATTCACACTATCCTGTCTCCCCATAGGGGCCCCTCAGAAGGATTTGCCTCCGGTGAAGTGGCTGTATGCAGTGGAAGCAGATCAGAGGGGTTTAGAGACCGCCTGGAGTACTTCAGTGAGGTTGCACATAGGCCAAGAGGCACCTGTGTAGTTAGGGGCTGGTTTCTGTAACTTCCCTTAGGGATAACTCAGCAGGAGAGTGGCTCCATCTCCTCTGCACTGTGCAGAGGTTGCAAGCTGCCCCACAGGATTGCAGCAGTATGTGCTCAACCAGGGCAGGTGCTGTACATTTAAGAGAGTTAAAAAGAGATGGATCCCTTGCTAAAGGTCATACACTCTCTGTTCTGAGTGAATGAAGTATTTTATTGGGTTCTGCACATGGTACACATACTTGGTGGGGACCACTGGTGCCAGGAAGGCCAGGTTATCTCTAACTAGTGGGTAACTATCTCTGGTTCATTTGTGTTCTCTCTAGTCCATCCCCCACAACTCCCTTGGGCCAGGGCAGGATTGTTCCCTGATTTTTTTTCTGTGCTGTTTGATCAGACGAAGCCCTCTGGGTTTGTTGCATTTATATCATGAGGATGAAGTGAAACACTGGTGCTGGGGAAGAACCTGTGGGCTCCAAAAACTTATGTGACATGATTGCCACTGATGGATATATACTGAATATACCACCAGACCACCTTAAGGATCTAGCCAGAGATCGATCTGGGTGATGCTCCATCTTCACGGAGGCCAGGTCTCTTTGGGATTTGCCATGAGAAGGAGGATTTGATCAGAGGAAGTTTTTGCTTTGAGGTCTGATTTCCTGGTGCTTGTGGTCTTACTGTCACAGCATCAGCAGTGTCCCCAGCGTCTCCGTTAATGCAGATTTTCACAGAAACAGCCTATTGTATTAACCAATTGACAAGAATAAACCATCCCTTGTGGTTATGCTCTCTTGAGTCCTGTAGCTGCTACAATCCAAGACGACGACAGTCTCTCACCACAAGATGGCATCTGATAGCTGTCCTTTTCCAGGCATTGGTGCAGCACTGGGGAGAGGTAGACTGCAAACCCACTGGCTATGTGTGCATCATGTACATTGCATCAAGCTTTGACCTTCAGCCACAGATGTATTCCAGGCAACTCTTACTACACGGGCTAATGCTAAAAAAAAGCACTATATTGAACGGTCTTGCCCTGTTTATCCCTAAACACTAGAATGCTGTCTGAAATCAAACACCTTCTGTGCTCTGGGAAGGTTGGATGTGGATCTGAGCTCTGCCTCTCCAGCCCATCTCTCCATGGGCTCGCTGTGTTATGAGACTCCAATCCGCCTGCTCCCTCTGGCCCATTGATTCAGACCTCTGTGCCTTCATGTGGGAGTGACTGGTATCACACTCCAGGCGTTCTGAAATCACAGGATGTGTCAGGTCTAGGGAGGAGGCTGCATGGGTTTATACATGGATAGCACAAATCAGCAGTGATGGGAAATTAGAATGCCGAACATGCCTGGAAAGTGCACTGAGGCTTGGTCAGAGTGTCCAGAATCAGAGCTTGGTATGGTTTGCCAGGCTTTAGCAGTTGCTCTGAGCCTTCAGTTCTCAAACAGGCAAAATTGTTGCTTGGCATCTGGAGAGTGAGGATTGCAGAAAGGGGGCCTTAGATAGTGCCTGGTGCTGGCTGGTTGCAATGGACCGAGTCTGTTTCATAAGTTAAACCCAGGGGTATTGCAAAAAAAAGCCTGACTTTCTTTGTAACTCTCTGTCAGAACTATGTCTGGTTGGTTGGATTTGGTAGTGCAAAGGGGACATCTGGTGGCCAGTTAGAAAAATGATGGTTCTGCATTCTTCAGGGATGTCTTGGGGACTGTTCACTCATGTGTGCAACTCTACTAAGAGATGATCCTGGAAAGCCCCAAACTTTCCACATATCAAACCTTATTTGAGCATCTTCAGTTTGCAAAACTGAGCTGGAGCTCTCTCCAGAAGGGGCTTTCCAGTGAGATTTCTGGCGCTGCTACTGGTCGGGCTGGAAATTCTAAAACTCCAGCCGTCTTTGTAGTATTTTGGCATTTCCCTGCTATGGTTGGAAGCAGAAGGGCCTAGGGAGTTAAATTCCTCATGCTGGCTTTGAGTGGAAGCTCAAGGTGGTTCATTCTTTGTCAGAATTGGCTCATCTGCCCTAATTCCAAGTCCTTTTGCAACTGAGAGGATGTGATGAATTTCCCTTGCTGGTGCCTGACAAATCCAGAGGGGGAAGGATCTGGGTGCTAGGTGAACTTGGGGTCAAAGGGATTTGAGATTCTCAGGGGGCAAAAATCAGAAACAAATCAAAGTTGTCTCCAAGGTGACTGATCTCTTGTGGCTGTATTGTTTATTTGGGGTGAATAGAATTTGTATTCAATCATGAGTCCTCCCTTGGGAGAGTGAGGCTCTGTCCTTTAATGCAGGTGTGGCTAGGAACTCCCAAATTCTAATCACAGCTCTGAGACCATATCCTTCTGTGACATTAGGAGGGTCACATCATCGCTATGTGCCTCAGTTTCCCCATCTGTAATAGGGTAATGCTGCACTACCTGTCAGGAGGTTATGGGGTTCGGTGTAGACTTGTACTGCTCTTTGAATGGCAAGTGCTGAGTATTACGATGGTCTGGGGTTGGGATGGTTCGGGTATTTGTTTGCTTGGTGAAAGTCTGTGAGTACAGCTCTGAGTTCTTTGGGGGAATGTGCTACATGGTGAATGAAAACAGAACGAGGATACTTCGTACCACCCCCACCCCTCCATTTAATCCAAACTGCCCATTTTCCTGGCCTGCATCTCTGGCTCTGGGAGTTTCCTGCCTGCTGGGAATAGAGGCTTTGCTGTTATACTGGGTTTAAGTCTCCCATAATTAGTATTACACAGAGGAAAGCAGCTGTGTCCTTGGCTCTAATTTTAGTACTATGGTAAAGAGCAGATTATGCTGGAGCTGGGCTGCAGCAGCAATGTGGAGGTGGCACAAACCATGACCAGTTCAGGGAGGATTTTAGCAAGGATGACTAAGGACTTGGAGCTTACGCTTTAGATAACCGATCCTCCCAATTGTTTTCCTCCTATGGAAATGTAGCCGAGCCTAACAAATCAGTGCCTTAACTGACTTACATTAAGGTCCTTTAATTGGACTAAGCTGTTTAATTCCCCATCTGGGGTTTGTGTGCCCTGGGGACCCAGACAGAGATGGGCTGCTATTTGTGCTGGCAAAGACCAATACCGTTTCTATCCAGAATGCTGAAAAATTAACTTCAGATATCCTCAAAGGCAGGTGCTGGATTAAGGCTTTTTGATTATTATAATGAAGGAAGCAGATGGCCTGACCTGTGCAAGCTTCATTAGCTTAGGCCCAATGTGACCCTAAACAAGCCCTCAGTCCCAGCAGGCCTATCGGATGCTGTGTCATCCTTTTCCCCAGTGGCCACTGATAGCAGGTTCACCTTTTGCAAGGCGTCAGTCCCCTCCTCCCTTGCTCCATGGCTCGAATAACAGTGCAGGCAGCGTGAAAGAAGAACAGGCGCATGTGGCTTGGCTCTATTTGCAGACGTTTTTGACTGTGGACTAGGTACCTACTTCTCTTTCCCGGGCGGTGCATTTACTGGTAGTTCATGGCTGGTGTCTGTCTGCACAAGGGCTACGCCCAATTTTCATAAAATGGAGTGGATTGCAGCAGCCCTTGTGCTTATTTAAGGGGGAAGGTGCCCTGAGACTCGGGTGATATACGATCTTAGTGCGAGCAGGGTATCGGACCTAGATTCTCTGTGGACTGCACTTGCATATGAAAGATGAGTTCACCGTGTAGAACTGTAGCTGCACGTTAGCCCCTGTCTTGTGTATTAACTGATACAATGTTAAACACTCCATGTAGATCAGGACTGTTGTGTTTTAAAACCAGCGCCCACTGGTGATGGTTTACACTTGGGTTAATGCTGACCGGATGGCACTCTTTCAAACATGACAGTCCTTCACTACCATGAGAGCTGAGTCACATCTAACATCATGGTGCTCTAGCATGATATAAGTACCCAGTGTAGACCAAGGCCCAGTTCTATTCAGCATGTCCAGAAATGGGTGCTCCTCTTTCAGTCCAACAGAAGAACTTTGTAGAGAGAGATGAGCAGAGAATTCCTCTCCGTAATGAGCAGAGGTGGGCCCTTTCCCATTAACTCAACCTGGCCAGGGGATGGGGTGAGCACTAGGGGGAGCCTAAGGAATAAGGAAGTCACTCAGCAGGTGGCTATAGCTTAGGAGTGGGCAAACTTCAGCCGTTTTAAGCCAGCCCGCAAGCTCCCACTGGGGAGCGGGGTCGGGGGCCACACCACGCGGCTCGGCCCCGCTCTGGCCGGGGCGCTGGGTTGGGGGCCGCACCATGCAGCTCGACTTCGCTCCAGCTGGGACAACAGGATCAGGGCCGCACCATGCGGCTCCTGGAAGCCATGGCATGGTCCCGCTCTAGCCGGGGTGCAGGGTCAGGGGCTGCTCCAGGCAGCTCCTGGAAGCCGAGGCATGGCCCTGCTCCAGCTCCTACGTGCTCCAATGGCCCCCTCCGGTGTTCCAATAGGAGCTGCAGGGGGGTTAGTGCAGATGGGGCACCATGCAGAGCTGCCTGGCCACGCCTCCATGTAGGAGCTGGAAAAGGGACATGCCACTGTTTCCGGGAGCCGCTTGAGGTAAGCGCTGCTTGGAGCCTGCACCCCTGAGCTCTCCCCACACCCCTGCCCCAGCCCTGATCCCCCCCCTCCGCTCTCCAAACCCCTCGATCCCTCAGCCCGGAGCAACCTTCTGCACCCCAAACCTCTCATCCCCACCCCAGAGCCCGCACCCCAAGCCAGAACCTGCACCCCTTCCACAGCCCTGATCTCCCGCCCTCCGAACCCCTCGGTCTCAGCCCAGAGCACCCAGCTATGTCCCAAACTTCTCATCCCCAGTCCCACCCCCGAGCCCGCACCCCCAACCAGAGCCCTCACCCCCTCCTGCACTCCAATCCCAATTTTGTGAGCATTCATGGCCCCCATACAATTTCTATTCCCCGATGTGGCCCTCGGGCCAAAAAATTCTGCTATAGCTGAATGTTGTCTCTTAGAATAAAGCCCTCCCCTTTTGGCAGAAGTTCTAGTCCTGCGACTTGAATGAATAGTACAGAAAATTTAAGGGGTCTCTCCTCATCCTACTTGGTCTGGAGAACTTCATATCTTGCACCATAAAGAGCCCTCTGCATAAAGGTCCCTATTATTTCCCTGCATGCTGATTTGGGCACTGCTGAGCTCAGATGTGGGACAGGCATGTCGGACTCAAATCACCTAGTTGCTGCCTGGAAATTGTCATTTTCATGTTGGAGGGTTGTTCTCTTGGCTTGCTTATCTTGCAGGTGATGAGCAGACTGTAATGAGAAGCAGCATGGTGTAGTGGTCTGTGGACAGGACTGGATTCCAGGAATGCCATAGTTCTAGTCTGGGCTCTGCCACTGGCTTGTTATGTGGCCTTTAGCAAGACAGGGTCCTTTTCTGTAGCCATGCCCCCCACTGCCGCAGGAGCTAGCCAGCGGGGAGCTCACTCATGCTCTAGCCGCACTCCAGAAGGAGGATCTAAACAGTTTAGTGACACTGGAAGTCTGAATAACCCCAAAGACTTTTGCTATCTTGGTGATCTGAGCACCCCAGAGCAGGGCAGAATGGAGTAGGTCTCTCTTTCAGTATCTTGAGAACTGAGTGACCCTAATTTCAAGAGGTCTGAGCAGTAACAGCTCCTGCTAATGACTGATTCTTCCTTTCCAGGCTTTCATGTCCCGCTGTCAGTTTAACATTGACGATTGCCAGCCAGACCCCTGCCACAATGGCCAGTGTGTGGATGGAATTAATGAGGATGTGTAGCTGCTGAGCAGGTAAGAGCCAGTCTCTGTGCAGCGCATGTCCCATAATCTGACCTTTCTTATACTGCAGCTCCAGGTGCAGAGAGAGCTTTGCTAGGTGGGTGGGCACAGCTCGTTCCTAGCCCCTTTGTACTCTTGTCTTGCACTGCACAGTACCGAGACGTAGCTTGTTCGCTCCAGTTTAGGGCAGATATGGTCGACTGGTCCGGGAGTTAGGAGACTTGGTTTTTAGTCCCAGCTTTGCTGCTGGTTTCTTGGACAAATCATTGCCCCTCTTTGTGCCTCGGTTTCCCTATCTGTAAATGTGGGATAATGATACTGTCCCCTAGGCATAAAACATGCAGCATGAGAGCATAGCAGCAGCAGCGTTCTCTGTGTTTGCCAGGAGGGTTTTGTGTCTCGGGATGGGAGGAACAACCAACCCTCTGGCAGCAGCTGCTAGGAAACATTATTGCCCTGCTTGATGGAGCCTTCTCCAAGAAGGCGTCTGTTCTATTCTCTTCCTGGAATTATCGAACAGCCCAGAGGGCTGTAACTGGTCCAGTTATTTTACTAAGCTCAAAGGGGATGTGGAGCAGCACTTTGCACCATGTACCTTTACAGTTAATGATAAGAATGGCAGCTCTAAGCCTGGCCAATCGGCAGCTCCCCCAGTGCCTGTCCTCAGATCTCAACCCAGTGCAGCTTGTGGCACAGTTCATGTGTAGTGGTCTGGCTGGCAAATGCTCCCAGCTTTCCCATTGCAATAAGATGCTGTGTGTCACAGCAGGGTCTGTCGGCTCCCCGCAGGTGGAACTCTCCATGCCATATGCATGTTGTGTTAGTGAGGCAGGCTGCATTCCGCCTGCTCCCAATAAAGCTCCCTCTCGCTCTGTTTGCAGGCTTTGAAGGGCGACACCATGAACTGGACATTGATGAGTGTTTGCTTAGTCCCTGTGGAAATGGTGCCAGCTGCTGCAATGCATTTGGGGGCTTTGTGTGTCTGTGCCCCTTTTGGCTGGGAAAGCTGGTTGTGTGATGTCTCCAAGAGCACCTGCCTATCTGAGCCTTGCAGGAATGGAGGCACCTGCTCATTCAGGTGCAGTTGCCACCAGGGATTCACAGGCACTGGCTGTGAGCAGCAGGTCAACGACTGTACCAGCGTCCCCAGCCACCCAGCTCAAGAAGCATGTGAGATGGCACTGAAGGTGTCATGGGTGAGTCCCTCTGTTGGTGTGTCTGGAAGATTTTTTTCTGTCACTTTCTGGGGAATTTAAATACTAGAATAGAAGAACAGACTGCAGTGATACATGTACATGTGTTGTGAGCATGTGTCGGTGTTCGAATGCACACAGATCTTGGACCCACTGCCCCAATTTGTGTGCATGAGGAAGTAGACTGGTGCCCCACACTCATCCAAGCTCTTTGATGTATATGAGCAAAGTTATTCCCCTGTGTCGAGAGTGACATCCCCGCAGGCTGCACCTGACTGGCTGCTTCGTGTAGCACAAAGCCTGGCTGAGTGGGCAGTGGGAAAGCTGTGACCCACTCACGTCAATCCTAGGGAGCAGGCACTGCATGGAGGAGTGGTGGTGGTGGTGATTATACATTTTCCCTGGCGTTTTAGACAGTGATATTTTTGGCTTTCTTTACTAAGATATTGTGCAGTATTGCTGTGCAGTTTAAAAGCAGTCCCTTTCTATCCCAGAGGTGTCTGCATTTCTGTGATAAGTAGAAGTGATGGCTCCTTGCTGTATAAATGTAAAATGATCACATGTTAATTGTTTGCCTAGATTTTGGAGGGATAACTTACTGTTGAAGAATAATCTACACAGACTAAGTTAAAAGCCCCTGAGCAAGGAGATTCTGTGATGCAGCACTTGGCGAAGTAACCTGACAACGAAACAAGAGTCAAAAGGGAGTGAAATGAATTCCAGATGGTTATGGTAACTGGGAAGAAACTAATACTGAGGTCAAGCTTGAACAAACAGAGCCAGGACACCAGAGATGGAGCTGGGGGCAGGGTGGTCCAGATAAGGATGAAAACAGATGATACATCATTCTTGGAGCACCCCAGGCCGGGGCAGTGAGATGAACCATGTGTTCCTTGGGCTTGGTACTATGGTGGCTAAAGCATATCTCACTGTGGCTGTGTTCTTCTTTCTGATTTGCACTTGAGCTGTACACAGTATAGTAATATCCCTTGTCTTACATGTGATCCCCTACTTCTCCCTGGGGATGAAGACTCTCAGTATTGCATTCATTGCAGGGTTGCTATTGCCTTGGTCAAATCCTCCTTTACTGTCCTGGCCTTTGTTCTCCTGCCATTAAAGATTTCACAAGTGGAACACACCAGTAATGACAAAGGCAATTCACAGGGCTGCTTGACATTCCTCCCAGTCTCATCTGACTCCTCCACTCTTCACATGCCTCATTGTGTGCAGAACATGCTGTGTGGATCATAACATGCCTGCGTTGGCCTGACCTACTAGGGCTCCATGGAGTCCAGAGCCTTGGTTTTAGCGGTGAAGTCCTGACATTCTCTTCTAGCTTTGGTGTTACTGATATAGACTGGTTTGATATGGTTGTGTGTGAACAGTATGTTAGTATCCAAAGGCTGAAAGAAGAAACTAGCAGATTCCTGTCACATCAGAAATGGTCCCTTTTGCGTGAGCCTTTGGGGCTTTTGGAGCAGGGAATATCTGCCAGCCAGAGCAACTGCTACTTGGGGCATGTGGGCTCTGCTGTAGACTCCCTGTGTGATTGTGGGCAAGTGACTCAGTCTCTCTATGCCTCAGTTCCTGATCTGTAAAATGCCGGGGGGGCGGGGGGGAGATTGTGAGGATAAATTTGCTACGTGATTGCAAGGTGCTCAGCTACTATGGTAGTGAGGGCCATATAAGTGCTTTACCTTGACAGCATGGAATCTTCCAGCATCCCCTCCTGGGTGACCTTTGATACTGGGCCAAACTCTTGGCTGCACCATGTTTTTGGGAGACCCCAGAGGTTTTACAGCCCCACAACTGGCAGCCCCCCTCAAACCCAGGCTCATCTTTTGAATGAGACCTGACCAAGTTCCTGACTCCTTGAAATGCCCCTCATTAAGAGCACAGTCATTGGGTGGGGGTTTTTTAACTAGCTTCCCTGATTCTAGTGACAGCTTCCAAACACACAGTATTAGTTTAATAGCTGGTATGTCTTCTCTCTGGGACGAGGGGTTGTATCTTCTGCACTTGGAGAGGGATGGATTCTAGAATCTCTTCCCTCTGTGACTTCTATGGTCCAGTAGAACTTCCAGCCACCTCCACGTGGGCCACTGGGGTGTCACCTGGAGATCATGGTAATCACTCTTTCTAAATGCTGCCTTGGGATCCCGGGTGCAATTGTAACTCCAGCAGACCCTGGTCGTCAGCAGGCGGGATCGAACCTGGGAACTCTGGAGCTAAATGCTTGAGCCTCTACTACATGAGCTAAAAGTCACATGGCTTTAATGCTATAGCAGACTCATTAATCTCTAAGTGGCTTTTTCTTCTCTCAATTCTGTTTTGGTGTCTCATAGAGCCCTTTCCCACTCTAACAGCCTGCCTCCTCTCCATTCAGCACCTAAGGTGTTGTGTGGGAAGTGAGGGTGATGCAGCAGGGAACTGCTTTAATGGTACATTGATTAGATAAGCCGGGAGAGGCTTGTAGAGAGAACATATTAATGGCTTCTTAGATAAACATCAGGTTTTTTGAATGTACTGAAATTTTAAACCCCATCTTGGGAGCCAGAGGCATCCCCAATTTCTTTTAGGAAAACTCAGAGCATGGTCCATCCATCTAAATAGGGGGCTTCCACATACAGGTTTCCTCAGGGTTCGAGCTGGCCCGAGGTCTCCAGGTTCTCATGTGGATTTGGATGAGGTTCTGTGTGAAGGCTTGAGGTCGGACTTGAGTTGAGTTTTTTTAAATTCAATGGTGCATGAATTTCATGAGCAGTTCTTGTGAGATTTTGGACGAAAATGGAGAAATCTCTGTTGCCCTGGTCAGTATGCAATCTTTCCTGCTAGTTGTCCTCTTATGGTCAGCTTTATATTAAGGCTCCATTTATTAAGGTTCATAAATGATTAATAGATGTTATAAGCATGTTGGAGATTGGAGTAATGTCTTACAGATGGGTATAAGGAATCCATTAGCTTGTTGGACTGTAACAATCTGTATACATTGATTAGCCATTTAGTAACTCTTGATAAATGGAACCTCAATACAACAATCTGTTGTACCTTTTCTGTGTTTCCCTTCCTGTTCTCTTGATCCTTCCTGGATCTCTCTTAGCATCTCTGCATTATCACAAAATGTTTCTTTTCTCTTGTTATCTTCCCCTTCTGGTTTAGTGGTGAATTCCCCAGCCTCTCCCTCAGCCTCCTCTCTGAGGCTTCTGGATCCAATCTGTCAGAGTGCCACTGAACACAGATAATGACTCTCCCTGGGATGGTAGATCTCTGTGCAGGCCCCAGAGTCCATGACCAGCTGAAGAGAGGCCATCACATGTTTTCCAGAGTGAGGATTGTTCTGTTAGCAACTTTCGTGGCTGTTCTGTCTGAATTGCATTTTTATTTATATTAATTTCTCTGATTTGTGGTTTAGGATTTGGTTTGAGAGAGAAGCATTGGGCAGCTGCAGGTTACTAGACATGGAACAGAAAATTCCTCAGTGATATGTAGGCAGTTAAAATCCAACCCAGGTCAGGAGTGAATGAAAACTGTCCCTAACTAATGGGTTTATCTTCTGCGTGGTAACAATTTAAGTGATTGAGCAGACTTTCCATAAGTGTGGAGAGATTGTGCAGGATTGTGGTGGTGACATGTTCTGTTGTTGTTGGGCCAAGCCATGTACCTGCCCAGCATCCTGAGAGGCATATACAGAATGATTTTTATAGTATCTCTTTTTATATTGCAAGAGGATTCTGTCTGCCACATGCCGTTGTAGGCAGTCCTATCATACCATCTCCTCCATAAACTTATCAAGCTCAGTCTTGAAGCCAGTTAGGTTTTTTGCCCCCATTACTCCCCTTGGGAGGCTGTTCCAGAACTTCACTCCTCTGATGGTTAAAAACCTTCATCTAATTTCAAGCCTTAACTTGTTGATGGCCAGTTTATGTGCATTTGTTCTTGTGTCCACATTGGTGCTTAACTTAAATAACTCCTCTCCCTCCCTGGTATTCATCCCTCTGATGTATTTATATAGAGCAATCATATCTCCCCTCAGCCTTCGTTTGGTTAAGGTAACCATGTTGTTTAGGTAGGTTTTTCCTTTCCTCAGATCCTCCACTGAGCCCTTCTCTACATGTGTTCCAGTTCAAATTCATCTTTCGTAAACATGGGAGACCAGAATTGCGCACAGTATTCCAGATGAGGTCTCACCAGTGCCTTGTATAATGGCAATAACACTTCCCTATCTCTACTGGAAATACCGCACCTGATGCATCCTAGGATTTCATTAGCCTTTGGTAGCTCGTAGTCATCCTGTGATCAGCTGATACATCGAGGTCTTTCTCCTCTTCCATCGCTTCCAACTGATATGTGCCCAGCTTATAGCAAAAATTCTTGTTTAGTCCCTAAGTACGTGACCTTGCAATTTGCACTATTAAATTTCATCCCATTTCTACTACTCCCCAGTTTTTTTAAGATCTTCTTGTGTGATATTCTGGTCCACCTCCATATTGGTAATATCTCCCAATTTTGTGTCATCCCCAAATTCTATTAGCACACTCCCTTTTTTTGTGTGCCAAGGTCATGAATGAAAATGTTAAATAAGATCAGTCCCAAGACTGATCCCTGAAGAAGTCCACTAGTAACTTGCCTCCAGCCTGACCGTTCACTTTCTGTATGATCCATTGTAGTCTCCCTTTTAACCAGTTCCTTATTCACCTCTCAGTTCTCATATTAATCCCCATATTCTCTGGTTTAACTAATAGTTTCCAATGTGGAACTCCGTCAAATGCTTTACTGAAATCCATAAAGCTGTTTGCATTTGACTTTCCTGAGCTGGCTTTGTAGGACTGCTTTCACCTCCCTTAGCCTGGACAGAGGAAGCCAAGGTGCACATCCTGTGGTTAAAGCTTGAGACTGGTGGCAGATACGTAGCAGATAAATTTACACTGCTCCATTGTCTTCAGTGGAGTGACCGAGATTGACACCAGCTGAAGATCTGGGGCTGGCTGTCTCAAAGCCTGGGCTGTGTTCCTGGCTTTGCCAGTTACTCACTATGCAGCCTTGGGCAGGTTGTTTAATCTCTTTCTCCTCATTTTACAGATGAAGTTGAGGCACAATGATAGTCGCCTGCCTCCCAGAGAGTTGAGGCTAAACTTTTTGGGTAGGAAATGCTAGAGAAGGACAAAGCATTTATTTTTACCGGATAATGCGATACCTATGGGTGTGTGTCTGCTTAGGCAGATCCCCAAGTGAGCGGCACAATGTTTGAGGGCCTTGGGGAGTTGCCAATCAGGGAAACTTGGTCCCAAGCCTAATTATGGAGGTTTGTTTCTCGTCTGACAAGTGTGTGAGACCTGGGAGAACGGGCCCCTAAGGACTTTGGGAACTTGTTTATTGTTGGCCCACCTAAATCCAAGGACACTCTGATTGCTTAGACTGGGTGGGCCTCTTGGTTCTTGTCTGGTTCTATTATGTTTCTTTGATAAGGTTTTCTCTTCACTCCCTCCATCATCCTTTCCACTCAGTCCCTCCCCATATACACACTTCTTAGACTGCATTAGCCAGGCCCCAGGCATCTGAAAATCTGAACTGGATTTCATTGTCTTGTGGCTTCTGGAATGACCTCTGTGGATACTCTCCCTCTGATACCGCATTTATCGTATTCAACCAATTAGGCCATGCTGCTGCATTCCTGCAGAGGGAGAATTCCTCTGCTTACTGTGTAAGTGTGTCCTGTTCCCTCTTTCCTGGGTGTTTCACATATCTCTGTGGTTTAACTTTACCAGGAAGGACCTTGGAATACGGAGCATGTGTATTTGTGCTCATGCAGGATTTTACATCTCTTTTCTTAAAAATGGTTAACTTGAGTAGTCTTTTTTTTTTTTTAAATAATATGGAGATATACCTATCTCATAGAGCTGGAAGGGACCCTGAAAGGTCATCAAGTCCAGCCCCCTGCCTTCACTAGCAGGACCAAGTACTGATTTTGCTCCAGAATTCTAAGTGGCCCCCTCAAGGATTGAACTCACAACCCTGGGTTTAGCAGGCCAATGCCCAAACCACTGAGCTATCCCTCCCCCTCTGCAGGAGGATGTCAGTGATCAGTGAATATAGGGGCAGCATGGCTGCAAAAATCCTCAGTGTACAGTCATGATGGTGCACCTGATATCATGTGATATAGGTGGATAAATTCTGCTGTTTACACCAGTGTACTTAGTTGAAGAGAGGACTTGGCCCAGGGTGTGTAAAAACAGGCCGGGGAACGGAAAGGACTAAAGAGAAGGATTCTGCCTTGGAATGCCCCATCTGAAGAAAGCACAGAGGAGATGCTGAAAATGGTTTATGGCCTCATTTCTCAGACATTCCGAGCAGCCCCAGCACCGATGGAAGCCACTGAGGTACAGGTGCTCAGGGCTGTTGAAAATCAGGCCAGCTATTTCAGTTTCGGGTTTGAAGAAGAGGAAGTCAGTGCAGAATTTAGAGCTAACACCCCGAGCATACCTGCGCTCGCCCCCTGCTTCCTGTCTGGGGCTAAGATACCAGTGCTCCTCATTTAAAGCAGACTGTTATATGAAATCTCATCTGTCCTGTCTATTCAGTTCTTGGGAGGGCGGGGGGCTATCTACGTAACTCCCATTAGCATTAATTTAATCCAATTATGGTTTGGATTTGAAGATACTAAAAGGTCACAGGTAAGCACGATCTTTCTGACGGCTTCTAATCTCCATCATGAAGCATAGGACACAAGCAGATTTTCCCACCTCTGAAACACTGATAAACCTATAGCAGAAGCTATTGGAGTTGATTACATAGGTGCAACTCTCATTGACTTCAGTAAAAGTTGCGTGAGTGGCACTGAGAAGACAATTCGGTCTCTTGGATTACATAGGTGCAACTCTCATTGACTTCAGTAAAAGTTGCCTGAGTGGCACTGAGAAGACAATTCGGTCTCTTGTAGATTTTGTTTAAGCAATTGGTTATTCTCTATATCTGATCAACTGCTAGAGAGAAGTGTCGTTAACCTTCAACCAATGGATTGGTTTTTAACACGCTCTGCAATATTTCCCACTTACTAAAGCTCATCAAATGGCATTTTTAAAGTCTTGCTGTTTCACACCAAGGGTGAACAGCTGGGGCCAAGTGAAACTAATGGGATAGGTACCCCCTAAAGACTAGAAGGGATACTTGCTCCAGCATGGGGATCACCTGCTGGAGAGGGACAGAAATATTATCTTAATGAATGGTCTTAAAACCCAAGTACTCTATATACCCCAGGTTCACTTCATCCACCACTGGAATGTAGCCACTTTGTGTTATCTTACTGTAGCATCTTTCATCAAGGGATCTCAGGTCACTTTATGGACATGCATTGATTAAATCTCCTAGCATTCCTATGCTAAGGAAGGTATCTGGGTACTCCTGTGAAATTGCTCTAATTCCAACACCTATTTAATGGATAAGGGTTTATAGCCAGAGGTTTCAGGACATCAACTTTCTCTACACCAGGACCCTGGCTAGGAATTTGGGATGCCACTGAAAACCAGAATGAGCCGACAGTACAAAGATTTAGGAGCAACAGGATTGGTGGGGTTGTGCAAATACAAACTCTTTCCTTTCTTCACATGCTCAAATGGTGTAGTTAAAGGGAGGGGTTGAGAAGGCTGCTTCTGACTGGATTTTGCTGCAGTTATTCTGTTAGTGCCCAGATACCATGGTTAGCAGCTCTTTTTCCTTTCTTCCCCCAACTCCCACTGACTTGACTGGGACCAGGATATCATCTATGCAGGGTGTATTATGCTAGGTCAGCTGGAGCATTGGTTTGATGCAGCAACTCTGACGGGGAAAGGCTTCAGCTCCTCCCTTGTTTCACTCTGTTTATTTGCATCACAATTTATGCTGTTGCTGATTGTTGGGTTAGCAGCTCACAGGCCCCATACAGGTAGCTGCCTTTCCTTTTACTGAGGAGATTGAATACAAACACCATCATTGTAGAACTGAAATGCTTCGTTAATTTCTGTGTTGTCCTGGGAAAGCATCGAATAGGGTTTGGATTTTACATCCCTCAATCTCTTTGGGTATGATATAACTGTCTTTGGCCTGATCACTAATACATTCTTGCAGTGCCCATTTAGGGTAGGTAGGTTAATCATTGGTATTACTTTACAGATGAAGAAACTAAGGTTCAGAGGTTAAGTGACTTGCCCAAGGCCACAGGAGAAGTTGGTTTTAAAGTTGGGAGGAGAGTTTGGGAGTGCCTGGCCTCCAGTCCCATTCTCACACCACTACACCCACTGTCGCCGCCCCCCCAAATTTTCATTGACCCTTGCAAAGAAGACATACTTGCTGTTGCTCAGATACTATTGGTATAGAATTCTGCCTTCTGGGTTTAGTGTTAGATCCTTGTGCCAATCAAACTGTCCCACTGAACAAAGCAGCCTCTATGGGAAAAGTGTGATTCATCCACATCTGGCCTTTGTTCATAGACCGTAATCGATCAAAAAACTGATTTCCTATATTTGATTCCCAGCCTTGCTCCCCAGGCCAGTGAGTCTGGGAGTGCCCTTCACTGCTGTGCAGAAGACCTGGGGCTGACTTGCTTCCCAGGCAGACAGAAAACAGACAAGACATTTGTTCTTCTGTTCTCTCTTGTTTGGGGCGGGGGAGGGATGGGGAGAAAGTTAATAAAACACCAGCCCTCACCCCCTTCTTTGTACTGTGCTTCCGATCACATGCTTCTCCTCTTTTAACATTCACCTATTGCTTGCCCACCCTACTGCTCTGGGATTTTCCAGGTAATGCTGCAACTAAAGTCTTTAGTTGTCCAGTCCGGTCCATGTGATCCAGGCAGTGTTTTCCTTTCACTCCAACAGCATGAGTAAAGCGTTTCAAAGTGGACAGCGACTCTGTCCACTGTGTTAGTGCTAGTCCCTAAATCAGCAAAGCATGGAGTGAGTGCCACTAATAGGAAAAAAATTCTGAAGTCTGGGATGTTGAGAGAACCTGCATTTACCAACTCCCAGCCACTGTTTCTCTCTTGAGGTTTTTAGGACCGCCACTCTTATGCTTGCCATGGAATTACAGAGAATTCTATCCAGTGCATACCATGCCGCTCTCCTGCTGCCACTCTCCCTTTTGCTTTGGGGTAAGTTTTCATTTTCTGTGTCTGGCTCTTACCCAGTTAATATGCACTAACTTTGGTTAGCAGTCTGAAATTACTTGTCCTTGTGTTAATTGTTATGACAGAAGTGTTGCTTCCACATTCAGTAGCTGTGGAGCTTGGAAACGTCTCATCTTGAAGATATAAAGGTGTTTCACGGCTTAGGAGTGTGTGTTTATACACAAGGAGACTGTGTGTGTGGTGTGATGTGTAATTAAGTAGTCCGCTATTGCAGTAACTGTTCTCCCTAACAGACAGTGAGCTGAAAACTTCAGTAGTAAAGTTCTCCTGAACTTCATGTTTATGCTCATGCAGAACAAATGCACAGGAATAGCTTATACTTTCTATTTTAAGTCCATTTGGTGGTGGTGTGGGGCATCCCAGAAGATGAGTAATGTGTGTTTTGTTGGAAGGTAGTTCTGGTACATAATGTAGGAGGAGAAGGGTAGGAGGCGAAAGGTTCTATTTTAGAAACCTTTAACAAATTCGATCCATTCTGTAAGATACAGAGAGCGATGAGATGCCCAAAGATTGTATCATATTGGTGGGGCTTTTTGGACTTTCTTTCAGAGCTGGGGAATATACCTTTAGAGCTGGGGTGAGCCTCTAGAGGTGCATAAGCGGCTCTGCTCCTGGGCTTAAGATACACTCACACCTGGGTCTAATTTCTTGCATGCTCTGGAAAATAGGCTTCCCTGTTTCTTCTGAAATGGGTGTCTGGGGATCTGCTGGGCCTAGACATCAGGTTTAGTCATCTAGGGATTATAAGGTCATGTCATGTCAGGAACATGCCAAGCCTTTTACTGGGAAGGAAGATGGGGGATTGAACTGACCTCCCTAGTCCTCCCCAATGCTGCCAGGCCAATGCATGGATAAGGTCCTATCTCCGTTAGGGCAGCAGCAGTCAGTGACAAGGATGCATAGAAGTGAGGGTAAAACATAGGGAACTAGGAAACCCAAAGTTATTGATTCGCTGTGCCCTTTTCCTGCCGTACTCTATCTAATTGAGCCTTCTAGTTTTATTCATAGCACTTTCAAGTTTGTTGAAACCTCAGTACTTCTTTCTGTGCCCCTAAAAGTTCTACCCCAGGAGCCTTCCTGCATCTACCTTGCTCTGATACTGTTAGACACCTTCATGTTTGAGTTGAACTGTTTTGTTTTTCCCCCCTGAATTTTCTCTCTTCCGTACTAACTTCTTTGTACTAACTTCTTTGTCTGATGCGTTGGCTCCAAGTGCCTGGAATTCCTCTGGCCACAGGGAAGCAGGGGGGGCTGTCTTTTGTGTCCAGTAACCATAGCTACTAGTTTAAAGTGTGAAGCAATTACGATGGCTTTGTGTTGTGCAGAAGGAAGGCCCATTGCATATAG
The DNA here is from genome assembly GCF_002925995.2 of Terrapene triunguis. Classification (NCBI taxonomy): domain Eukaryota; kingdom Metazoa; phylum Chordata; order Testudines; family Emydidae; genus Terrapene; species Terrapene triunguis. The sequence goes on from NW_020664589.1 coordinate 15,617,626, forward strand.
AGAATTGCTCAGTACTGGCTGTCAGGGATGGAATGCTCCTTGGGGATAGATGCTGTTTTGCCTTTGCATTGATATCCTCCCTCTCTTGGGCAAGGCCCTTCTTTGGAGCAACAACCTACAGAAGACATCCCTCTCTCTTTTGTTAGGGTGGGAGTGGGTGCCCTATTTAGAAATCCACTTGTAAAGCACAGCACAAGCCAGAGTTTCCACAGACACCCAAACTGTTCCCATTTACAGAGGGAGTTCTGCCAGAAGATTTAGTAGTAAATGATTTCCATTTCTGTAACACCTTTCACCTCAGGATTTCCAAGCACTTTATTAAAAAGTCCCTCCTTGCCCTTGAGGCAGGTAATTATAATTATCCCCATTTTACAGATATGGGAAACTGAGGCACAGAGCGACTGGGTGACTTGCTCAAAGTCACAGAGTAAGAGTGGTTGAGACTAATCCTGGGGTCCAGACTTCCAGTTCCTAGCTGTAACCACTAGACCATGCCGTGAAGCAATGAGACCCGCATTAGCTCCAAGGTCTCACGTCTGGAATAAACTCTGAGGGTAATGATGCTGGCTGTCTACATGAGCCCAGTTCTGCTGCTTCCTGGAGTATGGGCAAAGACAGAGTAGCTCTCCGCTAATATTGGTGTAGTTCATTTGGTGTCTTGAAGAATACATGCCGGGAAAGCGGATTTAAAACCCAACTTCCATGTCTTTCTGCCCCACGCAATTAAACAGGCACCTTACTTCACATAACTTTGGTCTGGCAAATGCTTTGGAAACCTATTGTGGAAGGACATTTGCAGGCAAACGTCTCTTCTCTGGGTTTGTTATCTGCTCTAGGGTAGGCTCTTGAGATTAGCTCTGACATACACACAATTTACATCTTAAACACTGTTCAAAGCAATGCTCCCTTTTTAACAGTCTGACTATTGTCTGTGTTGATTGCCAATGTATTTAGATTGGAATTAGAAATTAAAGCTTGTGAGCCACTTTGGTTAACTGAATACACAGGAAAACCCCTATTCCAGCGTTTGATCTGTGGAAATGGCTGAGAGATCAGAGAATGTGTAAACCAGGAAGGTCAGCCCAGAGGTGTGTTTATTAAGGGGAAATACTGGGGTGCAATAGGAACGGAAAGATCAAAGAGTTACTAGTGCAGTATATTCAAAACTACCATAAAACATGGATTTATAGCTCTAGCACCCTTCCACAAATCATGGAAACTTGATAATAGAAGTAGTTACATCTTCAGATGCACATTAAACAATAGACAGATGATAGAGACTGGCTGGCTATCTGTTTCTGTGTTTATAATGGATTTAATTCTCTGCAGTGCAGTAGCTCTGATTAACCCTATTAATATTTTGAGCCATAATTTTGGCACTGGTCTCCCTGTGGATTCTTGCCCAATGCTTGGCACTTCTGTCCAGTGATTTGCTACAAGTGAAAAGGCAGAGAGCTAGGAACTATCACTCTTCTCCTTTGAAGTAGGTAAATATTATTCCCATTTTACAAGGGGAAACCGAGGCACAGGCATTAAGTGACTCTGTGGCTGAGCTGGCAATTCAGCCCAGGCTTCCCAGTGAAAAGTCCTGTGCTTTGGCCCTAAAGTAGCACTCTACATAATAAACTGATATATTGGCCATTCCCCCAGCCTTTAAAGTGCAGCCACCTCTGGAACCTGGCAGCTGTTTAACAGGGCACAGCAAAAGTGCCCTGCAGTTCAAGTCAGGGAGTGAAGCTGTAGCTAATGAGAATTTGGTCAAGCAGGACTCCATACCGATCTCACTTGCGGAGATTTAGCTCTGTTGACTTCAGTGGAGTTAATCTTGATGTACAGGGGTACTGAAGAGCAGAATCATGCCCATAGTATTTTAATTAGTACTCAAACTGGAATTTGGCTAATGCACTGGGATTGCACCCCTGCTCTGCCAAAAAGCCATTGGCTCTTTGAAAGACCACATGTAGTCAGGCCCTTTGTTTAATGTCTCCTCTGAAAGATGCCTGTAGCAGTGAGGGCTCTCTAGCACGATGCTGGGCCATTGATTCAGTACTGTCTCAGAGAAATTGCCTACTGAATTGCAGGCACTACTTTTGGATCACGCTGGGCTTCCTGTAGAGGTCTCTTGTGCTCGTACCATACCCAGCTTAGCAGAGCTTGTGAGATATGACAAGACCCTAGGCTGAGGTGGTATGACTGACACTTAGATTCAGCCAATGGATGGTATTTCAACTTGCGTGTTCCCTCCATTTCACTGCAGATTCTCTCCTTTATGTTCTGTTTGAACAACAGTACAAAAGCCTGAATAGTTGCTATGGGGAAAATGGGGAGGAAGAATTTTAACCAATCATCATAATCGTTGCAGATTCCCTTCAAATCTCTCTCCTGTGATCTGTCATGTGTAGCAAGTGCCCAGTAAGCCTCAGCTAAACAGGCTGTCCAGCTCCTGGGACACAGAGTGGGCAGTGATGCCACGAAAGCAGATGAATTCTCCAGTTTCTGGCAGTGAGATGACATATGAATGAGACCAGCAAGGTCAAGCAAAAAGTTTATTTGTGGAAGGAGACATTAGTTGAGCAGCACCTCTCCTGATCACTGGGGGAACCAACAAAAGAACTGATCACTCTGTTCTGTTCAAGCTGGCATGATCAAGCCCACCTTTTCCTTGTACAAGGCAGGCCCCTCCCTCCCCTTCAGCTCATATGCTGGTTGGTGGTTTTTAATCAAAGTACAGGGTTTTTGGAAAGACTCCAGGCCTGCATCCAATTTGCACAAATCTGAACAGAAGTTACCTATTGAAGCCCATGTGACGGGCTCCCATAAGAACAACACAGGGTATGGAATCGTTAAGGCCAAACCAGCAACAGTGCAAATCACACAGCATGTCAGCACTCAGGAAGAATTTCAAGGCCATGTTCCTTGGTGCTTAACTGATCAACGGCAAGAGTTTTTTGCTTGATTTTTGTAAAGCCCACAGAATTAGAGGTGGCATAGGTTTACTGAGTCATCTCCTCTGTGTCAAGAGTGCCAAGGAGCTTTGGAAGAGCCCAGAATGCACCTTGAAGGTACTCCCAAGGAGCTCTCATAACAGCCTAGAGTGGCTGCTGTAAGAGTCCCACGTGGTTCCTGAAGGAAGAACCTGATTTTGTTGTGCCCATTGCTGACTTGGGAGGTTGAAGGGAGATCTTCTGCTTGCAGGGCTGCCCTGCTTCCTTCCTAGTGAGTGGATCCTGGGAACAGGCCAGAGAGTGTGCCCTTCTGCTAATCCCTTGCGCTGACCAGGATAGGGAAAGATCAGTGGAGGTCAGCAGGGATTTACTAATATAAGCACATGCCTTTCTGTTGCTATGGAAACATAACTCTTTCCATTCCTTTATTCACGGGTTCTGTCGCTGTTGTTTTTGCTCTAAGTGTGGCTCTGGTACCTGGGGAGTTTCCCCTTTTACCTTCGGCCTGGGCTTCTTACTGGAGCAGAAAGTGTTGGGTTGATTAGTAGGCACCCATCGTAACTGGTAGAAGTTGCACTGAGTTAGGATTTTCATCATTTCCCTTCTGTCGCTTCCAGGTTTCATCTAGTTCATTTGCTGTCTCTTTGCCACTGGGAGGCCTGTTACTCTCGGCTCCTGGTTGTATCAGGACTTTTTGTCCAATTGCTGAAATGAACAGGGCAGGTGAAATATAATTGAGGGAATATAAAACTTTTGGGTCTGTAGCTTCTGTCCGGAAAGATGGTGATGGTGGAAAGCAAAATTTGAAATAATATTAAAGCTGGGGAAATCCACAGATATGATGATGGCCATTCCATGCCCATAAGGTATTTATTCCATGATGCACCAGTGTCCTACATCTTAAATAGTTTTTGTAACAAAGACATTTTTAAGCATCTAGTAATCTCTTCCTAAAAAATCATATTAAAAAAATTGAGTGGAATATGGCTAAAGCCCTCTTAGAGCTGTGCACTCAATGTAACAAAGGTGTTGAAGCTGGGAGCTACAGCATATAAACTCCCTGTCCCCCTCCCTCCAGGAAACCTTTGCAATGGGAGGGAGAGCATACATTCCAGTACTTAGCTCTCTTCAGACTCATGTCACATGGAGATGCTATCTGTCTTGTGTGCAGCCCTTGCCAGCAGTTAAAAGCCACATTACAGCCTAGGAGTCTCTGAGCCTGGTGCATTATGTCTCCTCCTCTTTCTGGCAGCCCCCCCCCGCCCCGGGGGGGTGGGCATTGTGCTGTCTCCAGTGACTTTCTGGGAGGGAAAAGCAGAAAGAGAGGAAAATCAGACCAGTGCTGCTTAGACTCTGAATATCGTCATCCTTTGTGGTCCTTGTATCTCAGGAAGAGTTTGCCTGGGGGTAAGGAGGGAACCCCATTCCCATTGTCAGTACTAGTTCCTCAGTCACACCAGGCATAGTGCCTAGCCCTACGTACCACAGGGGCTCCTATTCTGTCCTGTTATGTTTTCTCCTGCTCCCTGAGGCTCTTTGATGCAACAGATGCCACAACTGGAATGTGTTGAAATGGGTAACTTTCTTGAGCCTGGAGCTGCATGAAAGATTGTGCACTAATGCACTTGGCAGTTTGTCCTGGGGCATCATGTTGTAAAGTCTATTAAATTCAAATCAGATATAAGCAGGGGAATGAAAGTTTGGATGCTTGAGAGAACTGAGTTTTGCTAGCTAGTTGTAACACTTCTAGCACATAAGCGAGATTCTGCATCGTGTATGTGTATAAAATATCAAGCTCTCTACTTCTAGAATACCTTTAATCTAAAGTACTCCCAAGTTCTTCACACAGGTTAATTAAACCTCCTGACACCCGTGTGAGGCGCATAGTTGTTTTTTCTATTTTGTAAATGGGTAAACTGATGCACAAAAGGAAACTGATTTGCCCAAGGCGTCACAGGTATCCGTCAGGCCTGAGAATAGTCCCCAGGCATTCTGACTACCAGTCCCTTTCCTTATATATCTGTGGTAATTTGTGTCTATTTGCTGGGAGATTCCACCCAACAAAGCAGCATGACAAAAATGATCCCCAATTAAAGGGCACATGCACAAGCAAATGTTCAGAGATGGATAACTAGCTTAAAGCCCCACTCCATAAGTACCCTGACTCTGCTGTAACTTCCTGCTGTTTGTGGAGACTATTGTGCTCAATTTTAATGGAACATTAAACTCTCTAAAAGGCTCCCTTTTATCCTGTGTTGAAGGTGTCCTCCAACATGAAGGAAACAAGGTGATGTCTGGGCTGATAACCCCAATGTCTGCTGATCCCCTGTTGGAATGTTAAATGAGTGTTTTGAGACCAGGTTGGATGGTACTTATCAGTGGAGCTGTCTGGAGGAGTTTGAAGCTGCAGGTACCTTGTGCATGGTTAATGTTAGGATGACATTTAAGGGGCCAAAGGCAGCAACAGTCTCAACTGCTAAAATTGGGAAGTGCCAAAGAAAGAGAGAGCTCTCCTGCATGTGGGGGGTGGTATGAGCACCTCCGGTGCACAGTGACTCCTAACTGAGCACACCCAACACTTTCCAGAAGTACTTTACAGGGTCAAACCCCATTATTGTAAAAAGCTGAAGGGCATTTAAAAAACGGGGCGACTTAGAATCAACACTTAATGGGCACAATAGATTCCAGGCTGCATCTCGAGAACTGCTGAGCTAAAGCCCTGGTCAGAGCCATGCCTTCCCAGGGTGTGAGCTCTTTCAGAGGAGTCCAGAAGAGGGGGATACTTTCATTTAGCATCACCTCCCAATTCCTAAAAGGAGACAGATGTTGCCCTTGCATCCCTGTGTGTGACAAGAGCTGTGTGCAGTATGGCTGAAGGCAGAACTTGGCCCCAAGTTGGTAACTTGATTTTAATAGCCTTGTTTGTTCTTTCCCCACTGTGGAGGAGCAGGGGGCTTTGTTCATTTATTTATGGATTTGTTGCATGGCACATGCCGTTGTGAAGGTGTGAAAATGGTACCTTCACAGACCTTTCGAGTTGGGTTAAGGTTTTGCCTTGGCTTTTGGGCAAGCCCCTTGTGATCATGGGAAGGTCAATCACTTTGGGACTCTCTGCCTTGGTTTCCCTATTTGTAAGATGGGGAGAATACCCAAGTCACGGAGGGTTATTAATGGGTGTCTAAAAAGTGCTTGGCATTCCTTGAATGGAAGCAGGACTGTGTTTGCATGTGGATTTAAGTTATCTTTGCAAGCCAAAGTACCTATGGGTACAATCCCAGGCCTTAATTTCCTCTGTCCTTTGGGAGCTGATCACTGGGGTGGTTGTTGTAGCTGGAGCCAGTGGACACTAACCTGGCCATGTGATGGAGGTCTGACTTTTTTGTAACCCTGTCCCATATTGGTGATGTGACCAAGTTTCTTCCCAGCACCTCCTGTGAGTTACCCTCTTATTACGATTGCTTGATGCAGGCGATCTAAAGTGATTTGCTCCTATCCGTACATCATTAAGAGGAGAATTCTCTTATTCCATGTTGTACATAAAATAAATTCTGGTGTCCTACGATGTTCAGTGGCCCCAGCGCACTGACTGGAGGACACATTAGGGTTGGTGGGGTCAACCTTCGCTCTTCATCAGTTTGGTGACTTAGCAGCAAAGCATCAATAGGGAAACTCCCCCCCCCCATTTCTGTTTGATGTTCTTTGTTCCTGGAAATACATTTTTGAAGAGCAATCCCTCCCCCCGAGTCTGAGTTTCCCAGTGCTGGAATGGGCTGCCTTTGTTTCGACATAATGAGCAGAGGGTTATGGGCTTGAAAATTAACACCTCCATTGTTTGTGAGAAGAGGGTCTTTTGACTCAAACTTGAGAATGGAGCATCCAGCCCTACCCCTAGCATATCACCTGCTTCCTCTCCTACACCACCACCTACACAAGGGGCCAGCTCAGCAAAGCTCCTGCCCACACAAGCATGATGCTCCCTATTCAGGAGTTCTGTTCCCAGGGAGACAAACTTGCTGCGGTCAGTGATTCATCCCTTCCATTTAGAACTTTGTAGGACTAGAAAATCTTGTTGTAATACTAAAAGGTATGTATATGGCTCCATCACCATGGTATCAAAGTTCCTCATAATCTTTTCTGTATTTATCCTGGCAGCACCTCTGTCAGGCCTAGCAGTGATGATATTTCATTGTACAGATAAAGTGTAGAGGCACAGAGAGGCTAAGTAACTTGCCCGAGGTCACAGAGGGAATCTGTGGTAGAGCAGGAAGTTGAACCCAGGTCTCCAAAGCCCTAGACTAGTGCCCTAAGCACTGGACTGTCCTTCATCTCTAACTGGAGAGAATGTTCGTTCAGTGATTAGAGTAGGAGACTGGGGATCAGAACTTCTTGTATTTTTTCCTGGCTGTGCTGTGAGTTGCTCATGTGACCGTGGGCAAGTCACTTAATCTCTGGGTGCCCCACTGTACAGTAAGGATAATGCTTGCCTCACAGGGGCGTTGTGAAGCTAGTTAGTGTTTCTAAAGGGCATAGTATTGAAGGTATTAAGTATGTAATAACTATGATAAGAAAGGTGTTGGTACACTCCTGTGGTGAGCTCTTCAGAAATGCCAGTATATACCAACTATAAGCTGGTATGGTTCTAGGACTAGGGCATCTCCAGGATTACCTGAGAATGGAAGCTGCTTTAAGCAATGCGTATCATGGCCCCTGAAGCATGATTTATGAGTCCTGTAGCTAAGTCAGAGGGACACTTCAGAGCCAGGACGGTGCTCTCGGGGGAGGAGCTATAACAAGTGTGGACGCTTTCTATTGGATAACGAAAGTCTTATTTGTGTGCTTTAAATTGCTGTCCTTCTTGACCATGGCCTCTTCTTGGATAAAGAATCTATTGTAAAACCATAAATGTCCATTTGCTGGCATCTGGGTAACTGGCTGGGAACCTGAACATTTCATCAGGCTCCTTAGTCCTTACTGTGAATTGGAGCTGCTGGAAACTAAGCCTGAGTGGGTGATTCTGTCTGAGCAACTTCAAATTTTTTGTAACTTATTTTAATGCAAAGTGAAGCAGGAGGTGTCCTCCTGAGCCTGGAGAGGGAGCAGGGTGTTTGATGTCCAGCCACTCAGCTCAATGAGTGCTATAGAATGCTTCAGGAATGAATACTGTGGAAAGAGACATCTCTGGAACAGGGAGTTGAGGCTCTGTGAAGTGACCCCTTGCCTTCCAGTGTGCGTAAGCATTTGCTGGTGGCAGTCTCTAATAGAACACACTTCTCCAGGCTGTGCTAACAGGATACCAGAGCAGAGAGATCTCGGCACCAAAGGTTAAATTGTATTTATTTCAGCTCTGCTCAAAATGGGCTGCTTGTGGGGGATGTTTGTTGAATAGAGAGAAACTTGCAAGGGACCAAGTTATTTTCAAACTGCTAATAGGGTTTTGCAAACAATGGGAAGGACAATAACATTTAATGCTATTTTTAAAAAGAGAGACTTCGCTGCATTCCTTTCTAGCACTCCTTTGCCAGCCTTCCTCCAATTTCCTCAGATCCCCCTCATCTTGCTTTATCTGAACTACAGGTCCCATAACCCCTTCCTTCTGTAGAAAGAGAGTAAATGTGCAAACTCCTGTCAAGAACAAAGAGGTAACTTGACACGTTCTCTGCTCCTAATAGTGACTTGCATAAGTGTGTGAGAATACTGGTGTCTTTCCTTTTTTTCTTCTTTATGGTAGGTAACGGTGGCCTGAAATGTCTCTTCGTTTCTGGGTTTTGTTTTTTACATTGGAAATTCAGGCCCCATCTAGCTTGGAAGACCTTCCATAGGAATTGTTGAACTAGTGTAATATTGCTGGAAATGGGCCATTTTCATTACCAATACAAACAAGTTTTTTTTTTTTTCTCTCCTGCTGATAAAAGCTCACTTTATCTGATCACTCTCCTTATAGTGTCAAGTATCAGAGGGGTAGCCGTGTTAGTCTGGATCTGTAA
>NW_020664589.1:15626954-15881213 GCF_002925995.2 Terrapene triunguis
CCCACTTGGGTTGTAGCCCACGAAAGCTTATGCTCTAATAAATTTGTTAGTCTCTAAGGTGCCACAAGTACTCCTGTTCTTTCTCCTTATAGTGTGTATAGTAATACCCATTGTTTCTCTTGTGTGTGTGTGTGTGTGTGTATATATATATATATATATTCCTACTGTATTTTCCACTACATGCATCCGATGAAGTAGGCCGTAGCCCACGAAAGCTTATGCTCAAATAAATTTGTTAGTCTCTAAGGTGCCACAAGTACTCCTGTTCTTTTTGCGGATACAGACTAACACAAGCTGCTACTCTGAAACCTAGTGTAATCATGACAACCCAAGAGACCAGGGACTGATACCTGAGAGATTGAGAGGGTAAGAGACTTTTAGTCAGATTTTAAAATCTGGGTTTTATGGGGTGTGGGGGAATTGTTTTTTGTTTGGTGGGGAGAGGTTTAATACCCATTTAATTCCAATGACAAAAGAACATTTTGGAGGAAGAAAAACATTTGTTAAATATTCTCTCATCTCTACAATCCAGGCATGAGAGCTCACACCACACATCTCTAAGACCCCCAGGAAGTCATCCTGCAAACTCAGACTAGATATTCCTAATATTTATCAAGTGAAAAAACAGAATAGAAGAACAATACCAAAATGCCCTATCAGGAGTCTTTTTGTCCCAAAGAAATATAAAAGGTCACAAACCCCATCTTTAAAAAAATTCCTTTGAAAGCTACACTTAAATGCAATCCCAGATCTATTATATTTGGACCCAGTAGAGAAGGAGATAGATACAGAGGCAGCTGGCAGAAACATGGCTGGCTGCTGGAGACTTTATTATTCAGGTTGCAAAACTGAAAGCAACATGAAGTGAGGCTTTGCACTGAGGAGGAAGGGGGGCGTGTTCAAACATTTAAAGGGGCAGAACATCACAAGATCTGCACTGAAGGAGTTCAACAAGTGCTTTATATCTGACTCCTACTCTGTTTTAGCCTTTGACGTTCATCATAATCCACCCCTAAATGAGAGGAACCTATTTCTAAAGGGAAATGTAGCCTCCTCCAGTTTCACTTCAGAGTAGGGTGGCTGGCTGGTGGTGCTCTAGCAAGTTTTTTACAGCAGGTTTCACTTTCTAATTATCAGAGAGAGTGTTCCTCCTGTGACACATCAAAGGAAAGTCCAAAATGTCATTTTTAATCTAGCAACAGTGTCTTTCATAGAAAGTCATAAAATGTCTATGGCTTGATGGCTTCTGTGTCTAAATCTTCGCAGACTATGAATCTGTGGAGCAGTTTGATTTTGAGCATGTTTCAATGGTTGTTGTATGATGCAGCAGTGAAGGCTAATTTATTCACTATGGTAATTAACACCTCATGCATATTCATAATTGTTCATTAACAAAACAGAGAAGAAATAACGTGTGTGTCCCTGGCAGCGATCAGTGAAAAGACCAAAACCAGAGTTAAAAAGGAGCACATTCTTGAAGCGGATGCATATGTGGAATCTCTGACTGACTGAGAAGTGACCTTTCTCCAGGAGGCTAACTAGTATTCTGATTAGTTGACACCAGCTCAGAGTATTGAAAATGCTGCAGGTCATCCATGCAATTGTCAGGTGATCTCAATTGAGTTAATAAAACTGCTGTGTTCAGTTGGTCACATGTTGTTGAAATTCCATCTTCTGAGCTGGCTCTCTTAATAATAATCATATAAAAGATAATTAATAGCTATATTGTGTCAGCCTCTCTTTTTTTATAGTGAAGTTTGTAGTCGAAAAGCCAGTATTGTCCTTGATCAGGATGAAAGAGACACCAGTGTTCGCATAAGAGGAAAATGTAGTGTTCATAGGAAATGTTAAAGTAGAGCTGTGGGCACTGTACTTCCAAGTCACTTAATCTCCAAGCCAGTGTGATTTGTGTGTGTTTAACCTTCAATACATAAAACAAATGTACTAATAAAATTCTCAGCAGCAGTGATCTATAGAGTCCCATAGAGGACTGAGCTACTTCTGGGGCTCTAGTGGTTTGAGAGAGATGGAATAGAAAATCCATTTCTCCTTGGTCTTGAAAATTCTCGCTCTGTTAATTTTCTCTATTTACCAGCTAATTAGTTGTCTCCTTGACCAGCATCCTCGTGCTAAAGAGAAGGATTATAGAGACAACCAACCCAGGTTTGTCTTTGATGTGGGAAATTACTGTTTCACACTCCCTAAATCCATTACCTCCGTATCATTCAGGGCAGCTGGTGGTTAATTATATTTACTTATTTGTGGTGGTGTAGCACCTGGGGTCCAACTGTGGATCAAGGTCCCAGAGTGATAGTCATTGTATAAACACATAGCAAAAAGACCCTCTTCCAAAGTACTTCCAATCTAAGGATGAAATCCTGGCCTCATTAAAGTCAATGATAAACTCCCACTGATTTCACCTCCTGTATCTATTGAGCCAAATTCTGCTCTGTTACACTGGTGCACATCTGGAGTAACAATTAAAATCATTGGAGTTATTTCAGACTTGTAGCAGTGTAACCAAGAGCAGACTGTGGCTCGTTGTATCTGTAAGATAAATCTGAATTGAATGAATGAATAAGGAGCTGTTTTTTGTGTCTTGACACGTTGTTTAGGCTTGAGCCTTGAATTATTCTTCACAGTTGGTTAGGACTCTTGCATATTTATTAATGTTGTAAGTGTGAAAACCCCATGCCTTGGCCATTAGCCTCCTGAATGTATTTTTTCACCTTTCACTTATAATCTACCGTGTGTGGAAATAATGGCTATTTCAGCAAGAAGAACTGAATCTGTAAGTGTACTGGAGTCCAAAGGCTGCCCTTTACAGGAGCAGGAAGGTACTGAGATGTTTTCAGGATTCATTTGTTAGAAGGAGAGGTTGTACTTGAACACTTTCTACTGGGAGAGCTCTGGTAGGAGCTAGATATGTGCTGCCCAAACACACATGTTGTAGTGCCACTGAACTGCCCATGTCATTGTGAGCTCTGCCAAAGGAGTGGAAGCTCTTCTATACATTTATCTTCTCAATTGTAGATCCCATTGTGTACCAGGGATCCTGTATTGATCTCTGCAACGTCTGACCTAGCTGTCACCAGTATCCGCTTTCGAGGTGGCCAGTTTGATCTGCTGTGTGGAACCACGAGTACTGTTACTTGCTCTGTTAGGAGATGAGAACTGTCAAGCAGGAATGGAGATTTGCTGTTAGTGGTATAGGGCCTATGACACACACTTGATCAGTTCTGATTCATCTGGCAGAGGTGACAAAATATACAATTTATTTCTACATTAAATCTAAGGAATTGGAACAGTCTGCTCCTAAACTGACCTGCTCCCATCAAGGCAGTCTTCCGCAAACTCTTAGGCTAGGAGGGGGCTGTCGCTTTTAAGCATAGTTTAACTACTACATGGCCCATTGCTAGTTTATACTAGTACAGGAACAACACTGGCTGTCCACCCTACATTAGATAACTGGTTAAACAACCCAGCACAACAACTGGTGATGAGGGCCATCCATACAGCTGGGTCCTAGGCCATGACACTAACCAGCATGAGCTAGGAAGAGAATGTAACATGTTATGGCCGCTTAGAACCTTCCTGTCTTTCGGTGGTGGGTCAGGAAGGCCTTTTAGCTCCTTAAGGAATCTCCAAACTGCGTCTGTCTCCATAAGTGTCTGCAGGTGAGTTTGCTCCATGCTCACAGCTCTTGTGTGTAGCCATGGGGACCCTGTACTTGTCATCAAATCTTTTCTCTGTGATCAAGTGAGTCTTCATGAGCCACACAAATTCATGAGCAGCATAGTCACATGGTGAACCAAAGCCAGAGAGGCGGGGAAGGCGCTAGGACAGCCTTTTGTCTGTTGTGAAAAAGGTTTGGAAAAGAGAGGGCACATTACCCCTAACTTGGGCTCTACTGTGGGTAGTACTTGATCTGTCTATGTTCATGCAGGCAGAAAAGTGCACACACCTGGTTGGAGCTCGCAAAGACACTTTGCTGCTGCCAGTCCTTGCTGGCTGTGTTGGAACGTGACCTGTCCCACGCTGCCCTGTGTGTGCATGCACTGCAGTCAGAGAGAGACCAATGGCGCTGTGCTAGTACTGGCTCTTGCATTGTTAGGTTCCGTCCATTCCGACACCCAGCTCTGCTCTTGGACATTCACTACTGGAAGTAGCTTTTCTGAATGCAGATGGGACTCCTGCCTGGACCAGCATCAGGTTCTGCGGTCGGAGCAGCTAGTTTAACATGCAGTGGGCCTAATCCCTTCTCTGGCAGGGACTGTGCTCCCAGCCTCTGGAAGGTGCAGGTTGAGACTGGCTGCTCATTAGATGCACAAACAAAGGCTCATGTCTACCACCAAATGAATCCTTGCTGCAGAACAGCTTCCCCAGCTCCCTGCTCTAATTGCTATAGCAGATTCCAGGCAGATTTCGTCATCTCTGTTTTCTGCCTGACTGGGAATCTGTAAATAAAAGGGCTGATGGCAGAATAATGGGAGTGCTGGACAGTGCAATGCACAGCAGCACTTTCCAACATCACGAGAGAGGCAGGAGGGGAACGGGGGGTAGATGTTGCTGGAATGAGAAGGAACCTTGTAGATTCCTGAGTACCCCCTGACACACACAGCTCCTAAGGGAGACTTGGGACCATGGCAGTCTTTGGGAGGGAGGAATTAGGAGGTCAGGGCAGAAGCAGGCTTTTCTAAACTGAAGTCTGTGATAAATCGCTTTGGGGCACCTCTGCGTACAAAGGGAGTGAGGAACTGATGGGGGTGGTGAGTTGATAGAAAGTCACTGACACAAATAACTAGTGGGCATGTATAAAATGCATTGGAGCAAGGCAAACATGACCAAAAATGGCCTAAGTTAATGAGGGCATAAATGGGAGAATGTGTAAGGTCAGCAGGGAAGTGACACCATGACGTTTGCGCCTGACAGATTTTTAGCAAAGAGCATGATGTGTTAAAATGGGTCGTCTTGGGCTAGTGGTAGTGTGGCTGAGGGATTGAGGATAGTGAGCTGAGCATTATCTCTGGGCTGTACAAATCTGCTGGTCATTTGAGTTCTGGCTCCTCTGCAGCTGCAGTTGCTGGAATTTCTTGGAGGTCTGTTCCTTTCTGTAGGTAGCCCAGGATAATATACAGTAAGATAGTTGACTGGACAAAGGACCAGGCACACACTGGCTTCTGAAAACAAGGTTAGCTCCAAATGCTAGTGATCCCAGGACCTACAATGCTAGATAAAGTTGGAACTGTCTCAACAGGGATGGTAATTATGTCTCAGATTTGGTTTACTGTTGCATGAGTTTTGAGTCTGCCTCTGTGGCCACTTTTCACTCAGAAGGTCATTTCCAACATATGCACTTTTCTGTTGCAAAATAGTCTGCAAATGCCACATAATGATCCCACATGTGTGAAACCCGCCTGCAGTGTCCTGGCTTTCCCAACCTCTCTGTTGTGGAATCTTCTGCAAGCTGGGATCTGGAGCTGAATGAAGATCTGTTCATCAAAAAGCAGCACCAAGTGTGTGTGCATGTTGTCTTGTCCTTTTATTTCACATTGTGGAGGGGGCTACTTTTGTCAGTGAATCCAGGACATCCCTCCCAGCTTAATAGGTTTGCTAAACTTCTGCAAGTAAATCCCAGTCTGAAGTTCACTGAACTGAAGCCTTTATTTTCTCTAAAGAGAGTAGACTGGTTTATCTTACAGACAACTGCAAAATATCCGTAACTGGTCATGAAGCCCATTTGAATTGTACGGGACAGAGTATGCTGCTTCTGCAAGGACACAGGCCTATCTCCCCAGATGAAAGTAACCCCCAAGCACTGAACACTGAAGCAAAATCCCATCAGAATCGGCTGGTCCAAGATAATTTCCCGCCCAGTTCATCTGCTGCACCGTTTATAACAGTTCTGATTGATTTGACCTGACATTTAAGACTCTTAGGCTTTACCCCTGCATGTAATTAAAGCAAGAAGACAATGACCGACACTGTCTGAGCTTTGGCTGGCGGGAAGGAGTATCGGGATTTCTTGGGAGTGAAATACTGTTGTACGTTTTTAAGCTGCGCTGTCTTATCAGAGCACATCATGGATACAGGGATAGATCATTCCAGTCTGATAAAGGGGCCCTTATGGAAAATTCAGTTTAGGGTGTGACTGTCTCCTTTTCTCATAAAGGACTTCAATGGAAACTGTAATAAAAGGGGGGTAGGTCTAATCCCCGGGGGGCTGACACCATCAGCTATCCTTAAGCCTACACAAGCATATTAGACGCTTTCAGTAAAGGTCTGTCGTGCATTTCACTGCTTTGCCTATATGGGAAAATGCAGGAAGGAGAGGGATGAGGGAGTATTAACAGCATTGCAAGCCTCTCTCATTCCTAATACTCTGCATTTACATAGCACTTGACAAGTATTAGCATCCCACCCCGGCAGGTGCATAAGTCACGAGAGTCTTCCCAGTGACAGAGGGGTGGTGACATGGCCAGGAACAGCCACAGGGAGTCTCTGTCAAAGACATCATTACCATTGGAGAACTCCAGGCTGCCAGGTCTCTTTTCCAACCACTGACTCTTGCTTTCAAATGATAATGCATCTGGCTGAGGTCTGGCTAGAGTGGCACAGCCCTGTTGCATCTCACCTGAGCCCTTGCTAATAAGCTAATGTGCTTACTTTAAATGCAAAGAAACTTCTCACATCAGTGGCCTATTTTCCCCTCCTCCTTTCTGTATTTTTGTATTGTCACTTGCCAGAATATGATATGCAGGCTTTCAGCTTTGAGGCCTATGTGTAGGGGGGGTCACCCATAAATACACCGAATCATCTGGGAAATTACTGTACATTCCCAGTTTTGAAGGGGGCTCTGACTGCACCCAATACACTTCCCTTGAATTGGCAGCTGTGGGCTTTGTGTGCCCTTCCCAGGGTGAAAAGTGAATTACAAAAAGCTCTTGGAGTCCCCTTCCTACCCTCAACATCAAACAGCCTACTTCTTGTAAGAATGGCCATACTGGGTCAGACCAAGGGTCCATCCAGCCCAGTATCCTGTCTACCAACAGTGGCCAATGCCAGGTGCCCCAGAGGGAGTGAACCTAACAGGTAATGATCAAGTGATCTCTCTCCTGCCGTCCATCTCCACCCTCTGACAACAGAGGCTAGGGACACCATTCCTTACCTGTCCTGGCTAATAGCTATTAATGGACTTAACCTCTATGAATTTATCTAGTTCTCTTTTAAACCCTGTTATAGTTCTAACCTTCACAACCTCCTCTGGCAAGGAGTTTCACAGGTTGACTGTGCGCTGTGTGAAGAACAACTTCCTTTTATTTGTTTTAAACCTGCTGCCCATTAATTTCATTTGGTGGCCCCTAGTTCTTATATTATGGCAACAAGTAAATAACTTTTCCTTATTCACTTTCTCCACACCACTCATGATTTTATATACCCCTATCATATCCCCCCTTAGTCTCCTCTTTTCCAAGCTGAAAAGTCCTAGCCTCTTTAATCTCTCCTCCTATGGGACCCGTTCCAAACCCCTAATCATTTTAGTTGCCCTTCTCTGAACCTTTTCTAATGCCAGTATATCTTTTTTGAGCTGAAGAGACCACATCTGTATGCAGTATTCAAGATGTGGGCGTACCATGGATTTATATAAGGGCAATCAGATATTCGCCATCTTATTCTCTATCCCTTTTTTAATGATTCCTAACATCCTGTTTGCTTTTTTGACTGCCACTGCACACTGCGTGGATGTCTTCAGAAAACTATCCACGATGACTCCAAGATCTCTTTCTTGATTAGTTGTAGCTAAATTAGCCCCCATCATATTGTATGTATAGTCATATGGGAGAGGAGAGATGGTTAGACAGACAGACATCTGGCTTCCCTTTCTTCCCATCTTCTGGCCGCTTCCTGTACAGCTACTCAGGCAGGACAACCCTAGATCCCATAGGTCATCTTCGCCCTCAATCTGCAGTTTGATTGCTCAATGGAAAAATGGCCTGGAAAGTGAGTGCTGAGGGAAGACAAATGGGGACTCCCCTACTTTGTTCGCTCACCAATGACAAGTATCTCCACTGTTTGGCTTGGCAAATGTACAGCATCTTGGATGGAGGGAAACAACAAAGACAAGTCTGGTTTTTCATTAGTGAAGACAGCAAACATGCTTTCTGTTCCCCTTAGCCCCACTCCTTGCCCAATGCCCTGTGTAACCTCACCTGGATCAGCTAGATTTGCAGTTCTGTGGGCATATCCTATCACATTTCTGGGGGGTAGAATTGTTTAGTCTGGAAAGGGCCTCTTTCTCTTAGCCACAACAGCCTGCTGCTAATGGGTAGCAAGGTCTTAGGAATGGGAATGAACACAGCCCTCCCTCAGATCCAAACCTCCTAAACTTTGGAGAATCTGGATTGAATAGTGGGAGCTGAACCCAAGATTTAATTCTGAGCATGCCCAGATTCTGGGAACCCCTGTCTGAAGCAGAGCTTCCGCTTGGTCCCATAATACCCCAAGCCCACTGTGTGTCTCCAGCATTATCTGCTCCTCCTCATGGCCTCACCCATCACTGGCTTCACTGAAGCAAGAAATCACTCCTTTCCCTTTGAGGCATAGTGTGTTTGGCCAGTGATTATTGGGTTGCTCTTCTTGTGGTCAAAGACTGTGTGTGAAATAGGCTAGTTTGGAACATTTATAGACACAGCTTCTGCTCACTGGGGTTCTGGCTAAGAAAAATACATTCCTTGGGAGTGCGGGATGGCTGGAATTGGGAGCAAAGCTAGCTCCTTGGTGCTGAGCTGTAAATCAGTGCAGGCTTGATAAAGTCAGCTGGCCTGTGGTTAGTTACCTTGGTATGTAGCTCACCTCTGCCACTTATTTTGGTCATAGATTCCCTTCATATCAAGGGAAATTGCATCAAGTTTATCTATGGAAAGGGTAGAGAAAACATATGTAAACAAGTGTGAGCAGAGATCCATCAGGTTGGTTTAAGAGTGCGCACGTTAAATGGATGATTTAGCCAAATAACTAGAGGCAGAGGTGTAGGAGGGGTGGGGAATGCAAGAAGAGGAAAGATGGCAAGAGGAGGAAGAGAGAGAGAGAGAGTACCCAGGGAGAGAGGCATCTTTCAGGTATGAAGAACAGGAGTACTCCTGTTCTTTTTGCGGATACAGACTAACACGGCTGCTACTCTGAAATGCCACAAGTACTCCTGTTCTTTTTGCGGCTACAGACTAACACGGCTGCTACTCTGAAACCTTTCAGGTATGAAGGTCTCAGGCTCTTTTGGGCTTTAAAGGTCAAAACTAGCCCCTGAAACCACTCAGCAGAGAGTGCAGATCTTAGAGCACCAGTATCATGTGCTGCCAATAAAATACTAACTAAGTGGCCACTGCATCTGCACCAGCTTCATCCTGGGAATGGATTTAAATTGATCTTATTGCAATAGTCTCTAATCTCACGGTGACGCAGGCATGGATAGCAGGAGCAAGGTCTGTGGCTGAGCGGAAAGGTTACAGCCTCCTGGCCAGGCACAGATGGGAGAAAAGCCAATTTGTTCTCTGATGTAATGTGATTGCCCAAAAACAACTGGAGATGTAACAGCGCCTCTCAGCTGTGAATGCAGATAAATGCCTTCCAAAGGGGAGCATGTATTATCTCCCCCGACTACAAATAATTAATCCAATGCCCATGGGAGGAGGCTGGATATTTGTGAACAATGGCCAGTGCAGCCCTATTAATACTGAGATATCTACTGTGTACAGTGATTAAGGGAGGACCCCATTGGGTTCCTCCGTGCTGCTAGCCCAGACTAACAAGAAGTCTCCTTTCTCAACAGGAACATCAGGCTCTGAAACTGCCAGCGGCTGTTCATCATTCCCCTGTGAGAACGGGGGAAGCTGTGAGGATTTGGAGGGGAGCTACAGGTGCCTCTGCCCCCAGCAACCAGTGGCATATATGGGCACAAACTGTGAATTCCTCTACTCTGAGTGTGCTGTGCACAAATGTCCCCCGAATTGGATATGCAGTGAAACTGCGGGACTCCTGGATTATGAATGCATCTGTAGGCCTGGCTTCACAGGTACTGAGTGTAGTGTTAATATTAATGAGTGTGAGAGCAACCCTTGTAAAGGGCCTCATTTTGAATGTGTAGATAGTGCAAATGGATACATCTGCCAATGCCAAACGGGACCAAATGGAGAAGGCTGCCGCACTGAACTATCTGTGTGCTCTAGCCACCCCTGCCAAAATAACGGGACCTGCATCGAGGGTGCCGGGATATATACCTGCAGCTGCCAACCTGGTCACACCGGGGCCCACTGTGAAGATAACATCGACGAGTGCGCCTCCAGCCCATGTCAGAATGGAGCCATCTGCCTAGACAGGGTGAATGAGTATAACTGTTTCTGTGTGCCTGGGTTCCAAGGAAACCGCTGTGAAATAGACATCAACGAGTGTGCATCCCGGCCCTGTAAAAACAATGGCACCTGCCTGAATGAGATGGATCACTATTTGTGCAAGTGTGTCCCCGGCTATACAGGTACCTTTCACGCTCACGTATTAGTCTTTCAGTTGGGTTATTTATTGCTGTTTGTGCAGCTCCATCAATGCAACTGCTTGTGGCAAAACCAGCAAAAGACACAGTCCCTGCCCCAAAGAGCTTCTCATCTCTGCCTTTTTGTTACAGCTGTGAGGCCGAGCCTCTGTCTGATGTCCCGAGCTTCTGGTGTGCTGGGGAGCGCGTGTGTACTAGCTTAGGCCTGGCTGTCCCGAAAGAGAGGGCTTGGGTTCCTGGGGGGATGGTCGAGGGATGATGTGGATGTTGAATGGTTTGGATTCCTGGGGTTATGGGATGGGGAGGGGGTTGAGAATTGGTTTCCCAGCGGTGATGTTGATGTGATTGGCTTTGGTGAAGGCATGGTTAAAGGGACGCGCAGAGAGAGAGAGACATATTTGTCTTTAGGAAGAATAAGCTTATTGGAGTTCAGGGGTGTAACTAGTCTCTATCAGACTGGCCCAGGGCATTTTGTCCTGTCTTTCAGGCGTTTTCCAGGGCAGGAGGCTCTGGGGTGGAGTAGCTATTAGTTGTGGATTTGTTTTTCCAGCTCTGTTAAACCCTGAGAGTATTTTGCATATGACTCTACTGAGTTATTTCTTCGAGGTTCAACTGTGCTGGTGATGACTCACTGTGTAATCTGCACCTGTGAGTTATCTGCAGAGGCAGTGGCGCAAGGGTCTCCTCTCCCCCAGCCCAGCTATCAGAATGGAATGCAGTCCATGCTGCAACCACCTCCCCCTGGTACCAGCCGGCACATGACCTTTCCCAGCCTTACCCATTGTCACAGGCTACAGGCGTTTCAGGAGTTATGTTGCTATAAAGGAATGTGGGGTCACTGGGCTACAGATTACAAATGGAGTGGGGAGTTGTTGCCTCTCAGGCATCCAGTCACTGACTGAGTCACACTCTGGTGAAATGCAGAGCTGGGGGAAAATACCCACTCAGGAGCAGGCTCTGTTTAGGGCTTAAAATGACCCTTAGATTGAGAGTGTAAAACACAACTCAGTGTTTGCCCATCAGTTTCCCTTTCACTTCCCTGCCATTCCCTAGTTCAGGACTGTGAGTTCCCCCAGAAGGAGCTGCTGGTGTCAGTAAGGGGTAAAACAGCCTAGGGTGCTGCAGCACCATGTGCTGTTCTAGGTGACTTTGAAGCTGGACATGAGGATTTGCATCACGGCCTCTTGCCCTGGTCTTGCAGCCTCCTAGAGCCACTGGTCCTCACAGGCTGAGCATTTCCTGGCACTTGCAGCTGAAATTTTGGAGAGGGAAGTTTTGACGTGAGGATTGACAGGTTTTGATCTGGCAGATTATGGGGCCCACATTCCTTTAGGATTAGGGTGGCCACGTCTGCGGCATAGTGAGCCTCTGTCAGAAGGAGGATTAGATGGATTGGCAAGTGCCATTTTAGGGGCTTACTTTGAGGGGTGATGTCAGGCTATGGGCAGTTCATTGAGGTGGGAAAGTGGCAGGATGGTTGCTATGGGATCTCTCACAGATTTCCTTTGATGAAATGACATTAGACAAAGATAATGGATACGTTTCTGCTGTGATTAGTGCTATTAATACTTAATGAATAAGACCATTACTATTGCTAGTACCACTATAACTAATACTTTGTACTTCTCCAGCACCTCCCTTCTGAGGACCTCAAAGCAAATTACAAACCTCATAATACTTTTGGGAGGAGGGTAAAGGATATACAGTGATCACTTCACCAACCACTGAAATGCAACCGCCTCTGTGGTGGAACACAGCAGCTATGCAGCAATGCAGAATATCATATGTAACCCAAACTGTAAGAGGAACACTGTGCCACAGAATGTAAATATCAACGGTTGAACTTGGCCACAACACTGCAATTCACACCCTACCACTTCCCCCTACCCCAAAATAAAGCATTATGGGATTTTTGTAATGAATGTAAGTGAGCAGGACCTTGGTTTTATGTCTCATCCGGGAAGTGTAATTCATTTGCTAAATGCTGATGGAATTAACTAATTCAATGAAATCAAATATAAGTTTATGCTAGAGATTCACAACTGTTGCAAACTATTCTCAGTTTTGTTGATTTAAAAGCAAAACCCATAAGTCGTCCCAAGATAGACTTGGCTGCAAATACTAATAAACTAAGCATTTCTTAGTATTTGCATGCTTGTCTGCTGTCCGGGAATTTATAAATTGTCATGTCTGTATTCTAGCAGAGTGGGTTTCATATCATTGCTTTTGTGATTCCCAGCTCAGAACTCCCACCAAGTCCATAACATGGATGTTTCTCTCTTTTGTAACAAAGGTGTAAACTGTGATGCTGAAATAGATGAATGTGACTCAGACCCTTGCCAGAATGGGGGCACGTGCACTGACCACATTGGGTTCTACACCTGCGCTTGTGCACCAGGTTATGAGGGAATCCAGTGTGAGGTGGACATCAATGAATGTGCAAGCCAACCATGTATCAACGGAGGGATATGTCATGACCTTGTTGACAGGTGAGGGATGCACGCTGCTGTGGCCATTTGCATTTCAGTGATTAGATATCTGACATGAGCCAATGAGATACCTGCCTGGGGTAAGTCTATTGACTTCAGAGCATGAAGGATGAATTGGGCTCAGTGCTCTTTAAGCGTTTCCTCCTCCCTCCCCCACTCTGCTTGCTATTATTTTTTTGTTAAACTGAAGTTATTCTAAGAGCCATTCAGTGGGGCTGTTAATGCCAAAGGACTCCTTCCACTAGCAGAGTTCCCAGAGATGCTTGAAAGAATTCCTGTTACTGTCTCTTATTGCTCCGCGATGAAAATTATTTGCAGTTTAAATGAGCGGCCACCCTCCTTGACTGAGAGCATCCCTGTTTCTGATCCTTGCCTTTCATGTGCACTATGTAGGCTCAGAGGCTGACCTGCCTTGCCACTAATTTCTTGCAAGGATGCTCTGTTTATGGAGATCGGACCGTCTCTTCTCTCAGCCCATGGGTGAGGAATTCTGCAAGGTGGACATGAGGGTTAGCAAGTTGGCCCCATAAGCTTGTTTGCTCTTACCTTGGAGGGGACTGGGCATTGGGATTGAAGAGCTCTTGTGGTGGTGTTTTGTGTCCCCCTAGCTACCAGTGTGATTGCAGTGACACAGGCTTTGAAGGGGAGCACTGTGAGCTGGATATCCTGGAGTGCGCCTCCCAGCCCTGTTTGAACAATGCTACCTGTCTGGAGGGTGTCAAGAATTACAGCTGTGCCTGCTGGCCAGGTGAGTAGGGAAACTGCTTCGTTCTCCTGCAGTCTGAGTATTCAGTGGTGGAGAGGACCTGCTAGGTGGCCCTGAGCAAAACTGGCTCTATACTGTATGAGTCTAGTTTTCAGTACCCCCAAGTGATGGGGCTCCCACTGCTTCTCTCGGGAGAGTCTTCCACTGGCATGAAGGTCTCACAGCAGGGAAATGTGTTCTGCTGCATTGCCTGAAATTTCCCTTTTCCTAAGCCCAGGCCTTTTCTATCCTGTGCTCTCCTGGGCGAGATGAATTGACTGGCTCTTGCCTCTGACACTAGTGCTGTATGCCAGGCCCTGCTGCTTTGTGCTAGATGAGTTGCAGTGTCTCAGGCTCACATAAACTTGCTCCCTTATTGGCAGCTGTAGTATCTTGGTGGTTAGTTTTCTGTCTCCCTTCCAAGGAAGTCCTGTGTTGTGCTAGCTCTGGTGTTTGCCTGGCAGGTTACACAGGGCAGCGCTGTGAGGAAGATGTGGACGAGTGTGCTACAGACCCTTGTCACAATGGAGGCGTGTGCTTTGAGCGCTCCAACCAAACCTACTATGGGACACGACACGACTTCCCCAGCAAGTTCAGCTATAGTCAAGCTGCAGGTTTCCTCTGCTGGTGCCAGACAGGTTTTTCAGGTGAGCTACCCACTGGGCTGTGTCCTGCACCCCCTAGTAGGAGCTGCACCGCTTGGGTCACAGGGAGTGGAGAGGAGCCATCTGTGCAGCAAGAGCCACCCACGTGGAGCAGAGCAAGATGGTTCTGGCTGCGCAGCTGCCTCGTGATGAGCGTGTGGCTCTCCTTTGCTGTATGTGCATATTGCAGATGGCAGTAGGAGTAACCAATACCACACCCTCTACCCAGAAGGCCATATCTCTCAAGGCCCTGATTTCCTGGCTTGTGCAATAGCCCACCCCCTTCCCTAATGTTCTGTTCAGTACCCTGCAGCTGGGCAGATGGCAAAATAGCCCTGGTGGCCCCTCCCATGGGCATAAAGCAAAATTTGTCTTTGCAATATGTTAGTGGGGCATTCCCCCTCTGGAGGAAGCTATTAGTCCCCTGGAGTCCCAGGTAATGTCTTAAGCCTCCCCTTGCAGTGACTGCTCTTGTAGCAACCTTTCGTGTAGTTGGGATGGGCAGGCAATTCTCCCTGCATGTGAAGGGCTCTAGGGATGCTCAACAGAGACTGCCCTTTGTGTTTTTTAAAGAGCTTATGGGAGTGTGGGGTTGGGGTGTGTGGGTGGGTTTGGGGGGAAAATTGGAAATATAGAAGGGAGTTTTCTCTAGTTATTAGAACAGGGGTCTCAGAGTCAGGATTCCTGGGTTCTGATCTCACGTCTGCCACTGACTTGTGTTGTGGCCCTGGGTAAATCACTTAGCCTTTCGGTGCCTTAGTCTTCTACATTTCATAAATGGGGATTAATGATACCTGCTTGCCAGGTGGGTACTGAGGGACAAGTAGCACTTGTAATGGGCACTTTGCATCTTTGGATGAAAGCTGTTGAAGAAGAGCAAAGAATTGTGAAAGAAGATGTTAAGATTCCCCCTGCAGGGGATGTGCACACATCCACTGCTTGGACTTACTGAAATAATCATAACAGGATTGTGTTTTCACTTTCAAAGGGGAGAACTGCTCTGTTAACATTGATGAATGTGAGTCTCAGCCATGTCAGAACGGAGGGTGCTGCACCGATCTGGTTAACGGCTTCCTTTGCCACTGTCTACCAGGATACTCAGGTAATGCTGGTGATGGAGTGTGTGGAATCAGGTGAGCCTGGTTAGTTGATGCTTATTGAGTCACTGATTTGCCATATGGTTGCATAACTGGATCCTAGGACTGGCTAGAGAAGGCTGCTGAGTGAGATTGAGATGAATCTCACTCAGAAAGCTGTGGAGGCCCAAGACTGTTGTAGCTGTGGTTGTCTCCAGATCAGGACTGAAGTGCACTGGCAGACGTGTGAATGTACTGTACTCCTAGCACTGGGGTACATTGGCAGCGCTGTGATTGAGGATGTGAGCAGATCAATGGAACTGTGTGAGGGAGTCCGGCACCAGAATCTGAGGATCCCTTAGGTGTTGGCAGAGGGATATTGAACACTGCCATAGGCACCCTCTTGACAGGTATGGGGGGTGCTATGTACAGGAACAGAAATAGTCTTTGGGATGAAGATGTGTGAAGTCTTTGGGGGGAGGGATAGCTCAGTGGTTTGAGCATTGGCCTGCTAAACCCAGGGTTGTGAGTTCAATCCTTGAGGGGGCCACTTAGGGATCTGGGGCAAAATCAGTACTTGGTCCTGCTAGTGAAGGCAGGGGGCGGGACTCTGACCTTTCAAGGTCCCTTCCAGCTCTAGGAGATAGGATATCTCCATTAATTTTTATTTAAGCCAGAGGGAGGAGGCATTTTGGGTGCTGTGTCTCTCAGGGAAGCTGGAGTTGGAATGGTCAACATTTCCTAAGGGCTGTAGCAGTTTGGGGCAAGGAGTGAGGAGCCTGTCACCAGCACATAAAACAATGATGATATCTCTCCTTCTCCCCTCTGGATGATGAGCCAGGGATTTTGGGTTGGAGGCTATACTCTGTTATTTAGGGAGGTCAAAAGGTCTTAGTGTCATGAGCAAATGCAGTGCAGCCCTTTCTGTTTGCTAGGGTGTAAGGATGTGCTTGGGAGTGGTGGACCTGGCTTCTGCTAGAGATGCCCTGTGTGTCCCTTGGTAGGTCACTCTAACCCGTTCTGAGCCTCAGTTTCCCCACCTGTGAAATAGTGAGACTGGCTTGCCAGGGGCATTGTGAGGCTAAGCACATTACTGTTTGTACCCTTTGGCTGGAGGGATGAACAGTGGGGGTGGTGCCTCTAAAAGTGTGCAGTTTAAATGTAGCAGCATCTTTTAACATCTAAGAT
Source organism: Terrapene triunguis (assembly GCF_002925995.2). Lineage (NCBI taxonomy): Eukaryota > Metazoa > Chordata > Testudines > Emydidae > Terrapene > Terrapene triunguis. The sequence goes on from NW_020664589.1 coordinate 15,643,640, forward strand.
TAAGACAACCACATAGCCCAGACACCACAGAAACAAGAGGTGCAGAAAGGCTTGCTAGGCCCACATAATCTGCCCCCAATTGACAGTGAGAGCTGGTACCACTTTGGCCTTGTCTTCACTAGGAAAAAAGATGTATTTTTACCACATGCTTGCTAACACGTAGTAAAATCCTCATGTGGATGACCCTTTATTTTGATACAAACAGGATGGGGCAAAGGCAGGTGAGAGCTGTACTCCCTAAGCGATCAGTTTTGTGTGTCTCTTCTCATCCAGCATGGAGTTTGTCTCCGTCCCCGCCACACAATCATTTTGCTATGATTATGACAACCTTCTTTGCAGCCACAGCTGTTGGGGTGGCATCCCTCTCCGTACCTTGTCGCCAATCCATCTCCTCTCTAACCTCAGAGGAAAACCTCTTGTCTCCTTTCCCTATTTTCTCTCTGCTAACTAACAACCTGATACTGATAAGGGGTATGGTTTATATTAAAGACATTCTCTAACTGGCTTGCATTCTTCCAGCCCTCCAAGAGTAAAATGTATGCTGCCCGAAAGGCTGAAAGGCTGCCATCTTGTGGGAGAAAGGAAAAACTTGAAGCTACAGGAGAGTTTTTAACTCTTCTCAGGTATTCCTGAGTCTGCACTGGAACTTTTCTAGTCCCCTTTAGACCAGTATAGTTACTAGTTTAGTTATATCCGTATAACCCGTGTGGACAATCTTATTCCAACACGTGTATCTTCAGTTTAGCTTAAGCCCCTCTCAAGTGACGTATGCTCCTCTACCAGAATAAGTGTGTCTACATAGTCTACACCAGTATAACTAGAGCAGTTTAAACTCGCACCTTAGGTTGTTCTGAAAGAAAAGTCCATGTAGACAAGGCTGTAGAAATAGGCTTTATTCCAATCTCTCAACTGCTGCGCAGGGCCAGTTCCTACAGTGCTGCACCTGCAGATGCAGACCTCTTCCCAGTGGAATGTTGTATAGCTCATTAAATGTCTGACCATTGTAAGTCATAATTCCTGTCTGCTTGTGCCTCCAGGGCTGTTTCCTTCCTCAGTGCCCTGGCACCACTCTTGGGAGTCCAGGGAGCTCAGCGTTTCATTTCACTTCCCCAAACTGTAGGTTTACCTAATCCTTCCAAGCCCCTGGGCCTGCTCATGGAAAGAAAAGCTGACACAGGCACAGGATGGGGAGAGACAGCGCTAGAGAGTTCATTCTGTTGCATCTGTTTGGGGTTCATTAGTACTCGAAGGAGATTAGAGGCAGGTTGCTGTGTTGTTAAATCACTATGTCTCCTTTGGGGTAGTTCCAAGACATAACAGTGAAAGGCTGGGAGCAGCAGGTGGGGAAGTCACATTTTGCCTCTCTGTGAGCTCAGTGAGCTGAGTGAGTGCATGTGGAGGAGTGAAGCTGACAGGGAAATAATAGCAATTAATCTCCCCTGCTTTGTCAATTAATCCCAGTATAGTCCTGCTGGGTAAACAGCTTATTACTTCATATTAGGATCACAGAGTAACTTCATGAAGTTTCCAGTAATGTTTCTGTTCAAAACACGTTTCTGTGGCAGCTTAGATCTGCCATGAGCTTGGGTTTAAGCTGCCTTCCATGATTAAAGTGAACTTGCTACTCTGATGTAGGCTGCTTTTTTCATTTTCTCTCCTGGAGCCCTTTCTTCAGTCTCAGGAATGTGGGGAGTGTTGTGGGATAACTGTGTGAATCAGCAGAAATCACCTTCCTACATGTGTTAACTGCCTAAGTGCTGTCTCAGGCTGGAACACAGCACAGGGCTGGGATGGGTCTTGCCTAAAATGTAAATGGAAAGCCCAGAGACCCAGTCCTGTCAGAACCACACGGCAAGATAGGACACTGAGAATAAAAGGTCTGGGAGAGTCTGTCTGCTATATGGGCCATGTGACCTCTGCAGTTTGTATGCTCTCGGGGGTAGAGGCTGCCTCTTCCTTTCCCATTGGGTGGTGCTCAGAATTTCCTGCATGGGCTAAGTCAGAGGGATGTGCAGGAGCAAAATTAAACAAAGAAGGGGGTGGATGAGTCTTTGTTGGTCCCAGAAAAGATGGCAACTGTGATAAAACTAAAGTCATGTTCTCACCTGAGGGACAGCCAGGCTCTAAGAGATGGCTGAACTGAAGGAGCTGGATTCAGATGATTACTGTGTTCTCTGATGAGAACAAACCGAATTATCTATTAATCTGAATTGTCTTTTGGGTGAAATGGGGCGTGTGTTTAACTGGTCAACAGTTTAGGACAGGAAGTGAGGAAGAATAGTGTATTCAGTTGAAATGGGAACTGGCATTTGGGTTGGCAGAATGTAATTGCTGAATTAGAATTTGGCCAGTTAACCCTTGAAAAAAATTACAGGCGGTGTTTTAATGACTACGAGTGGCCTAACGCAGTTTCCATCTCCTCCTAAGAATGCTGTCCAGCAGCAAGTTGCCCCCTAGCATCATGCTCTGGTATTCAGTCAGCCTGAGTGAGAGGTCAGCTTACTCGGTTCAGCCTTAGGGTATGTCTACGCTGCAATCAGACACCCACAGAAGGCCCATACCAGCCGACTCAGGCTGGGGTGGGGGGTGTGTGTCAGGCTAAAGGGTTGTTTAATTGTGGTGTAGACGTTCAGCTCGGGCTGGAGCCCGGGCTCTAGGACCCTGTGAGGTGGGAGGGTCCTAGAGCCGAGGCTTCACCCCAATTAAACATTAAACAGCACCTTAGCCCAAGCCCTGCGAGCTTGAAGTCAGCTGGCATGGGCCAGCTGCGAGTTTTTAACTGCAATGTAGGCATTTCCTTCAGTGTCCTCTTCAGCCCTCTTGGAGGAAGCAGAAAGCCTTTTTCTGTTGTATTAACCACCTTTGCTTCTCCCAACAGCTCTTTGTGCAAGAGTGCAGCCCAAGCCCAGACACACTTGCAGTTTTGTGTTACTTGGTACACACACCACCCAGTGCAGTGAATTGAGGAAACAGGATTGGTGTTTTTTCCTGACTGGACAGATTAATTTATTTGTACAGATATTTTCCAGGTGTCTGTTCTGTTCCAGAAATGTGACCTCTACTGTAGTCAGGGAAGGCAGCTAAAAGGTTAAGAGACTAAAGAGATTAGAAAGCCTTTAGCCCTTGGAAAGAAGAAGCCCTTTTAGCAAATACAGCAGACTGGAGCTAGCAGATATTTCCTGGGGCTGCCTTCATTTTACCTGGAAGGTATATTACTTCGATGCACACACTATGGCAGCAGCAAAGAGCCTGGCTGTAAAATGTTCAAACAGATGCTTAAACCGTTTTTCAGATTCATGCAGCGGGAGTATTAGTTGGTCCTGGATAAGGCTAGAGTGAGCTTTGTACTGTTCATTTCACTCTGCGGCTCCCTACTGCATTATGGCTCCATTGTTAGTCAGACCTTCTAAACATGCTGTCAGCTGACCAGACACTGTAGGAATTTACACCCCACACTAGTGCCTGTGTGAGTCTTGGTGTCAGATGTGATTTAACTGCATACAGTGCCTGTGATCAAAAGCATCCACTGAGATTCTGATGCTGCACTAGGTCTATTTGGACATGCTTGTTATAGCAGATTGTCTGACCAGAGGGCAGCATGAGATATGCCAGTTACTTCCGGCTCACCCTGGTTAAAGGGTTTAGAGGATTAGTAAAGGTGGAGCAACTGTGATGAATTAAATTAGGCTTCCCTGTTAATGAAAATGGGTGAAGCCTGGCTTAATGTCACATCCAGAATAAGGCTAGGCAAAGATGTGAGCAGAAGAACAACTCAAAGGGACAGAAGAGGCTGTGCACAGAAACAGCAAAGCTCCAACTGTTGCAGAGAGCTGTTGGCCCAGCTCCTGTTAGCCTCCAACAATGTCTTACGAGGATAGGCTGCTGTCGGAAGACAGACTTCAGACTACATAATTGTGGCAATTCCTATGCAAAATGCATGTTCTGTAACATTCATCATCTTCATATGTAATCACAGCTTTGCTTGCCAGTTAACAGTGTAACCTGCCTGCACACTGCAAATGCAACAGAGCTCCTTCCTTCCCAGTGAGGAGTCTCTTGTAACAAGATTTATTCCAGAGACAAAGGTAGTGGGATTGCTGTCTGAGAGGTTTCTTCCCATTGCCAATGCTCTCAGGAAATGTCTCACTCATTCAGAGCCTTGATGGTAATTTCTAAATTTCTGGGATTAATTCACAAACATGTCAAGGAAGTCACTAACCTCCATCCAAGAAGCAACATGTGGAATTTGGGCTGGTCCTCTTCCCAAAGTCTGTAGCACTAATCTGAAGCATGCTATTACATTAATCCTAGGAATTGAAGCAGTTACTGTTACTACTTAACAGTATTCCATGTAATGCATTTGGAGAGATGCAATGATAAATAGTGAGCCAAAACCTGAGCTGACTTGCCTGCTGCAGTCCCCCGAGGTCAAGATTTTGGTCCAGAACCTTTTTAGGCCCCTGATCCTGCAGTTCACTGGAGCAAGATAGACCCCTATTCCTGTATGCTGGTGTAAGAGTCTAACTGAAAGTTTCAAAGAAACTCCAGTTTTCACAGATATCCCGCATTTAGTTGTATTGCAGAGGGGTATGGATCAGCATTCACGTTGCACTCCCTGTCAGTACCCATCCCAAGCTGGGGAAACTAGTGACCCAACCAGTGGACAAAATTTGGTGATGAATCCTGATCAGGTGCTACTGGAGGCATGTTGCGCATGCGCTAAGAAGAAGAGCGAGTGGAATGTTGCTTGCAGCCATTGCAAAAGTGACTCTGATTCTTGTCAGCCACAACACAGAATGAAAGAAGTAAAAACTCTTATTTCTGACATCATGTGAACAGTTGATGTAAAGAGCTGTTCAGTGCCATTTGCAGTACACAACGACAAACTTCATTGGTCCTGCAAAACCCGCAAACAATGCTACATATTCTTGTGTGCCATCCACTTGCATCTTTTCACTTAACTATTCACATATATACAGATATAGCACCCTCTGGTAACAACTGCAGGATCAGGGCTTAATTTTGCTAGTTAACCATTCAAAATCTGTGCTTTTTAAGGGGGCTTGACATGCAAGCAACCCAGATACCTCTGAGAAGTTAAATTCCTGCATGTATCTAATCCAAATGACTACTCCTCGCATGCCTCCCACATCAGATCAATGTGAAACTGACTAGTCTGTTTGGATTGATTAGGCTGGGTGAAGTGCAGAAAGTAAGCCAGCAGCATGCATGACTTGTTGGAATTGTGTTCGAGTGTCTGAAGGTGGCATTGGTAACCGCAGGACGTGGGATGTAGGCATTGTCTTTTTTAGGATTTTTAACCTGACAGTGCTGCTTACGCATAGGGGGAAGAGTCAGATACTTCAGGAAAAGCTCCCCAGTTCTAAATAATCTTTCTCCGCAGAAATAAGAACTCTCCCTGTTGCAAAGCAGGAAGAAACCACTGCCATGGCCAAAACTTTTGGACCCTTCCCGATCCTGAGATAACGAGGAGATTCTGGCAGCTCAGTCTCTGCAGCTGTTTATGGGGAAAGATGGATTCTTGGCCCCCTGATCCCAATGCCTAAAGTCAGTATGGTCATCAGACTGCAGGATATGGCCTCCTCTGTGTCACTGGTGATCAGGATCATTTGTTGAGCGGGTGACTGGAAAAAGCTGTTGGCTGGTAAGGAGATATTGGCGCAGAGGCATTGGTTGGGATGAGGACACTTGAAGTAAGTTGCGTGGTTAGGGAGAGGTTGTGAGAGGCTGCTCCTTGGCATTCAGAAACGCCAACATCTTCCTTCACTTTTATCCACTTAATCAGTTTTATTCTATTGCTCTTACTTGTCATTCTTTTTCCTTTCTCCCTCATTGGCTTCAGTGAAATCACTCGTGAGGGTAAGGGCTGCAGCAGCTTTTGTTTGCAAATATTGCAGAATGAACACACGCAATGAGATAACCGGGCAAGGGGAGAAATGAAACTCTCTGGATGAAATCGTGGGCCCAATGAAGTCAATGGGAGTTTTGCAAAACTATCATTGATTTCAGTGGGGCCAGGATTTCACCTTCGGTGTCTGGGAAGCGCTCATTTTGTTGTTCCCTGCAGTGGCTATTAATCAGTGGTAGATGCATAGCTTTTCTTCGTCATCCAGAAATGGAAAAATTCTTATTTGGGCCCTAATTGTGCCATGCCTGTGCAGGGAAATCAGTGGTACAGCAGGGGGTGTGAGCGAGGGCAAGGGCTTGTCCCAGTCCTCCCATTGTCGGAGCTAATGCTGTGGATCCTGGAGGGCATTAGTGTAACGCACTGAGTGAGAATACACTGTAGACGCATTCTTCTTGTCAGCACTGACAGAAGCCAGCTGGGGAGGTTTAGAGCAGGGCTGGATTAGATCTCACCACAGCGCAGGTCTCTTTATATTGGCTGGTTTCATTTCCAATCCCCTTTTGCCTGACCAGCACTGGGAGAGAGCTCACACATACTGTGTCCTTCCAGTCCAGACTTTCATTCTCCCCTCCCCATCCCCACCTTTCTTCCTTCACTGTCACAAATGTCTGCAAGGAATCTGCCATGAAACCTGTGCTGGTTGGTGTGATCGTGGGTGGAATTTATCTCCTAGCAGGTAATGACAGATACCGCAGTCAGTGCAACTTGGGGGGGGTGGGTGGACGGGTGGGTGTGTAAGGGGTTACAACTCAGGTTGTGTCATGATAGCTGGAGACTTGGGGAGGGGCAAGAATTAACCAAAGAGGGAAAATTCTGTGTAAACAGGCACCTGGTTTTATTTTGTAAGGACCCCAAATGTTTAGGAAGCTTTATGGCGTGGTGCTGAGCAGTATGCCTGGAGCCCCATGTTGTCTTTGCTGTAACCCTGATTCCTCCTCTTTGCTGGGAGTGACTGCAGTTGGGATGTTGTTGCCGAGCGTCCGCTCTCACGTCACGCTCAGGTGCACTTTAGAATCACATGACGTCTTTCACACTTACTCTGTGAAATCTCTGCCTCCCTTCAACTGAATTTTTTAAGGTATTAAAATTTCCTTTACTGAAAACAGTGGGACTTTTTTTTGTTCAAAATAAAAACGCTGAGCACTTCACTGCCCCCTGCACTACCCCGCACGCCCTCTCCCTGGCTAGAAGTGCCAGGTGGGAGAGAGGTCCACACAGTGTGTTGCTATGGAAATGGCGGTAATGATGCAAACATAATTGTCATTGCAGGGCCCGGTTGTTGCAGCTAAGTCTCTGTTTTATGTTGTATTGGAATAATAGGAGCTCTAATTAGGATGCACTGGGGAATGGCTGCTAGGAATGCATCTGCCTGCTGGGGAGAGGGCAAGGCAGTGCTGGCTAGTAAAGATCACTGCACGGTATATGGTGCTTCCAGAATGGCTGGCAATACTCATATCCCTCATTAATAGAAAGGGCCAGTTAATAGACCCGAGACTTTGGATATCTAGACATGGATTTGCTAAATTTGAATCTCTCTTACTGTGTGTGTGTCCATCTGTCTGTCTTGCATACATGTGTATGACAGGTATGATATATGCAGTGTAGTTGTAGCCATGTCAGTCCCAGGATATTAGAGAAACAAGGTGGGTGAAGTAATATCTTTTATTGGACCAATTTCTTTTGTGAGAGGGAGAAGATATTATTATTTCACCCACTTGGTCTCTCTAGGTATGATAGAACATTTAGCATGTATAACAAATTTTCAAAGCCATGTTTAGAAATAGCTCAGTGAGTCAGTAGCTCTGGTCAGCTCTCCCGGTGGGCACTGCTGATTTAGTAACCCTGGCACCTGTCAGATAAAACCATTGACCAGATACCATGACAGTGGTGCTTTAGAAATACCCAATGGCTCATGCATGGTAGGGCTTGAAAGACTCAGCTTTGCCATTTGAAAGCACTGGAAATCGGAGACTTTCAAAGTTGTAATAAGAGTGTGCATGTGTGTTTTGTTGACAGTTTCTGGTTAATGTAGTCATTACCTTGAACACTCTTGAATTAACCAAAATATTTTAAAATAGTGGTCATTGTCCTGACAACAACTTTGAAAGTCTCTGATTTCTAAATGGCTGCTTCCTCTTATATTTGTTAGTTGGTCCTTTTATTTATATTAAGACACTTAGTGATTTTCTTATCTAATTAAAGAGAGTTGCAAGCTCAGAGTATATTTTATAATAGGCTGTCTTTTCCTTTATTATTTATGGCTATTTCTGTGGGCCCTAGCATCAGGTGCTCAGAGGGAACACAGCAAAATCTGCAAGTGTAAAAAGTACCTCTTTTTGCAACAGAAGTGTCACGTGGAATTAAGTTCTGTTCTCTGAACACCTGAAATGGAACATTTGTGCTCACAGGTTACTCTGAACGTTTAAAACAGAATTTTTAAAAAGTCCTTTCCAGTATGATTGCAAAGGCACACAACCATCCCGGCTGGAGAAATCTGGGATACCAGGTCCAGTCCAGGAAATGGTCTGCATCTTTCTCTCTCTGCTGTAATGGCCCAAAGCAAAAATCTTGTTATTTCCGGAGTGGGGTGATTTCCTTCTCTTTGCTGTTTGCGTTCCTGGCTGCACTAACACTGAATCATTCACAGCCAAAACACAAAACTCAAACCCCTCTGGTGAGCTGCAGTTAGCATCTAGGAAGAAGACAGCAAGGGAATTCTTTCCCCTGCAGCTGACTTTGTTTTTTAAATCTAGCATCACCAGAGTCTGATAATCTGGAGGATGTTCAGGAAAGATGACAAATTTATCAGCAGACTAGAGGGGATGACATAGCCAGACCCTCCTAAGTGACAATAGATGGGGAGAGGGCAGAGTAGCTATCTGTCTGAGGGTGTAAACACCAAGGAGGGAGAGGAGTTACTCAGAGTGTATGTGGAGGTACAGTAGGCGCAATGGGACGAACTGGTAAGTGAGGGGGTACATTGGTTTCCCGGAAATATTTGCTTCCATTGAGATGGAAGCTCTGGAACAGTCTCCCCTATCATGTGGGATGTTTTAAAACTAGACTGGCCAAAGCAGTAGCCATATGCTCCATTGGCCCCTAGGAGGAGGGGTATTATTAGACATTGTTTCATAGGCCTTTCCTCTCTCCTGCCTCTGGTTGTTTGTAAGCAGGGGTGATGACAATGAGGGTGATCTGTTTTTTGTTCCTCTACTAAGAGCTGCCCTCTGACTCCACAGCCAGCACATCTCTTTCTCTCTCTGCACATGTGCTGCTCGCTCTGCCAGGCACCAGCCACAGCCAGCCAAGATGGATCAAAATCTGAAGTGGCAACTTCTTCTCGTTCCCCCCCCCCCGCCCAAACAAAACAGACCAGGAATCAAAACATGTGTCCCGGGGGAGTGCTCAGCATTTAATTAGCCACAAACTTGGGGCTGCGCACTCACTGCGGGGATTAATTTGCCACCTGGTGTGGAGAGCTCACACCACAGGTGTCATCTGGGAGTCCAGCAAATAGCACAAACAGGCTTTCCTGCTACTGTCTTAATGTGGAGGGGGGGGGGCCCTGAAGGGTCCCTTGTTTTTGGTTCCCAACTCTGAGAAGAGAGAGCCAATTGGGGGTGAGTTCTGCATGGGGGAAATGGAGCTCTTCTCCACTCTCTCTGTTGCTCAGAGACCAGACCCTATTGCATCTTTGTCTGGTACCTACAATGCTAGTCTCTGCTGACCACAGCTCTGGTAGCCACCATGCAGCCCTTGACTGGCTTGAGCACCCCTTGCACCCTGATATCCAGTCCTGGTGGGCAGCAGCCTGAACGCTGTGCTGGGCCTAATAATCCTCTATGTGCCTAGATCAACACCCTCCCCCAAAGTCAAGTGGTGGAAGGGTGCTTACCTGTCTGTGTAGAAGGGTTTCTGACACCAGTGGCCATCTCAGAAGCAGTTCTGAATCTTCCCACTGAGTAAGGTTTTCTGCAGAGCAGAGGTCACTGTTAAAATGCAGTACTTGCCCACAGTTACAATGCAGAGCAGTTCCCCTATGAATTATCTCAGAGACCACTAGCTGGTAATGGTGGATCAGTGCTGGCTTGATGGTGAACAGAACTGAGCTTACCCGAGCCTCCCATCCCTGCCATGCTACTTTCCAGATCTGTAAGGTTTACGCCCTTGGACCCACATTGAAGTATAGTTTGGAACGACATGGGTGATGTTAAATCTGAAGTGTGACTGATGGATTGGCATCTCTTCAGCAACAGCTGAATGCTTGGTCTGAAGGGCCACAGGAGACCTATCCAGGGAGGGCCTGAAGGGAGTAAACTAACTCAGCTAGTTTGGGGGACACTAAATGTTTTGAGGTTTACTGCATGACATTGCTGGGGACTATGTCACTGAACTGGCACAGGGATTCAAGAAACCCCATTGCTTTGCTGAGATTTATATTACAGGTCATCAGCTCCTAATGCAGCACCTCCATCTCCCCTCAGCTCTCCCCTCAGGCTACTATTTAAATCTCTTCATCATGTTCACCCTAGTGCTTTAATGGCTTTTCTTTTTAAATGTCATTTGTTTTCATTCACTTCCTTTGTGCTTGGATTCCTTCTTTTCCTTGTTCCCATCCTTGCTAGCTGGACTCTGTGTAATGCATTTAGATCTGGATAATCCATACTTGGCTTATCTGTGTGGCTGTCTCTGAAGATTAGTGGAAACCGATGTTATGGGCTCGATGAACAGTGGACTGGCATCTAATCAGAGTGTGTTTTTTCTTCATCAGTCTGAAGCCAATATGATGGCAGATCTGGTTGTAATATCTCCTAACCTCCCCACGTTCTACTGGGATGTGGTTAGTGTCTGTAGGATAAAGTGCAATGGCTTTTTACCCTACTGACTTCAGTGAGACTGTACAGTGTTGAATTTGGCCCAACATGTGCCTTTGGGGCATATATTTATTTCTTCTTTGGTGGTGAATTGAGCTTCATGAGTGTTTATGACCATGGCTGCCAAGGGTTGTTTTAGGAATTATTGGATTAACTCTTCCATTTTGTTTCCATTTCCTTGCCTGAATAGTTGTGTATTGTGGTGCTCTGTGCACTAAGTGCGCCCCTCAGCAGTCTGCAGTCTGGTTTAAATGCACTGAATTCTTGTTGTGATTAATCTTTTTATTAATTTTCATAGAGACAATGAAAAATACAAAAAGGTAAATGACTTACAGCTTGTGTATCTGCCAAATACTGCATGTTTCATGGAGTCTCCAATAGAAAATTGCAGTTGTGCAATTTTACAACCCATCAAAGCTGCAAGACCAGACAGTATTTACCTAGCTATCACATGGGGTGAGGGTTACAGTAATAAAATAGCAGACGTACAAGAGGGAGGGGTGGAAGGAGGGATTAAGTGGAATAGAAATCTGGCATTCTTTGAGCAGTCTCTGTGGTTTTTATTCAAAATTTATTTAGAAATGGGAACCAAATACTTTGATTTCATTAACTGATCTCCACGGCAATAGGTTAGTCTGTCTTTGGTTGCTAATTCAGATGGGTCCGTGTATCGCTGTCCTACTCTTCCATTTGTGTAAAATCACGTACTTGGTGATTACTGTAACCCCAAAATCCAGCTGCTCCTTGGTGGCCTGAGAGTGGCTTCACTGTCTGGCAATGAGCCAAGGTGCTGACTTCAGTGTGACCGATTTGCTGCTTTGGGAGAGAGAGCCCCAATCACATAAGGACGGCCATACTGGGTCAGACCAAAGGTCCCTCTGTCTTCTGACAGTGGCCAGTGCCAGGTGCTTCACAGGGAATGAACAGAACAGGTAACTGTCAAGTGATCCATCCCCTGTCGCCCATTCCCAGCTTCTGGCAAACAGAGGCTAGGGACACCATCCCTGCCCATCCTGGCTAATAGCCATTGATGGACCTATCTCCATGAATTTATCTAGTTCTTTTTTGAACCCTGTTATGGTCTTGACCTTCACAACATCCTCTGGCAAGGAGTTCCACAGGTTGACTGTGCGTTGTGTGAAGAAATACTTCCTTTTGTTTGTTTTAAACCTGCTGCCTATTAATTTCATTTGGTGACCCCCTAGTTCCTGTGTTATGAGGACTAAATAACACTTCCTTATTTATTTTCTCCACACTAGTCATGATGTTCTAGACCTCTATCATGTCCCCCACACGTAGTCATCTATTTTCCAAGCTGAAAAGTCCCAATTTTATTAATCTTATTAATCACCTACAATAAGATCCTGTTTCTTACTCTGTTTCCCAGGTGTGGAATGTGCTGTCAACATCGACGAGTGCAAGGATGGCCCCTGCGAGAATGGGGCTACCTGTAAGGATGCCATTGCTGACTACTTTTGCTACTGTGCCTCTAGTCAGGATGGCATCATATGGGGAGGGAAGAACTGCTCTGTTGAGCTTACTGGGTGCCAGATGCATGCTTGCCAAAACGAGGCCTTGTGCATCCCAACATACCAAGCTGAGACCCATGGACACCTTTGCCAGTGCCAGCCTGGTTTCTACGATGCCAAATGCTCAACGCCAACAACGTTTTCCTTCAGTTCCCGAGGGTATATCTTCATTGACATGCCCATGAGTAATAATCGGAGCAGGAGGGATGTGGCAGGGGACTACCTGGCCACGGTGTCTCTCCGGTTCCGAACCACCTTGCCTGATGCCATCCTCGTCTACCGGGGCAATGAAGCAGAATACCTGTTCCTGGAGCTCTCTGATGGCATGCTGCATGTGGGGCTAAGGAGAGACGATGCTGAATCCTCTTTGCCCTTGAAGGGGCTGAGGGTTGATGATGGCCAGTGGCACAAAGCTGAGGTTCTTCTGCAGGACTCTCTACAGTTAAAGCTCTGGCATAAAGCTTGCGACACAGGAGTCTGCCTGCAGGACTTTCCTACTAGAGACGGTGTCGCTTCTCTCTCACCTGCCTTCCTAAAAACTTACATCGGGGGAGTTGATAGAGACTCGACAGCTAACAATACACGGAGCCGGGGGAGTTTCATTGGCTGCCTGGAGGACCTGCAGATTGATTATCAGGCTATTCTTCCCTTGGATATACCCCACCACGAATCCTCCCCAGTGGAGCTGGGCTGCAACAGGACAGAATGGTGCCACTCCCAGCCCTGTTCTCAGAGAGGCCTGTGTGTAGACCTCTGGGCAACCTTTAGGTGTGACTGCACTAGGCCTTACGAAGGCCAAACCTGTTCACATGGTAAGTGCCAAAGGATGGCATCTGCGAACTCCTCTGGTGATGAGTGATCTAGAGACCTAAAGTGACACTGGCTTTGGAAGCAACAGCATTTTCTGTGTAACCAGGGTTGGAACTGAAATTGAACCCTCTGTAAATAGATTTTCTATCAAATCCTCTTTATGTTGTGACTAAACAGAGCTGGCCCCTGCTAGACTGATTGTCAGCTACATGGTGTAAATATTATTGCAGCCAGAGCCAGATGCCCTGACCGCCTCTTTGCACCAGATCACAGCAATTACAGAAGGGCAGTGAAGCCATTTCACTAGGAAAAACTGTTACTCGCCCATCTCAAGTTCAGGGTGAAAAGGAACATGTTGTAGTTGTAGATAAAATGCTCAGTGCTAAAGGTAACTGTTTTATTGGAAATCTGAGCGGAGATTATTCGTGATGCATTTTCACAGTCCTGCAGGGCTTGTATTAATACTGTTGTCAGTTTCTGGTTTCACTGCCATTCTCTAAACATAGCGAGTACAAAAGCTCCTGTGATGTTTTGGGGGCTGGGAATTTTAAAAGCAGCTTTGTAGCTTAAAATGTCCCAAATTAATGTGCCATGTGTCGGGGGCCATGATACATGCGCTCTTCCTTGGTGTGCCATGTGTGTATGAGTTACTGTCCTGAGGGAGGAGAGAGACTCACCTGCTTTCTGTGAATAGTTCACACTATAAGCTTTTGGCACTTGCCTTGCCCAGAGTCTCTAGGAGCAGGGTCCAGTCCTGTGATACACAGTGGAAAGCAAGTTTGAAAGAGGAAAAGTCATGCAAAGGTTGGAGCTCAAAACATCCCCAGGCCCCCTGCATTGCCCAGCCTTACAGAACTGATGTGTCTTTCCTTTCCCTTCCAGAGTACCCAGCAGGAACATTTGGCTTGGAGGATTCCTCCAGCTTTGCTTCCTTCACAATTGCGGATAATCCTGGTGCAAACTTCAACGTCTCCTTTTTTATCCGTACTCTGAAGCCAAGTGGCCTAGTGCTGCAAATCAGCAATGGGACTGACCCCTGCCTCACTGTGTATCTGAAGAGTGGCCAGCTCCAGATAGCAACATCATCTGCAAATGCTGTGACTTTCTCAGAACACCTGGCTGATGGGAGGAGGTATCTGGTAACTCTCACCTTCCAAGGAGGCAGAGTCCATGCCAGCCATTCAGACAGAGATGTGGAGCTAGGGCAGCTGGCAGTGCTGCCTCTTGTAGCTGGTTTTGAGGTGTATGTTGGTGGACTTCCTCACCAAGACCATGTGAGCACATGGGGAGGATATTTTAAAGGCTGTCTTCAAGATTTCCAGCTCAACAACCACCGAATGGAGTTCTTTCCTACTCAGGCTGAGAACTACAGTCTGCCACAACAGGTGTACGTGGGACAAACCACTAACCTCGCACCGGGCTGCATCTCTGATGACACCTGCAAGGTAGGGTCTCTCACTGCTCTCTGCACATGTGCATGGTTGTTTATTACAAGCAAGCCTCCGTGGCTGTACAGCAGTTTGGCTGTTTCACTGGTGTGATTTCAGGAAAAACGTGAGTGTTTAACTGTTGAAGGAGAAAACGCAAAGACCCCAAACATTCCACATCTAATCCATCCCCTTCACATACTTCTACCCACCACTCCCTCCAGAGCTGACATCCACACCCAATGCATACAACATTCCCAAACCACCTCCATCCTGCAAACACACTGAACAGTCCACCTCTTCTTTATCCCCATGCCCTATCTATGCACTCTAAACAACACACCTCTACCAGCATACACCCTATCCTTTAACCTTCTCAACTCTCACCTCCGGCCCACAGTGCTCCATCTCTTTAACAATAATTGAGTCTATCAGTACCATCAGGGGAGTCAGGATGTGTCTGATGGGGGACTCTCTCTCCTTCCTGCTGTATGTGAAGGGTGCTAGGCTGTGCTCCCGCTGCTGCCTCTCCCAATTCTGCCTGCATTCATTGCACCTGTTGCAGGGAGCTATTGCCACCTCTCGCTGCTCTGCTTCTGCTGGTGGGAGTGTCGCCCTGGAAACAGCTGCTTGTGTTGTTTTCAGGGACTTTTGCAACTTGCCTCCTATGTTTCTCACACTTCCTTCTGTGCCTCACAGTTTTGTTTTCACCTGCACCTGTGAACTCCAGCGAAGTTATTTTAGTTGGTTATAATTAGCCGCTCTTCGCACAGCACTTTGGAAAGGGAATGCGCTATATAGGTGCTAAGGGTTATTATTATGATGTGCTGTGTTCAGATGCCACTGAACATCAACGCTTCAATTAAAGAGTTTTAATGGAACCTGCAGGGATTGGCACCTTCTCTATTTGTTTTAAATGACTTAGAATTGGCCTTTAGCTCATGATGACTATTCTCAACTGCATGTAATTAATCAGCAATTACCTAGCACCATGAGGTTTCCTGATCCACCAATAGCCAATGTTTCCTTGCAATCTTCATGCTATCAAAGGACTGGGCAGCAAAGGAGAGGCTGTGTCAGAAGGGAAGGTCCTAATTTCCTATGAGAGGTGTAGTATGGAACATGTCTTGCCTCTGTTTGTGTGTGATCCATATCCATGAGTTCATCCAGGTCCTACTCCATGACGTTTTTCTCATCTCTGCGCCTTAGTGCATTTATTTCACAGGGTGACTTTTTAAAACCAAGAACTGTGAGTTTTTGTAGGAGTTAGGCTCTGGAGAGCTATACAGCCGTTGCTTTGATTTGAACACACAAAGACCAGATACAAAAAAATGTTGATCCAAACGTGGTAGGCCCTGGTAGGTAATCAACAGCATAGCCCATAACAAAACAAGAACAGCAGATTAGAGCTGATTCTCCCCTGCCCCCCAATAACTAACTCCTTGTGTCAGATCCCACAGAGACCCAATTTCCCCCCAAAGCACAACATACTTGTACCATCTCCAAACACCTGTTCAAGTAGATGAGATTTGCAGCATCACTTGAAGGTCGGCAAATACAGACTATTTTGCATCAAGGGAGAGAGTGAATTCTAAAGTTAGGAGGTTCCCACAGAGGCCAGCAGCTCTCTTATAAACTGAGGAAACTCAGTTTTGAGTGATCACAGATGCAGCAGGGTCTGGGGGGAGAGGAAAGATCCCAGCTAGGTGTTGGTTTCAGAGGATATTTCTGTTGTCTCTAGCTCATTGTTCTTATCAGCATTACCTCAATATCTCCCCTCCCCAATTCAAACACCATTCATGCAAGTCTTGAATGTCACATTTCCCTCCACCAAACTCCATTTCTTTTATCCAAAGATGAACCATCCTCCTCCTAAATATAAGCTCTCCTGTTTTTCAGTCTGGGCCATGTCACAATGGTGGCACATGCACTATCACCTGGAATGACTTCAGTTGCAGTTGTCCAGCAAATTTCACTGGGAAAACCTGTGAGGAGAGAGTCTGGTGTGCAAGTGACCCTTGTCCCAAAGCCACTTCCTGCGTGGATGTTCCAGCAGGATACGTATGTAAGTGCTGCCCTCCTGATTATGTGCAGGAAAAGGCTTCATAGCTGACTGTCTTTAATTAGTCAATATTTCCAGTTATCACCATTGCAATAACTGCCAGAAGCACTTGGGGAAACTAAAGGAATGCAGAGAGAGGAGCTCAGCTCAGCAAACTAAGAATGCCACATGCTGTGTGCTGTCTCAGGTCTGTGCTCCAGATGGTTTTGTCACCTAGACTGTAATAGTGAAGAGAGAGTGCTTAAGCATTTTCTTTTTGCTACTTTCACCCTCTTAGGAAAGAGACAATTGTCCATTTCTGGCACTGATTATAATGATGCTAAGGTGCAATCAGTGTAAGGATCAGCCCTTTTCACTTAACGTCCTGCCAATTCCAGAACCTCAGGTTATTTTGCAGAGCAGGACTCTTACACTTGTGGATGACAGCGGCTTCTGAGTCAGCTAGGAGATAACCACAGCAGCAAGATGGAGAAGGCCGGTTAGATCATCTTGGCCTCATGAGCGATTTCTTAGACAGGAAGCCAATCGTAGCTAAGAGCTTTAATGTCACCAGCTGCTAAGGCTTTAAAGTATAGGATGAGGTGCAAACCCCACCTCCCCCCATGGCTTCCCAGGATACTAATGGGACAGAGTCTTCCAGGAGTTTGCCACGTGGCTCTTATCAAACGTGACACTTAACGTCCCTCAAATCCCTAATGCTGTCTCTCTTCTAATTTCAGGTCTGGCTAATGCAACATTTCATGGCAATGCTGCCATTGAATTCACCACCAATGCTTCAGTCACCAGAGCTCTCAACAGCCTCCACCTAGACTTCAAAACCAGGGACGAAGACGCCATTTTGCTCTGGGCTACTGAAGAGGTGGACTCCCTCCAAATTGCCATTCAGAACTCCACTCTGCTTGTGGATATTAGAAGTGGGAACAGCATTGAAGGGGTCAGTTTCCTGAGTCAGACACCCATTGCGGATGGCACTTGGCACAGAGTCTCTCTGTCTATGGAAGAGCCGTCTGTGGTGTCTTCAAGGTGGCTAGCTCATTTGGATGGTTCTGTGAACGTGACTCTCCAGGGGAATGCTGGGAACCTGGACTTCTTAAAGAACAATGTGCTGATTGTACTAGCTGAGAACTTCACAGGTTGCCTTGGACATGTGAACATAGGGGGAGTATATCTGCCGTTCACTGGCCAGCTCTCTTACCCTCAGCCAGAGCAGTTTCTGCAGTCTAGCAGGGGACACATCCAGCTGGGCTGCACTGGGGCTGATGTGTGCGCTTCGAGCCCTTGTCTCAATGCGGGCACTTGTGAGGACTTGTTTAACTCCTTCCGGTGCGCCTGCAGTGCCGGATGGGAGGGGCCTCTGTGCGAGTCTAACATAGATGACTGCAAGTCCAGCCCGTGTGTCCATGGGGACTGCGTGGACTCAGTGGCAGATTTTCAGTGCGACTGTTTCCGGGGCTACATTGGGAAGAAGTGTAACATCAATGTGGACGATTGCATGCGACACCAGTGCTTAAATGGAGGGACCTGTGTCGATGGGGTTTACAGCTACTCCTGCAAGTGCCCAGCTCAGTACTCAGGGCCTCGCTGCGAGTAGGTACCCTTCTTGGTTTGCCAGTGATGCTGGGGATAAAGTAGCTTCCAGGTGTCTTGGATTTTACCTTATCAAGATGTTTAAAAAATATTCTGGTGCTGAAAGGTCAATGATGAGTGAGATGTACTGTGAGTCTGTGACCGGCAGGTGTCTAGAAGGCTTGGCATGTTTTGCGTACTGTGGCCCTGATCCCGTAAGGTGCTTATTGCCATTTGGAAGGTGCTGGGCAACCTTCAATCCTGTTGAAGGCTGCTCAGCACCTTGGAACAAGAAGGGCCATTCTTCAATAGTGACAGCTACATGATAAATTGCAGAACCATGTAGTAAAGTGCATTTATTGTGCATGTCTTGCCACCTCACCTACAGTCTATCCACAAATCCAAACATTCCAAACCTCTGAGCAGATTCAGACAGTTGCCTTTAGAGTAAACAAACAAGAACACCCTACTAGAGAGAGGTTTCCTTCCTTCCTCAAAAAATAAACTCACCTTCTCAGACCTCCAGTTCTACAATTCCAAATCTCAGGACAGGAAGTATCAAATGATGCACCACGGACAGGTTCTAGAATCATCGAAATGTAGGAGTGGAATGGACCTTGAGAGGTCACCAAGTCCAGCCACCTGTGTGAGGCAGGACCAAGTAAATCTAGATGATCCCTGATGGGTGTTTGTTCAACCTGTTCTTAACAACCTCCAATGATGAGAATTCCACTAACCTCTCTTAGAGGCCTGTACCAGAGCTTAACTATCCTTATAGATAGAAAGTTTTTCCTTATATCTAACCTAAATCTCCCTTGCTGCAGATTAAGCCCATCATCACCATCATATAATATATGTGTGTGTGTGTTTATCCCCCTGTATTGAACAGGATCCCATTCCTTGAAACACATCAGCATCTACAGTAATGACAATGACCTTCAGATCAATCCACTAGAAAGAGCATGGGACTTATTTATGCATGGCCCTTGGTGACTGTAATGGAATTGTCCCTGAGGAGAGTGTGGTGGAGCATTATTTTTCTGTATTTTGCTTTTTAATTGATGACTCAAGCATTTGAGGAACTCCAAGGACCTTTGATTCATAAAGTTAGTCTGCCACCTGAGCCTGCAGCTGGGAGGACACAGCATGAGTGGCAGCATGGTTCAGAGCTATACTTTTGGAGCAGATAGCAAATTTTGTTGTTAGTTTAGATAGACTCCAGCATTTTTTAGAAGCCAAAGAATGTTTCTAATGAATAAAAGAACTAGAAAACAATGTGTTATTTAGACAGGATACTGGAGCACTGAGACTTGGTAAACAAGTACACAATTGAACTTTATTGATCCCGTCTATACTAGGACTCCTTAAAAATGTCACTCCATTACTATTGCAGCATCAGTGGGCATGCACGTCAAGACAGTTTGCCAGCATTTTAACCACTCTGTCTTCTAGTCCTTCTGTGAGGAGGAGGAGGGGTTGGTCAATGTGGTAGTGGCGCCCGGTCTCCACTTGTGCTCCCAACATTGCCATGACCAGTAGAGCTGCATCAGTGTTAGCAAGATTGGGAAGTTTTAGGGGGAAAATCCTAATGCAGACATAGCCTAGGAGAATTTGCATAGCACTGCAAAATCCTATCCCAGCATTCTCTGGGCTGAGTGTAAACCCATGGATGGGTTCTCAGAGGTTTGTCTTATCTGTGGTTGTTCCAAACTGCTGGTCAGGAATATTTCTTGTCCACTACTCCAGTGCGCGCTATTGCTCCTTTCCCTCGGTGATAGCTGACATTCCTGCTCCTTTGAATAGGACAGTTTTAATGTGTGTGGTTGTGGTTTTGCCAGATGGCCGTTTCCACCTCAACAGTGCGGCAAAAACTTCACCTGTCTGAACGGAGGCAAATGTACCAGTGGGACATGGGGAGCCAACTGCACCTGCCAGCCGGGCTTCACCGGAAGGAAGTAAGAAGTGCCGTTCCCTGACGCTGCCTGCAATTGCAGATGATACTAATGCCAAAGTATCACATTTCCCACAGTGGAGACGGTTGGAGCAGGCTGGCAAATACTTTTCATCACAGTTATTTGTCCTCCCCCCCCCCACTATTGAAATGATTACTCCTAAATTGTCACCCAGCCACGCTGTGGAAGAGGCAGTCCTGAGGCATGGCAATGGTACTGCCCATCCTCCCAGAATGTGTGCTGTTCCTTCGTTTTTGAAATGTCTGTGTTTCGCGTGTCGTAGTTAGAGCCAGCACGTGTAGTGATAACAATGGTGATGTAAATTCGGGCGCACAGTGATACTGACTGCTGTGTTAGAGGGGGAAACCCAGCATGGGCCACCCAACTACAGGGAATTGCCTCAAACCCAAAGATCACCATTTCACAACAGAAACTGCAAACACTTGTTTACATTTGTCCATCCTCTGCTCTTTCAAACGCTGACCTCAATGGCCACTCGCCTCACTGGAGTTCAGTGCCTAGCCCGAAGAGCTCCACTGGCTTTTTCTCAGCTAGAGATAGTGGAAGGGAATGAGTGTGAATGGGTGAATTTTTCAAACTATTGTGCCTTTTGGAAGTAATTACTGCAAAGTCCTATAGACCAGTGGTTCTCAACCAGGAGTATGCGTACCCCTGGGGGTATGCAGAGGTCTTCCAGGGGGTACATCAACTCATCTAGATATTTGCCTAGTTTTACAACAGGCTACATGAAAGGCACCAGCGAAGTCAATACAAACTAAAATTTCATCCCGACAATGACTTGTTTATACTGCTCTATGTACTATTTCAATGTTTCTCAAGCAGGGGGTTGCAATTTATTTTTATAATTATTAGGTAAAAATGAGAAAAGAAGCCATTTGTCAGTAATAGTGTGCTGGGACACTTTTGTATTTTTATTTCTGAGTTTGTGAGCCTGTCATTTTTCAGTGAGGTGAAATTTGGGGTACACAAGACAAATCAGACTCCTGAAAGGGGCACCAGTAGTCTGGAAAGGTTGAGAACCACTGCACTAGAGGCTTTTGCACCAAAGGACAATTCTGTAGGATCAAAGTGTGTCCTAGAGCACATTATTTTAGTTAATTCTAATACCTTTTCTCCCTCCAGATGTCAAATTAACATCAATGAGTGTGATCCAAACCCGTGCCAGAATGGAGGGACATGCCAGGACTCTGTGAACAAGTACCAGTGTGTGTGCAGTGCCAGCTACACCGGAGAGCGCTGTGATGTTGATGTAAGCAGGTCTTTTCCCCCTCTTGTTAGCATCAGGTCTGCTCTCTCCTTCTATCCTAGCTGCTTAGGTTGTAAGGAGAGAGCAGGAGAGGCAGTTTGGCCAGTATGAGGCAGGCTGAGCCCGCTGATTCTAGGGTATCAGTGGAATAGCCTTCATTCCTTGACACATTTAGGATTCCTACATGAATCTGGCTAGGGGAAATTTAACCAACACACCGAGAGCAGGCTGGAGAGTGAGGTGCACTGTTTGGCACCACTGTAGCATGAATATTACACTTGGGGGGTTCTAGTTTTCTAGCATTTTAAATAAACGCAGCAGATACTTTTCTGAGTCTGTAGTGGCTTATCTAGACAGTGTGGCTGTTGTTTGTTAGCCTCTCCTCAGGTTGCACCAATCTCTGGGTGACAACCAGAAACACTGCAGTTGGGCCCAAAGAGGGGAGGGGTTGCATCTGTGCCTACTGATGCAGCTGCTTTCCCATAACTACTGCTGCAAATGGCAACCCAAAGCCTCAGTTACAGCCATTTCAAAAGGAAAACAAGGAAACCAAATTACATCGAAAGTAAATGGAGCTGGGCAGTAGCCAAGTGATGTGTATAAATCCTCAAGACTGTTGCCACTTTCACATATTGGATTCTTTGTCCATATTCTAAAATCCACTTCAGCTTGCTCCAGAGTAGGTGATAAGTATGAAAAAACTTGAAATGGAAAATTACTGCCATCTCCATTAAAACCAGACATGTCTGATTAATAGAAACCAACTAAATTCCAGAAAAGCCAAACATGTTGGATTCAAAGGAAAAATGAACTCCGTTCTTTGATCTGGTATATTCTAGCAGGACCCTAGCAATTGAAAAGGGATTTTAGCAAAGCCATTCAGTAGTAGCTGGCTGCTTATTCACAAGTGATCCCCATGCCCCATGGGAAAAGTCTTTTAAACCGTTGGATTACAGGGTGGGACAGGTGCATCCAGTCCACAGGACAAGGCATCGTTATTAGCTGAATGTCTCTGGTACGATTATCAGTGGTGCAATGATTGATAATGATGAAATGTTATCCATTGCAGTAGTAAGTGTACTTAAGTTGCCACGCTCTTGGAAAGTTCGGTGATAAAGCAGAATACAGGGCAACTTCCTACATGGTATTCCCACCACCACCTCGTGCTCTCTCCCACTAACTGTTTTCTGGAGACTGGAATTTCAGCTGGCATTTTAACGTATGTGAATGGGTTAAAAAGCAGCAACTTCCCCTCCTAAGCTCATTTGCTAGGTTGAGCTGTATGTGCCTGGAGTCTGGAGGAAGGAATTAGATAAAATCAAAGGTAAATGTGATTTAAAAAAAAAAATAGCATGCTATCTACCTCCTGGAGCCAATCCTCTTCCTCAACCCTTCGAGATAGTGTGATGGACAGTCTTCATTAAGCCTTGTTTCTACCTAAGCAAGCAAGGGATGGGGGAGCAGGGCTAGAATCTTGCTTTAACAAGCTGCTAGTAAGGCAGACTCTTGCTTTTTTGAGGTTCTGAAGCCATTTGCATGGGTAGGTAGTTTGTCTGTCTGGTAACTTGGGAATGTACTAACCCACAATGCATGGAAAGCTGTCTAGCAAACATGGCATGTGTCCCAGGGTGGGGTGCACAGCTGCTGCTGTTTGTTATTTAGGGAAAATCTAATGCATGTGCAATGATGAAGTCACTTTTACCTTTCCAGTTTGCATGCGTGAACCCCCTTCAGATACCCCCAGACCTCACTTCTGTCACAGGACACTTCTCGTGGTTCTCCTGTATTACTTTTTGCTATCATTTCCCTATAATGCTCTTCTTCTTCTACCCTGAGTTCAGTGTCTATGAACTCTTAGTATTTTTGGGGGGTGGCAGTGGCGGGGCCTGGATAAGGGGAAGGAAGTATACTGTACATTTCCTCCAAACAGGAAGAGATCTGTTCTCCAGCTAAAGCACACATAACAGAAACAGTCAGTAACATTAATACAGACTGGCAAGGAGACCTTTAAATGAGTAGGCTCCAGTAACAGGTCTGCATTCTTGAGCTGGAGTCGCATGTATGCAGTGCCAATATGTGACTAATCTGCATGCTGTACTAAGTTACACCTAAGTCCTATCACCGTGCTTAACTTCAACTTACATCGGAGAATACTGTAGGAAGTTGTTTATTTAAAGGGAAAACATCAACTGGAAATTTAGTCAATTAAAAATAGATTCAAAAGTACATCCAGGTCCCACATGTGCCCCCCAAATCCTCCTGCCTCATGTTGTGGTTTTAAAATATTTCCCTATTTTTTAAAATGTTTTATTGTCCCATGTTGCTGCGTGACAGAGCAACACAAACTGGTGAAACAGTGACACAGACTGTACTGCCAAATGCGTTAAGAATTACAGATGCTACTTGTAACAATTACTAGGTAACATTTTTGATTTTTTTTTAGGCTAATTGACTCTTGAAAGTTGCCTTATTAAAGAAAGTTTGTATTTAAAGATCCCACAACATGTTTGCACATTAATTTCTCTCAGGACACCTCTAATCCTAAAGAAGCCAAAGGAATGAACATATTAATGCATTAACTTCTTCCAGGAACCTCATCTTGCCTTTTAAATCTTTCATCCACATACTGACCTAGTCCCAACCCTGCATAGCTTGTGAAGGCTGATGAGATCAGAGCAGGAAGTGGGTGCTGCTTAATTAATACCTTTTGCTAGCCCCCCCTGCCCCCTCCCAAGGAGGAGGGAGAAGGGTTAAAACATGAATCCAGCTGCCCCACTTTTGAGCTGCTATTTCTTAAAGCTGGAGCCTGTACTGTTTTTAATAAATAAAATTCCTGTGTAATTGGCTGGACAATTAGTAACACATAAGTTACAAGGTATCCAGTTGTAGGGATTTAGAGTCCAGAACTCACTACTGAAATATTTTAAAATTTCTTGTTCCTCTGGTCAGATAGCTATGCTCTTGCTGTGCTGCTTGGGTACCATACAGCCTTTCCTCTGGCTGTCAGATGTATTAACTGCTGAGCCTGCAAACATCTGTTTTTAGTAAAGCTTATGTTGAGCTAATGTCCCAAACACAGTTTTGCAAGTATGCTCTGAAACAAGGGCCCGTGCATTTAATCTTGCTGCAGATGAAAGTTTAATAGCCGCATCATTTCTTCAACCCACTAGCAGAGCGATTAAACAAACCATCCCTTTGCATCTCTCGCTATGGTAGGGGGAGTTCTAGATTTACTGGGGATTACATTACCCTAGATTTTCTTGTCGGTTTTTGAAAACTTTTTCCAATTTTTGATACCTTGCTAGTAACGCGCACCAACTTGTTATATTTTAGTCTGACAAGTATGTTAATGAGTTTTCTTACAGTACAAGATTCCCAGCACAGGCTCTGATTGCATAGGCATCTGCATCTCAGTGGATGGGCCCATGTTCGTGAAGACTATAGAGCATGTGACCTTATTTGGGCTATTCCACCTTTTCTAACACTGACTTCTGAAGGGCTGAGCAGACCGCACCTGCTGGTTTTTTACAGTTGTATTGCTGGGGTATGATGCAGTTAGGTTCCCAGCATTAATGAGTTCCTGCTCTTCGTGTCCTTGGGATAATTCTGTCCTTGTGACCCTGCCTGAATTATCATAATACTGCTAACTATCCCAGTGACTCGTACTTGACAACATTCTCTATATGACACACATTAAGTGTCACCCTTCCTGAAGACTGGAAATGCAGCACCAAAGTTCTTTCATGCACACGGTCTTTAGGCTTGGCCCTAATGAGAGTGGTTAAGGCAAAAAATGCAGAGGTCACTGCTGGCTGTTTTTTGTTTAGACAAACATTAAGCTATGTGAATTTTTATTTCAATTTATATCTGGCTTGATGGAGAGATTTAAGCTTGAAGCTAGCCCAGACTTTTCTCTCTGCAGCAGCCCTCACAAGCTCTATGCTTCTAACTTTTGTTTGGGTTGCAGTTTTCTTCCCCGGTCCTTTGTTTTTTTTTGTTCGCTAGTCTCGGGTAACGCTCTAGCCCAGTTGGGGATCCTTGATACCTCCCTTGACTCCTGGAGCACAAGTAAGCTACATGTGAGGCCTTGTAATTGCTGGGGTCTCATTGTTTCTCCATTAATTTCTTTTGCAGAAAGGGACTCCAGGTGCTTTCTTCCCATTCCCGTTAATTGAAGTAGCTGCCCCTGTAGCCTGTGGCTGTTTGTTGCTACTTATTATTGGTCTCATATTCATGATTCTCACTGCAAGGAAGAGGCGCCAATCGGAGGGAACCTACAGCCCAAGCCAGCAAGAGGTGGCAGGAGCTCGCTTGGAGATGGACAGTGTCCTAAAGGTGCCACCGGAGGAGCGTTTAATATAGGCACCATCTTGGCAAGGAGATGCACCTGCAAGGTCTGCTTTGACCTTGAGATTTTTCCAGCACTTGTGGCAACAGACCCTCCTCTAGCTCAGTTCCTTTAAGGCATTGGTGGTGACCTGGACTTACATGTACACAGCAGATTGTTTAAACAATGGCAGTTCCAGCCTGTTACATGTTAATCAAGTCAACTACACACTGCTGGACTCTGGCTCGAAATAACCCCCCTGACCTGCTTCCTTTCACGCATCCACTGGACTCCTATGGAGACAGGTGCTCTGAGGTGATGTAGGTGTTTGCACCTGCTAAGAGATGTCCCATGCGCCGTTCCACCTCTTGTACAGCAGTCACATTTTTAAAGACTGCTGCAAAAGGAAAAATTAATTAGACACGGAAACTGCTGCAGGCGGGGAAGCTTTTCCTTGAGTTGCAAAGCACACTATCTACTTTAATGTTAAATACTGAATCAAAATGTATAGAGGATATTTATGATCAATTTGTGTATTAGTTTAACTCTCCAAAAATTCAAACTGACTTACAGCCTTCTGTGCAGCCCTATTGGGCTGAGGGGTAGAGTGTTTCCAAAACTGTTTTCACAACGCAGTCTTTAACAGCAACAGCAGCTGTGAACTCCTGCCTCCTGATAGACACAACATTTGAAGGAACTGTCAGGAACTACTGAAGTCATTGTACAATCAACACATTTTATAAAGTAACCGCTGTTTGGGATAGAACGTTAGACATTCCCATGGGTACCGCACAGGAACTGTGTAGTAATAACCTTGTTTACGAGGGGGTGGACTGAGATACCTGCAATGCTTGTGCTAGTTCAGTGCCTATTGCCAAATGTTTGGTCTTTGTTCTCTGAGACTGAGGGATGGGGACAGTATCACCCAACAGGCAACAACGGGGAAGCAATGCAGTTGGTATTTGCCTTAATACATGGTTTTCATCTCTATGAAACAGCCTTTGAGCCACAACCACTGCACCAAGCAATTTTCATCTCCACTGAGACTTGATAAAATGGTTTGTTCTTCTCACTGGCCTGGAAATTCTCACGCTAAAATGCAGTAAAAATTAGTAAAACTGCAATAAAAGGAAGTGGTGGTGGAGGGAGGGGCTAGACTGGGCTGGTGGTGGCTTTGATTTTTCATGAAATATGCAACTTTCTACCAAAGCGCACTGTGAGCAAAATCAGTAACGCCCTGTTCCACCACAGCAGCCAGCATGGGCGCATCTTAGCAACTCCTCGTTTGTGGGAGCAGTCGGGGCTGCAGGGGCTACCCTGCTCCTTGCACTTGTTGCAGCCTCTGTGATCGCCATGAAGAAAAGGAGAGCAACTCAGGGAACATACAGTCCCAGCCGGCAGGAGAAAGACGGGGCACGAGTGGAGCTGTGGAACGTGATCAAGCTGCCACCAACAGAGAGGCTGATATGAGCACGAGGTATGATCAGGGGCTGCAGTTTTCAGCCATTACAGTTGCTAGAATAACATATACAGACGCTCTTTGTGGGGCAATCCCATTCACCACTTGGTTTCTCTACAGGAGGGGGCAGCTGCCCACTCACTGTTGACTGGAGTAATGGCCTTTGTGATTGCAGCATAACCCGGGTGAAAACTGCTCAGCCAGAAAGGGCAGGGGAACAAAGGAAAGCTTTTGAGGGCAGTTACTGCTTGAGCTGTTTGTATACAAAACTGTGACACAGCCTACACTGATTAGGAAAAGAGAGGGGACAGAACCCATCCTTTCTCTCCCTTTGTCATTTGATGGTTCATGTCAGCAGTAATTCTCACTGCCATGAAATCAGCACAAACATTATGCTGACCGGTAGTAGATAGCAGCAAGAAGACAGTTCAGGGACGCCTAGTTAACAGAGTAAGCGTTTAATTTCTTCACTTAATGCCGAGTGCAACTCCAAGAAATCTGCCAGTGCAGGGGGAAGGAATCCTCTCTCCCTACACGGCAAGGACTGGATGACTGACCACTTGTGGAAGATGCTTTCCATAGCTCCATCCTTCCAGGGCCCAGATTAGAATCACCACTTACATTGAAGACAAATTAAAATGTGCGTGTTTGTTAGACACTTGATTATTCTATGACTAAACCACTGGAATATTTTAAGTGCCTTGTTGTGAACGAATCACCAGTTACAGTATTAACTTTTTCATATCGAATGTTTAGGTAGAGAAAAACTGATCACTTATTTGATCAGCATTTATAGTGAGGATGGTCTTAATGGCCTGGATCCTGGGTTTTTTAAATTATTTCATAGCTGTAGCATCTGCCACCTACACACAATCAGCTAGAGTAAAACATATGGATTGGATTTAGTTTGTAGAAGTGCAGAGAGCAGCCCCACTAGAATTTCAGGCAGTTATGTACTAAGGGTGAAATTCACTGCTGTGCAGAGGGCCAGCACGATGGAGTTTTGGGACTGGCCCTTTACACAGGGGTGAATTTCACCCCATGTAAGAAATGTGTTGAACTATGCACTGAATACATAATTAAGTGTTCTACTGTTTTGTAAAATATTACATTGATTTTTCTCATCCTAATTTCCCTGAGAAGGACAAACTAGTTCCTGTGTGTCTTCATTCCACCTTTTGCTAGCTGCCGCATGCAGTATTCCCTGACCACCACAGTGTGTCAGACACTATGCAAACACCTGCTACAGCACATGCCAACTGAGGTCTAAAATCATTAGCATTTCATCATAATTATTACAAAGACCAGTGAGAAATATTTTACAAAACAGTGTCTGCTCATATCTTCAGAGCACTCCTTAATAAGCAGAGGTGTGAATCCACACACATCACAGCAGACTGCCTTTGGAAGGAAATCCTCTATACCAGTCTGGTGTTTGAAAGTATTATTCTATTTACTGTTGCTGTAAATAGTTCTGAAATTCTAATAAAAGGGAACAGGTCTAAAACTAGAGATTCAGCCAGTCCTCTGCAGGGCAAGTCCCCTTTGCACAAATAAGTGTTTGAATGAAGACCATATATTTTGAAAACACCTTTCACTTGTATCGTAATCCTGTGTGCAAAAATTCAGTTAAATGTCACATTACAACACTGCCATCCCTCTAATATTGATGGAGGAGAAGCAAGGGGTGACCATTCAAGGGTAGGGAGTTGTGAACATCTTTGCAGAAGAGATTATCTAAATCAGGGGTTCTCAAACTGGGGGCCAGGACCCCTAAGGGAGTCACAAGCTGTCAGCCTCCACCCCAAACCCCGCTTTGTGCATCCAGCATTTATAATGGTGTTAAATATATTAAAAAGTGTTTAATTTATAAGGGGGGGGTCATACTTAGAGGTCACATCTGAAAGGGGTCACCAGTACAAAAGTTTGAGAACCACTACTCTACATTTCAGTAGATGTAGACTGCCACAGATTTAGTATTAATGCTGATGTAATTTACCTTTAAACCCAGTGATCTGCTCTACCTGTTAGTTCTCCAATTGTTTTCAACTGAGGTTTAACTCAAGTATAACACTGCTGCTTCCAGATCCTCTAGCAATAGGACACTGTCTGTGCTATCCACCCAGCTGCTGCAGGGAGACTGGATGAACTGCAAATTCTGAAACGGTGTTTGTGGCCATCACTATTTGAGCAATTGTGGGGGAAACAGGTCCTACAAGACAGGCACTACAGAGCTGAGCTGGTTGCTGAGTCTTTTGGAAAGGGGATGAATCCACCTCCTACTGTTCCTGCCTCAAGGCTGGAATAGCTTGCCATGTGTTGGAGACCCTTCTCACCAGAAGACAATGATAGTGGACCTCTCTCCCTGGAGGCATAACCGTGATGAACCATGGCCAAAGCGTTCCTGGGAGTGAGGTGGGATCATGCCCCAGCCTTACCTCAGGAGACTTGGGATAAAACTTTTATTTAGGGCCCAAGTGAAATGACTTTGAGTTCATCCCATGAGGGCCCATCATAAATCCACAGCAGGCGTATTTATGATTCTTGAATCCCCAGAAACCCAGACTAGAATAGCAAGATGTTGCTGCACATCTGCACTCACGTGCAGTTGGAAACTTGTACCTTTCTTCTTCAGTTGCGCTTTGAAAACATAAGTTGTATAAATTCAAAAAACAAATGCAGCAACAAGACCTAAAACCACTGCTATTCTGAGATAAGAAATAGATTTGTGTTACACAAAATGACTATTACAAAACTACTGAACTATCCCTAAAGGTGATAATCTATGAAAAACACAGTAGGGTAGGACGGGAGACCTAAAAAACAGCCTGAAGGTAAACTGAAAGCAAGAGGTGCATCTACATCCCTCTTCTCTTCTTAGGCAATCCCAGTTTCTTTACAAGGTTATCAAAGCAGGTTTACTAGCCTGACTTCAGGTATTCCAAAACCACAACTAGGGAAAGGGTACAAGACCATGACAAAGTATTTTTAACATTTCTGCTATTTAATTTATGGAGCATTTTTTCCACTGTGAATTTAATTTTCTTTTGATATTTAATTTTTGAATATATTTTTTCACAAACCAATTTGCTACAGATGATGTTCCTCAAAGACAGTTGATTTTTTTTGTAAATGTAAATTGCATAGATGTGTAAAGATTAGACTGTCTCTCAGATAAATTTATTTACAATAAAAGCTGGTTAAAAATGCATCTGAGCCTTGTCTCTGATAGTATCTTTAGCTGATAATGAACACAACTGGGGCTTGTAGGCATTACAATAATGCAAATAATAAAACATCAGCACAAACTTGGCTCACAGACTATGTGGTAACTTAGTTACAAGCTTAGAGGTACTATAATACAAGCGTTCAGTGGGTGAAATGAGGGCAAACTGCATCACTGCTGGCTGAGGGACTTGCTCACCATTAATTTATTTTATTCCCTCTAGAAGAGGGAGCGGAGAGGACACAGCCAGCCATTAAATCAGGAGAAAAGGTGAAATCTCCTACCAGACTTTGAGGTCTTAATCGGGACAGATTTTAGTGACAGCCTCTCATGGAGTGGAAATGAAGGACACTATGTGGCAGAGGCAGGTGGCTTTGGGGGAGGAGCACGGAGGATGGCAGCTATAGGGAAATATGCATGAAAGGATGGTTCTGCCCCGCCACCACTTGAACGTGTGGTTTTAGGGAGGCTGGGTGGTTAGACCCAGGAGCCTTCACTTCAAAGACCAATGGCCTGATTTTCAGAGAGAGCTTTTCTCCACCTTTACTGCACCTCTGTGAAATCTATATTAAAACATTGTAAATACTTTCTGGCACACAGTTAACTCAACACAGTGGCTGTATCCCCTTGTACTGCTATCCCTTTCTCTGAGGGAGGTTAGTTTCCATGGAAGGTTGTCTCCTAACAGCTGGACTCATGTTGTCTGGGGACGTCAGTTAAACTAGAGACCAGGCTTGTGACTGGGACTGACACTGTCAGTTGTGCCACATAAGCAGAAGCTCATGTTTCCACCTATATGGCTGTCAGCAGTGCTACCTGCACAGACGTTTAGCTGTGTCCCAGACAGCATAACCCCATCCAAGCCTGTGATCTCCATTGGCCAGCGTGAGTGTGGGGTGATACTCCTGCCACAGCTGCAGGATGAGCTGTGAAGCTTTTCCCCAAATGAGAATATTGAACCTGCAGTCTAGAAGGAGCTCAGCTCCAACACTGCTAAACCTCACTTTCCTGGGAGAATGTAAAACTGCAGAGTACAAAAGCAGCAGTAGCAGAGATTAGAATTCATATGTACATTAGCTGGATGTGGATTTAGGAATGGCTGTGCTTAGTACAGGGAGTGCTAAACAATGTCAATATGTAACAAAAGAAAAATCGCCAACCTATAGAGCAGTGCTAGCACATATGAACCCGAGACCTTCCACCAAATAAATAAGGAAAACCCACCAGTTAGTGGAGGGGTTTGGGCAGATCAGGCCACAGTGACATACTTGGTGGATATGCCCAATAGGCTGGAGTGAAAGAACACAAACACCTAGATACCAAAGTATTTGGTGCATGGAACACAGTCTTGTAGCCTGAGTGCGTCATATCTTTCTAAAACAGAAGTGAGAGAAGGCCAGATATGGAACTGACTTTCATAAGATTGGAAAGATCTAACTTCTATGATCCAAAGAAATCGCACTTGGGAAATGCACTTATTTAGCAGCCAACCATATAGGTGCAAAATGCTGGAAAACTTCTTTAAATTATTGGAGTAAATTCACATGCCACACTCAATGGAACAGATGGCATATTCCAAGAGACCTAGGCCTGTTCTCTAATTCTGTGCTTCCAGTACGGAATAGAAGATACTCTAATGTGGATAAGGAGACTTACGGGGTAAGAGAAAAATCTCCAACAGCTGGTTTACAAAGGCTGAACTCAATATAATCAATTAATTGTTCAAACATGCAATCTGACTGTAGCTTTTTTATAACATTACATCCATCATACCAAAATACAGAAACAACATTCACTTGACCTCTGCTTAGTGGCAGTAAAACATCCACATCCCTGGTACTCCTGTGCCCTGTAAGATACCAGCTACATCAAAGCACATCATACACCCAGAGAGTCGAGCTTTGGCAGGACTGCTGTGTTTACTGAGCATATTTTCATCTCTAGCTATTTACACAGGGATTTGCAAGACACTAACTTTCTCTTGAAAAATATCCAAATATATTCACTGTCCAACAGACACACAGATTCAAACAACGGTTTCCACACCCAGAGGTGGTAAGAAGCACCAGCTAACAGTATGGACTGTTACTGCTTCTACCCTAATGAGAGACTGTGTAGCCACATTTTCTGTTCCAGAGTGAACAGAGATTCTTATACCTATGTTCACAGCTCATAAAGCATTTGTCTTATTGCAGAATGATGTGAGTGGAGAGGCATTAATAACATGATTGTTTTTCCCATTTAATATCTTAAAATCATGACTATGATAGAAGTGTCATCCTACTACTTAACCTCTCACATGCCACAACTTCTATCTGGGATTAGCTCCACCCTTCCCCCAGCAGCAACCACGCTGAGACGTGGCCTATTGCACATCCTGCTCTTACTCTCAGAACCAAATAACACTTAGTTCTTATATAGTGGTTTTCATCAACAGATCTCAACGTGCTTCACAATCTTTTAATGTACTAACGCCTGATATGAAGGAATAAACAGCTCGTTAGTCAAACGTTGAATGGGGGCCCAATCTGCTAAGGGCTGAACACCCTCAACTTTAAAGGACTTCCATTGGAATTGAAGGTGTTCACCACAGAGCAGGATCAGACATGCCTCACCTCATTGATTCAAGATGCCTTTGGATAAGGTGCCTGAGAATTAAAGTTTGATCAGTGGTCAACAAGACAGCTAGCTAGTCCATTCATTGTGCTTTTCTTCTATTTCAGGAGTTATGCTAATGATTAACAAATAAAAATCATACCCTCTGATCACTGTGCTTAAATATTTCCTCTGTTGGTTGGAATTAACTGTATAAGGCTCAGTAAACAAGATTTACCTGTTCTTCAAAAGGTGAACACTTTCTGAACACACCTACTGTAACAGATTCAGTCCTAGTGGATGGCACTTATCCACAGATTGAACTGCATCTCTGCTTTCATCACGCATAGTGACTTCTAGGATGAAGGAAAAACACACTGGGCATAACCTGAAAAGGTACCGTTATAAAATAAATTATTCATTGCACAGGAAGGACACGGATCATACATGAAACTTGCCCTGGATAATATAGCGTAAGCAATGTAAGAAGCTTAAGCTGACAAAGTACTAGTAAAAAGCTTATAGTGTAGAAGACATAGGGACCCCAGAACAGACTGTGGAGACTATAAATGACTCCAGGTAGATTTCTTTTTATTATCCACTCTAGTCAATCTATTCCCCTGGCACAGGAGGAATCACTTTGGTCATAGGGGCTGATGTGGGGAGTCTGCAGGGAGTGAGAACTTTAGTCTGTTTAAAATTTTTATTCAGAGCTGTCATAGCCATGTTGGTCCCAGGATATGAGCGAGACAAACCATCTTTTGTTGGTGAGAGAAACTGAAGATAAGACCTGAGGATCTCTGTGGAGCTTGAAAGCTTCTCTCACTGACAGCAGCTGGTCCAATAAAAGATATTACCTCACCTACTTTGTGTCTCAGATTTTTTAGGGAGTTTAATGTGCCTGGGCCCCAATTCAGGAATGCATTTAGGCACCACGTGCTTGAGTGCTTTCATGAAGAGTGAGGTTTTCCTGAAGTGGGACCATACTGCATATATTCCAATAGCACCTGCTTAGCTGAAGGAACAATACTGCATGCACTTCACTTCAGTCAAGCTGTCTCCAGACCCGATTGATAGTTTCATCGGTTTAAAGGGGTGTGCATTTCCCTTGAAAGAAAAGCTGCACTCTCTTGTGCTTATGGATTTTTACCCCCTTCTATTTGGAAAGCAAATTGGGCAGATTCTTCTTCTCTGGTTTGAATTTTTAACCTTAAATTCTAGAGCAAGCTTGGAAATCCCATTTCATGCCAGGAAAATGCTGAGTGTGTGCAGTGCAACTACAATTCTCGGAGGTAATTAACATCTGTATAACATTAGCACAGGGAGGCCAGGGCACTCAGCAGCAAAATTCTCACCTGCCTACTGCAAATACAAGTTCTGATACACTGAAAAATAACAACAGATTATTTAGGCATAAGCTTTCATGGGTAAAACCCACTTCTTCAGATGCATGGAGTGAAAATTACAGAATTTTCATTCCATGCATCTGAAGTGGGTTTTTACCCATGAAAGCTTATGCCCAAATAAATCTGTTAGTCTTTAAGGTGCCACCGGACTCCTCGTTGTTTTTGTGGATACAGACTAACACGGCTACCCCCCAATACTGAAAAATAATAAGATGTCGTGTGTCCCAAAAGGGGCAGTTGCTAACGATGACTGAACAGCTGAGCTTCAAAAGGGCCTTGCTGGGTGGAAATACATTTAAAACTATACATACACAACACAGCGGAAGAGCTGGTGCATACTGAATACCATAGTTTGGAGAGTGTAAAGGGCAACTCACGCCATCTAGAAAACAAGAATTCTGCTTTGCAAAAGCGTTCAACATTTAAACATTTGGTTCCATTCTGATCCGGAATGAGAACTTTCACATTTTTTTTCATGAAAACAAAAAAAAAATTGACACACACACAGCCCACCATACCAGAACAAAAGAGCCAAAGGCCCAGTTGGTGCTGAATCTGAGAGAGCAAGGAATTGGACCAAGGTCTCCCACATCCCAGGTGGGTGCCCTAACCTCTGAGTTATGTATTCTGAGGCAGGGTCTCACACACTCACTCTCAGACCTGAGAAACTCTCCTGACAAAGTTCAGTCAAAAATGAGGTTTCATGAAAAGTTTTGGTTTTGATAAATGGACATTTTACTTATGAAAAATATTAGCTGAAGAACTATCAACCAACTCTAATGGTTATGTCAGACATTTCTGTGAAGATTAATTCAAAGTAATAAACTCACACTTTATATAGGCTTCTCAAGGACAGAAACACACAGAAATCAAATAATTTTTTTTTTAACCTAAATTATCCAATCCTAGACCCTAAAATGCTTCTAACTTGATCAGTAGGACAAGTCAGAACAGCAGTTTTGATTACCTGTAGGAGCATTGCTGAACTCTGGCCCATACACTTAGCGGCTTTTAAAGTGAGAGGGAAAAGAACGTTCTAATGGATAAGAGCACATGTAAATAAGGAATGCAATAAAAAAACCCATCAAACGTGCACATCGCCAACTAAGGGGAGTATAATGCCATTGGGAAATTGCTAAAAACGTGTTAGCTGTTAGGTCAGTGCAATGCCCAGCATACCAGATCTCAAAGTAGGTTCTTTTAAAACCAAAAAAGCAACATTACATCTGAGTCCTGCATTAAGTATCTGAGACATCTCTTCCAACCACACAGTTTGCTTAAATCTGCCACTATTAAATGAAAACCATGTCAGATATTAAACAGTTTAAATGAGACAAAATTAATACCACCCTTGATGGTTTGATTCTTTTATTATGCTAAACCCGCAAAAAGGATTCCCTTATTTGCAAATTCAATCCAAAAAGTGAGGAAAAGGACAAACATTAGCCAAGTGCTCCTACTAGTAAGGATCTCTCTCAGGTGGGCCCAACTGTTTTTTCCTTCTGTAAAATAAAGTGAAGGGTGAATAACATGATAAAGTGTTTTAATGCTTTTCAGTGTCTCAGGACTGGCCTCTTAAAATCAAGACGTATTTGTGCATTTCAAAAGAACAGTGTAGGAGACTGCATACTGCAATACGTTATAGCAATGGGTGAACAGAACAAAACATTAAATACGGCTGGAAAATACCTGGCAATGATACAGAAATACCGTAGGATTTTCCCACTGAGTTTAAAAGGAATACTCAGTACACAGGCAGTGCAGAGCATTAAAAAGGAGACACTGGAAGTATATGTAAACGAAACGGCAATTCATATGCACCACTTTATAGTATACACCTAGGAGAACGGAGAAAGTTTTGTGACTCAGCATACAGCAGCTAAAGGGGTTCAGAGATTCCAGACCCAATTGGTAACTCAGACATTCACATTCTGTATAGTCTAGAACAAAATGCAGCTAATCTTGTAGCCTTTAAATATTTTACGATTCAGAACTAGGCAAGATCAAAACCATCCGTCTTCCAGCAAAAAAAAGAAAAAGAAAGAAAGAAAGAATACAAAACGGAGTGAATGGCTTGTAAAAGCAACAGTACTTTACAGAAATATAACAAATGCAACATTAGGGTCTCCTCCAAACTGTTGGCATTCAGTTATTAGAGTAGATTTCTCTTGCATTGCACAGGCTCCAATGTAGACAGCCATTTTCACACACTAGAATAAGAGGGCCTCCAAGGAGACTATAGGAACAAGATACACTGCAGAGAATTTGGATAGAGTCTCACAAGAATTTCCCATATGTCCACAACTGCTTCTTTTACTTAAGCAAAGACTTACTGGTGAAAGAATCACTTTTGAATAGGGTTTTTTTAAAGCAACCTGTGTCCAAGTAAAAACCCAACAACACTGAAGTAACACACACAAAAATGATCGCTGCAAAGGTAGCACTTTTTAGAAGAAATGTCAACCCTAAGCATTGAAACGTTTGAGGTCATGGTGGCCAGAGAGAAATGTCTTGCAAAATGCAAATCAATAAATCCTTTAACATGTTCATTGCTTTATAGTACATCGCATGATCCCACCACCCTCCACTTGTGTTCTCAGCAAAAGTAGGACCAAAGTTCATGACTTTTCAGACCGGATGAGCGAGGGAGGCTGAGCCCGGTATCCGGTGATAAGATCTCAGCTGCATCAAGGTGGCACTTAGTGCTTCCAAAAATACAGCAATGAGAGGCAGCTGTCACCTATTAACACTCAAATGTTATATCACTTACTCAGCAATATTTATAGGTTGTGATTTCTGTGTACAGACGTACTGTGGCTTTACCAATCTGAAACCAGGCCTCCTAGTCAATGTACTACTGTTTGGCTTGGAGAACTCAAGAGCTGGGAATACTTATGCCCTAATTTTTGTTCTCTTTTTTGTAATAAAATAAGATACTATTACATCCAGTTCAAATACTGCCATCTAGAACATTTATATATAATATTAACATACGATTACAGATTAACTAGGATATAGTTTAAGGACCCCATCAAAAGACATTTTCCGCTGTCTTTGTCTAAAAACTAAATTGCTGGTGCTTCCAGTTTCCCATGGGAGACAGAGGATCGAGCCCTGAGCTGCAGGATGCTGTGCTCTGTGCTGTACTTGGAAATTGTTTGGATTTTGTACTGAAGAAGTCCCTGCTCTGTGGGTGGTGGTAGTGGGGTGAGTGTAAAAACAAACAAACCCTACAACAAAAGCTGATAAAATTGTGTAATTAGTCAAGTGTATATATTGCTAGACAGGCTATTAAACAAACTCAATTTAAGCCCAGTGGATTAACTCAATACAAACCACAAGTCTTGGTTAGTTTGTTGCACACTACATATGTAAGCAAAACATTATAAGCAATATGTGTAATTGAAGAAATTGATCTGAACACTGTTCACACAGGTAGGAAGCAAAAACTACGTGCTGTGTCATGTTCCAGGCTGGGCCTGGGACTGAGAGAATACAAGGGGGGAAATGAGCAGTTTCTGGTTCAGTCGTCTCTTGAAAAGGCTGTTTGTGGGGAAAGAAAAGAAAATAATAACCTAATAACCTGAATGCTCTGGCCAGTGCAAGAGTCACTGGAGTTTTCACTGACTGCAGGCAAAAAGCCAGCTAGGATACCAGTGAGAAACCATAGCTGGTAATGGGACAATGTAGGGGTTCATCAGCAAAATGGACTCCAGCCAGTAGCACTTGTATGTGAATTCTAGAAGAGCAGTTGTGTTTCCTGTGTCTATAACTTTCCATATAAAGAAAAATGTTTTTGTGCTGGCTCAAAACAAGCCAACCAAATAACAATAATAATAAAATAAAAAATCCCCCCCCCCCCAAAGAAATGGGAGCATTATTGGGTGGGAGCATTATTCAAAGGTTTCCCATTGCTTTCTGAGCTGTTCTACTTTACCTGGCGTGGCTGAAACCTCCTGTTTTGTCTTTTTTAACAAATCTTCAAATGGATCTTTTGTCTCCTCAGGCTTTGAGGGAAGTAACACTGACTCTAAGCCCTTAGCGGGCCTGGGGGGAATCAGAGGGGGGTCGTTAGAACTTAGCGCCAACCCTTGCTTGACATCTATCTTTGAGCCAGAATGGCCCGCTGGTAATGTTCGGATTTTAGAAGGACGTGCTGGCTGCAGAGAGCTGGCTGGGGAAGGGTTATGGCTCTGCTGCAGTAAGGAACTAGCCTGTGGTGCTGTCGGAGCCTGGCCAAATAGATGGGGCATGGACAACGCTGCAATGTTTGGCTTAGGTCGCTGTGGTTGGTAAAAGCCAGAATTAGGTGTCATGAAGCTGGAACTATAAGCGTGGCCTAAAGGAGGGGTAAAGGGTCCCCCTGGGGGTCTGACCAGCGATATCGTCAGGGCTGCTGGCACTGTCTGTGTAAATGGATTGAGGGATGGCTGCAGAAATGGCGGTGCTGAAGGAGGGTATCCCAGCGGCTGGGTGAATGGTGCCGGCGGAGGAGATGCAAAGTCGCCCACCACTGAAGCAAAGCCAGCAGCAGAGCTTGGAGAGGCTGAGCTCTGCATACTGCTAGAGCCTTGCTGGGATCCCATGTTTTGCCAGCTGGTTGTTTTTAATGGATCCAGCAGACTAAGAAGATAGTCACTTTCACTACCGGCATTTTCTGTATTAACCTTGACTGGCTGGAGCATCTCAGTAGTGCTGCTAGAACTGGACAGAAGCTGAGAGGGGTGAGGGGAATAAGTTACTGACTGTCTGAATTCTGGGTCAAGGGACACATTCCCGGCTCCAAAGGGCTCCTGCATGAGCTCTGAAACCAAGTCGCTATGTCCCGTAGTGTAGGTGTTCACAGCATCTGCTGTCCCAGCTGGAGTCTGGGGTTTGGTGGGTCTGGGCGCAGGTGGTGGAGGGACTATCCCTTGCTCCGGAGTTTTTCGGCCCTGTGGTCTAGGGATGGTGATGTTCCCTTGAATAGCCGTGTTCCCTTCCTCCTTTTCCGCAGGCACCAGGATGCTGTCTCTGCTCCGGGGTCTCCGTGGGATTGATGGGATGGTCCCAAAAGAAGTCAGGGGCCTTTCTGGTGAGCTTTGGGCATATTTGGTAGGAATAGCCATGTCATCGTGACCCATACTCCACAGCTTGTTGTAGGGATGAGAGAGTTTCACTGCTGGCACAATCCTGCTCCTCTCAGATTCACCAAGATCCATCCTCTGCCAGAAAGTACAAGACAGATTAACATCTGCTCAGCACAGACGTGAACAGCACAGCCATAGGGGGCAATAGGAGGGGCTGGAGAGAAGGATGTACACATACTGCAAGCATTTGCAGGTGAGGGACAGAGAAAAGACTGTGGTCTAGGCATGAGGATAGGAGACAGGAAGTCAGGCCTCTGGGTTTTAATTCCAACTCTGCCACGGATGGGTTGTGTGACATTGGGCATATCCCCGCACCTTCCGTTTCCCAAATGTAATCTGCATGCAGTGAAATCTACTTACGGGGGAAGTGGAGGAGACCAGGCTCAAAAGCTTTAATTAACATACAGCAAGTGCTCTGCGATACCCGGCTGTAAGCCCCTAAGTATCATTATAGGCGTGATGCTACATGCCTTTGCTTGGTGTTGCACAAAGATGTCAAAGGGTCTATACTTTAGTTTTGCACTTGCTAAGAAGGCTATTCAGGAAACAAATCGATTCCTCTTTTTGACTCACGTCCATCTCAGGTACTCATCTGGCCCCCAGTGCTGTAATATCTGATTGCCTCAAAAGCTTTACTGTATTTATGTTCACAAACTCTTGTGGGACTATTATCCCCAATGTACAGATGGAGAACTGAGGCACAGAGAGACAAAGTGACCTGGCTGTGGTGGAGCAGAGATTTGAACCAGGGTTTTCCAAGTCTTGGGCTACTGCCCTAACTACTGCACCATCCTTTCGCTTCCTAAACTGCTTAGTATTTGCATCATTGAGCACCAGCCTCACGGCTATCGGTGTACTACAGCTGGGGGACACGGCAGATTCTGGGAAAAACCCCTTGTAAATGGATCGGGATTCCTGCTTTGAAAATGAAAGTCTTGGTTTCTCCTGGCTTTTATGTCGCAAAAGACCACTGCCCTATAACCATGTTCTACTTCATGGACAGAATCTCTCATTCAGAAATGAATCTTCTAAACATACTGGGACAGGATGGGGGAAATGGATGCATTTACACTAAAATACAGAATTCTTTCCTCCAGAAAGCTGGCTGATGGAGGGCCCTTTAATTCTGCAGAAACCCTTCCATTCTTTATCGTTTACCTTGTATAAAATCATGCCCATACCTGGTAATCAAAAGTACATTGCAGCACACCCTCCTCTTTGGGGGTCCTTAGGTCTTCCAAGCTTTTGGCTTGGCTGAGAGGTTGAGGCTGTTTTTCCACCTCTAAATTAGTGAAAATGTCCTCCAGGAGGTTAACTTCTGTGACCTTGTCTGGCGTAGGAGAGTCTGGGGGCAGAGCCTCCTCTGCTTTTTCTGGACTGAGAACCTCTTCTCCATCGGCGCTATCAGACTCTTTCAGGGCCCGGTATGGCTGAGGCCTAAGAGACAAAAATGCTTTATCATCTCACATCTAGAATGATTTTCTTTCAAATCCTTTTTGAAGCATGCAACATTTCAAACTAGGGAGTGAATCCCCAAGAGTGATCTCAGCATGGATACAATACACCTGTCATGTGACCCTTACGGTACCTCCTGTAGGGGCTGCCTTGAGCCCATTGTATTGGGTTGAATCCTGAACATTTTACTTATTTCCCTTTTGTTGCACTTTGAAAGTAACATACACCTGGGCCTAATTTAGGAGACACATGGGTTTAAGATAGCATGTTTTCAAAAGTAAGAGTTTCTTCTAGGTATCATTACTACTTAGATGATCAATACTTTAGAATATCCCATGCATTTACTTTCACTACAGATGATGTTGGTTGACTTTTTGCATTTCCGTTGTGATGATGAAAACAGTTTAAATCCAAATTGTGTTAACTGATCTTTCAATAAAACATTTCAATAAGCATAGTTCCGTGAGCAGCAGTAAGGAAAGAATGGTTACTCCATTGCCGTCTCTTTTCTTGACAATCCTCCCAATACATCAAGAAAAGGTGGTCATGATTATTTAGCAGCTTTATAAACCATAAAGTAGAACTCAGGAATGAAGGGGATATAGAGAAGTTCAGTTTTAAGAGGACACTTACTGCCCCATTAAAAATTATTTTAATTTCACTATCTTACAAATAGCTAATGAATTTTTTAAGTAAAAGCACACCTTTTACAATCTGTGCTGTTTACTTTTTACATTTCACTCAGCTAGGACAAATGAAATAGACAAGTCAGGGTCACGTAATGGTTCTCAAAACTCTAGCACAATGCTGCAATGTTTGCAGGGGAATGTTTGATTGGTTTTTTAAAATCTTTTCCCACTGGAGTTTAGAAATATCACAGTCCAATTTCTTTACTTATAAGTTTATGAAAATGATATTTTTGGGGGCAAATTACTTTTGACAGTATCCCATTACCAGAGGGAGTATGTACATATAGTGAGCAGAGGTGGAAAGAAAAAAAGACGACTTTTAAGGCTGGAGGATTTTAAATGGAGGGAGACGGGTATTGAAAAGGAGGGGTGAAAAGAAAGCAATGATGATGCAGTTGAAAACTCACTGAGTAGAGTTGTATTTGAACATGAATGATCTGACACTAGCTCTCCACTCTGACTGGCTGTGAGCCTGCCCACATGGAGAATACTGCAACGAGGCCCAGTTGTTTTATGCAGGAAGTTGGATATTCCCAACAAAAAAGTGCAGCTGCAAATACTCCTGTGTTTTGCACACAGTGACATTCTCTAAATTCCAGCTCACTCAGCACTGAATGTAATTCATGGGGTTTTCTTGCAGGAATTGGGAGTACTGTGTAAAAGTTCAATGATTATACTGGTGTCATCTTATCAAGAGACACTGCAGTCCATGATGGGGAAATCTATTTTACATTTACAGCCAACCCCTGGGTTACTAGAATACACTTCTCACATGTACTTCAGAAAAACATTCCTTGAACACCATTAGATTTGCATATCAGTTCTGCGTATGGGAGAACAGCAGCATAATGTGTATCCAATTAATAATGAGACCTGACATGCATTTCTGTGGTGACTGGCACTTGATTAGCAGCCAGTCTCTCAGTGGCATTTAAACAAGGTTTTGGATTAAGAGAAAATATTTGGGAGTGTGGGGAATGCAATGTGGAAGAATCCTTCTCTTTCTTTCCATATATATATAATGCAAATTTATGAGCGAAGTGTACCTTGCTTCATTCACCATTACACAAACACTGGCATCCAACCATCAGTGCAGCCGTGAAAAGATGCACAAGACAGAGGTACCCAGTAGTGCATATCTCTAGCTAGTGACTTCTCCTACAGCATAAATCTATTTCATGAGGGGCAATAAAGAATGAATTAATACCACATCTTGTGAAATGCAAGTTCAGGTTTGCATGAAGAGGAGTTGGAGCAACCAGGTGGGATTTATGAGGGTAGAAATGCAGCAGTGTCGATTACGACGACTCAGGTCCTGATCCAAAATCCACTGAAGTCAAGAGAGAGAGGTCCACTGACTTCTGTAGGCTTTGGATCAGGCCCTTGGTGGAGGCATGTGAAAGCACGATCTTTACAGGTGTGATCAGAATTTCCATCTTTAATCTCACACACAATTTGCTCACAACTCCTTAACATCAGATCTTATTGGAAAAATACTGCAGGGTGGGGTCCTTTGTGAATTAAACATTTCCGGGGTCTTCCCCCTACGTAAGCACAAGTGCAAGATCTTCCTTTCTGTCCTCAGATGGCCAACCCATGGTGGGTCTTAAGTGTCCTCCCGCCTTCTCTGTCATTAGGGGGTAATCTTACCCACTATTAGAGGTCCCTGAACCCAACCTCCTCCAATCCGCAAAGAGTCAGCTGCCCTGGCTGCCATTATGTTGCTCCCAACTC
The DNA here is from genome assembly GCF_002925995.2 of Terrapene triunguis. Taxonomy (NCBI): domain Eukaryota; kingdom Metazoa; phylum Chordata; order Testudines; family Emydidae; genus Terrapene; species Terrapene triunguis. The sequence continues at coordinate 15,687,076 of NW_020664589.1, forward strand.
ACTGTGGTGCTAGTTGGCCATCTGAAAGCAGGCTAAAATTCTCAGTCATATTCTTGTTACTCCAAGTTTTGAATATTTCCTCACATGTAGCAACAGCTAGGGCTACAGGTCATAAATCAGGTGACCTTTGAGAGCACACTGTCTCCTGGACACCACCATATTAGCCCCTTCCCACAGGCTAGTCACACACAGCTGCAGTTAGTCACAGGCAGCTTGGTGTGGAGAAGCACTCAGATCTGACTCCATGTCAATCTCAGTGGTGGAAACTGCTTGAGACCAGGCGCTGTCTAGAGTTTAGGCACTTCCTGCTCTTGGAGAGTCATAAATAGTCCAAGAACAGGCTCCCTCCCAATAGTTCAACACCTCATCCTCACACTCTGGGCACAACCAGGAAGTGCATGGAGTTGCAAGAATGAACAGTATTTTGTAGGAATTAACTTTTTTGGGGAGGGCAGGAACCTCAATGAAGGTTCAGGTTTGATCTGACTAGCCCATTAGGATCAAGGCCTTACTGCTCGCTGCCCTCCCGTGAGGTATGTTCAGAGTGCCAATGACAAAGAGAGGTGTGTATTACAGGTCAATCTGCACTTCACCCCATGTGAGCTTTTTTCTGCATGATTATTCCAATTTTGAAGATGTGGGAATATTTTAATATAGGTCTGTTTCATTCTATTCTGTGCACCAAATTCATGGAAACTGACCAACATGCAAATTTTCAAAAGTGGGTGCTTTTGAATAATTTCAAAATCCTATGGCTGACCACCTAATCAATATACAAGTGCCTCAAACAGGCATTTATAATCCAAACTGTTGATCTGGACCTCTAAGTTCAGGGTTTAGACATCCTCCGTAGGAGTCTTTGTTTGAAAATTGGGCTCAAAAGTGTTAGAGAGGTTTGGGAATGAACTCAGCAGGTACTATTTACAGATAAATAAATACACATGTGGTATCTCTCTCTCTCTCTCTCTCTCACACACACACACACACTAAAACTGCACATTGATTTATGAAACCCAAAGCATCGTAGCTGTTACCATCATGAAGAATGATTTCTGGGACTGTATTTGAAAATGGAATTTATAAAGAGTTAAAGTCAAAAGTTCTTGCCCTGAATGAATTAACATTAAGTTAATAAAATGGGAGTTCAATGATGGGCACAGACAATAAGCAATATCAACTAACTACTTGTGTTATTTCCTGTGTAATTTTGGGTCACATTGCACACTGAGAAGCCTTGGAAATCCTCTGGCTTTGGGAGGAACCTGAGGGGAACTCCTCCATGAGCCACTGAGGACCTGGTATGGGATGGAACAGAGATGCTGGGAATAAGAGGGTGGAACTGGAGGAGGCTGACGACTGCCCTGAAGCAGAAGAAGCTCACAAGACAACTCACAACATACAAGTAGCCCTGGATGCAGAAGAATGGCAGAAGGGCAAAGGGTTTGAGCAGGAAAACAGGAGGGGAAAGCAACACACTGGAAGGAAGAGCTAAATGGAGGGCCACCTCCCACACAACCCAAGTCATCAATAACATGATAAGTTTTGCACCCACATTGTGGGCAACAACTAGCACAGTGCTTCATGCAGGACACATGCGCTTGCATGCCTCAGAGAATCAGAACAGTCAAGCAGGAGAAATATTAATACAGTCATCAAGTGCTATAACGAGATTTTAAAACTCTTTTAAAAATCCAAGCATAGAAGCAGGCAACCTTGACTGGTGCAGAAATCACCGTTCAAAGCCTGAATTAATACAATGAAAGAACAAAGACTAGACCATTCAAAAGGAGCTGAGAAGAAAAAGTTTTCAGAGAAGGCAGAGACAGGATCCTCTTCCTGCTGAAATTCATCACCAGAAGAGTCCTCAGAGAGGAAGACTGTATAGTGTCGCATGGGCTTTACAAGGCTGAAGGAAACAGGAAGAGAAAAGGAAGTTATCAAGTTGTCACATTCAAAGTTGCAGAAGGGAGAGAATACCAAGCAATTCACGTTCTAAATAATTTCTGAACTCAATTGCCTGCTCCAAGGTCTGAGTACAAGATGACTCAATGGGGTAAGTGTACAGCTTTACTTTGCAGGCTGAAAATACTGTTTTTCTAAAACATCCAGTGCTGCTGCCTCTTGGGAAAAGGTGCTGGGACCTGCAGACCCATCACCACTGTAAGAGGAGCCAGGATGGAAACCAGCCTTCCCACCACAATTCCCATCCAACAATCTGACTTCCTTCCAAGTTATTCCTTTGAGCTGTTCTCAGCTTCATTGTACAATCTAATGACATTCCAGTTGAGATATCAAGCAGGATAAGCAGAAGAGTACTGCTCAAGTGGGTAAAGAGGGACAAATATCCACAAAATGTATGACAAACCTCCTTGTCCCAAAGCCACACAACTAATTGTACCATGCTGTGCTGCACTACTTACCTACACCATGCTTTCTCCAGAAATGCTGCCTGCTAACGTCTTAATATTGGTCTTAAAATTGCTCACATTTGAGGTATTGTTGCTACCAGGCGCTGCTGTAGAGAAGGGGTGTACGTACTATACACATACTGGATAGTACAGGTATACATGAAATATTACCCTCTCCCCTATTAGTTATATACTGTAATACATACACAGCCTTTCTGCTGGAGATGGTGCCTTAAAGTTTTTGCCGGTAAGATTTTACAGGTTTTTTTTAAATCTGTGATACATTGTTTAAACATTTGTTATAAAAATATATGTCTTGTCCAGCGGATCCTAGGAGCTGTGCCTACATATAAACATACATTACGTCTGTGTCTCTGCGTGTTTGTAGATTAACAACAGGCATCTACACACACAAACTGTATCATAAACAATACACCGATCAGAACTCCAGGTCTGAGCCTTTGCCCACTGAAGTCAATGACAAAGTTCCATAATGAAGAAAACACCATAATTCTGTGTACATATATACAGGTGGCTATCTGTATAGTAAGGAGAAGACATGGTGAGAAAGAGAAAGCATATAACTGAGAATGGGACACAGAATAAGTATTTCAAGGACGCGGATTTTGTGGATACTTTCCCATTAATAATTGTAGCTGTCAACTGCTTTTTTATTTTGTTTTGTTTAACCTTAAAGCAGCTAGATTACTCTTTCCAGTGTAAAGCAGAAATGATTTACTGAATTTGCTCGAGGGCAAATGGAAGTGGATACTACTGCTTTAAACATTCAGAGTGATCCTCAGCTGAAAAGTGGAGGAGATGGCAGAGAGGGCCCATGTCGGAAACATACTGGATGCAAAGGAGAAAAGAGCAATGAGAAATTAGCAGCAACCAGGAGAGAGTGCATGCATGTAGTACAGCATAAATCTGCCATTCCTCTCGATAAGACTAAGCCACTTATTAAACAGAAGCATTTAAGAACTCGGAAATATTTTAAAGCATTTTAAAGAACTAAGAAGTCCCAAATAGAAACTTTAAAAAAAGATTCAATTTAAAAATATTAACCAGAGAGCACTGCATTTTAATTTGATGAGCCTTATTTTACAGCATTGTGCTCAGGTCTGCTTTTCATTCCCAGATGACTTAAACAAGGGGGGGGGGGGGGGGGGAAGGAAGGGAAGATAAATCATACAAGATTATGAAAGCATGCGTCATTTTCAGCCATCCCCATGAGGTCTCTGCCCAACCACATTCATTTTATCTGCTGAACACAGCTGAGTAAGATCCCAGCTATCTCCATGAATAGCGATACGCTGTCAGGAGCACAAAGCCATATCGCAAATCAAAAGACGAGGACCTGATCCTGCTACCACTGAAGTCAACAGCAGAACTCCTACTACTTCAGTGGGTGCAGAGTTGGGCCCAGTACGTTCAGTGAGGAGCAGGTTCTTATCTCGCAGATGATGGAACCATGTTTGCACATTAAATTACAGCAGTTTATATTATAGGCTAATATGCTGAAATCAGAACAGGACCCAAATAATGGTGAAAGAGAAAAACTTGTTGACCTTATGGTTCAGGCATATTAAAGCCTCGTGGCTCTTGTGTTCGAGATCAGTCTTCAGTGTTTTCTTAGTTCTGTTGTCCTGACTACTATTGCGAAAGATGGGCTGAAAGAGCATGTAGAAGACAGTCGGGAGCTGTGGGCAACAACCCAAGAGGGTTTGAGATGCCCACTGTGATTTTTGTGATGAACATTTACTCACAATTAGGCCAGAGTAACTGGGGCAAGGTGGGCACAGTTGATCAGATTATACTGTAGTCTGTGTTACTCCATGGAATGGTCACATGAGCTGTTCCTCTCTCCTCATGCTGTAATGGACATTCCAGGGAAAACCAAGTGCTGGCGCTGAAGTAAGCTACATTTGCTACAAAATGTTTGAAAAACTCCTCCAGGCACTAGTTTTATATATATATCCAAGAACATTTCAATTAATGTTAGTAAAGGGGCTAACAAAGACTTTTATAGTCAAAAACATTTTAAAAAATGCTTCATCCTTTCTTGACTTATGTATAAACGCTCCTTTTCTCTTTCATACATGGGAATTACCACTTGACAGTATCCCAGAAAAACCTACTAGAGTTTCACAGAAATCAGAAGAAACTTGGAATTTCCACAGCTTTTTGCTGAGGAATTCAACTGTTTGGTTATGTGCAGTTAGAGTCTTGAGGTTGTGAATTTCAGATAAGTCAGTTCATTTCCTTTCCCAAGTGTTACTAATGACCTCCTTTGCTTGGCTAGGGTCTGTTTAAATTCAAGTATTGTTTTTTTTTTAAATGTGGAATTAATTCACCATGAAGGAATATCTAATTTGAAAGAGGTAGTTCAAAAGACAGACTGGTGGATCAGCTAATAAACTGCATTTCAATGGAGATCAATATAAATAAGATGGAAACTATAATGATAGTTAATAGGCACTTTTTTTTTTTTTGGCTGCAAGGCCCCTTACATGACAAAGTGGGATTTCATAATAAAAACTTATTTAAATTCAGCTGCTGCTGTAGTTCCATAAAAGATGTTTGTCAAAGACAAGGGACAAACAATCTAAAATGTCCAAGTTTAAATTTTTTATTAGCTTGAGGCAGTAGAATCCAAAAAAAGAGTGCCTATTCCCTCATTAACCCAATTCAGCGACGATCCTGCAGTCTACCACCCACTACTTGCTAGGATTTCATACACAAAGAGCTGTCTCTGAAAAGGCAGGTCACAGCAAGCCCAGCTACAAGGCAGGCAATGCTGTAGTCTTAGAGGGGAAAAAAGGATCCTGTCCGTCACAGCGACAACCCTCATCATCTCCACATGACTGCACCAGCTCCTGCCTACCTAATCTCTTAGCTGAGTTACCATGCAGATGACTTGCTGATCTCTTTCTAATGTTTAGTTTAACATGTCTTCAGTTAGCACTAGCATATGACAGTACTGACAGCCGTGGCTGTTCCTTTTAAAATATCATGTCAGAAACACAGTGCAATAAAGCCAGGGATGCGCTCCATGGCTCTGCGTACCATTATGATAGTATGGATTTATTTTTTAATGAGGAAGATCTGCATCTCGGGAGCTTTTTTCATGTGTCAGGATGCATGGACAAATCAGCAGCACATCACACCGGCCAAAAATGAAATGCTGACAAATGTAGATATTTCAAATTTAATTGACACCTAAATGTACTTAAGATAAAAATATAGAAAATCACTGAGCACTGGGGTTTGGGAATTAATGAAGGGAATTCTATAATCATTTAAAAGGTTATTTCATTTACAGAGAGGGAACTTTAATTTATATATTAAAGTAGATGCTTTGGTTTTTTTTCTGATTACACAGATCATACTGTACAGGTGCAGCGTGGACCCACTTGTATTGTTTTTTCCATGCACCGGGTATTCCAAGTTTCACATATTTATTGATTCCTGGAATAGCTGTGCAACTGCTCAAGGGAATGAAGGGTTTTGGTCCCTCTTAGGTGTAGTAAATATGAAGAGAGTAAGGGGTCTGGATGTGTGGAGTACTTGTTACCAATATGAAATGGAGACCAGAGACTGGGGAAATCCCTATTTTTTCTCACTAAGAACAAAGCACAAATCCAGCACCTGTAATACTTTCCTGTGGAGTACGAAAAATCATTAAGCCTGGGTATGCACTACCAAAAAAATTCCAATATTTGCTTGATTTTTTTTGTAATTAGCTTCTGCCATCTTTGCATGAGTTTACTGGTGGGAATGTTCCCAGGAGCATCGAATGTTAAGTGAATAGGCACATTTTTAATTGACAAACATTAGAATTCACACTAGAAATCTGATGCTAAGAGTTACACTCATCCAATCAGGTAATGAAAACAATACCATGTGACCTGCATGTCCAATGAGAGCTGACAAATTGAATTTTGTATATTTTTAGTGAACTGCTCACAATGAATCTACAGAACATGATATATTAAAAGTTGCCAAGTAATTTCTAATCGGGATAAGCTGAAGAAAGTTATCACCTGCCCTAACAATTAACAGGTAAGAGTCTAATAAATTATTAGTTTAACATTATTTGCTTATCTCAAACAATACTAGCCTGCACAGAGCGCACTTCCACTGCAGATATCAGACCTCGTTACAAAGGCAGGTTGTATGTTAGGTAGATTCTTCCTTAATTACAAATGGAGGAACTGAGGCCCAGAATTTCAGTTACTTGCCCAGTGTCACAGAGGAAGTTGGTGGCAGATTCAGGAATTGGAGCCAATCTTACTCTGAATCCTAGACCATGCTGCCTCACTAACCAACAGGATGTAAGGGGTCTTTGGAAGACTATGCTTTCATGTTGGAGTTTTGGATGAGAAGGGCCCTTGGTGGCATCTACATCCTCCCATACTGCTATCAAACCCATATGGCCTACCTTCTCATTGCTACCACTCCTCTCTGGCCTTCTAAACAAGACTGGCATCATGAAACAAAAACATACAACAAACATACCAGTGACTTCCATAATTCTATATAAGACAGAGGAAAAATGCCAGTAGCTAAGTTTTAAGGATGTTTTAGTTTTAAGATTAAAGATGCTGGGTTTTGGCTGGAACCTGACACAGCCATGTTGCAGTACCAGAGAAAGCCATCTCTTCTCACAGGTGAGATTGCATGTCATAATATAAGTGCCATGGTCTTGAAACCATCTTTGCTCTAGGAGTCAACTCAGAATTTGGACAGGAAAAGATAAAATATAGAATACCATCAAGTTTTGTTTTTAAGATTACACATATTCCACCAAATACTGGGCTTGCTGTGCATGCACGCAGGAAAGCTATGCATGGAATTTGATGCTCTAGTCCAGGGGTCGGCAACCTTTCAGAAGTGATGTGCCGAGTCTTCATTTATTCACTCCAATTTAAGGTTTCGCGTGCCAGTCATACATTTTAACGTTTTTAGAAGGTCTCTTTCTATAAGTCTATAATATATAACTAAACTATTGTTGTATGTAAAGTAAATAAGGTTTTTAAAATGTTTAAGAAGCTTCATTTAAAATTAAATTAAAATGCAGAGCCCCCCGAATGGGTGGCCAGGATCCAGGCAGTGTGAGTGCCACTGAAAATCAGCTCGTGCGCTGCCTTCGGCACCTGTGCCATAGGTTGCCTACCCCTGCTCTAGAGGATGTGAACAAAAAAGGACTAAGATTTTGGCTCTGGGTGCCCAATTCCCATTAATTTTGATGTGAGTTGGGTGTCAAAATCTCACAGTGGCTTTGGAAAGCTTAGCCTAAATGTGCATCCGGGCTCAATGTGCCGTTTTCTCTTCCTCCAATTTGCTTAAAAAAAAAAAAAAAAAAAAGGGACTTGCTCTTTTGATCACGAGCTCCTTCCCACTTTTTTTCAAATATCTTTGCAGATTCATCGTGTTGGGCAACCAACCTCAGAATTCACAGTTTCATGGATGAGTCAATACTCACATGTGTGAAGCAAACAGCTTTGTCCTGCATTCCTTTTCCTACTTACAAACATCTGTGCTTCAGGGGAACAAGTAATGTTACAATGTGTCACTTCAGAGTCAGGCATGGTTTTTCCTTAGACAGCAGCTGGATGGAACATTCGAAAGTATTTCTCAAGCCCAGTAGCATTAAGGGCAGCATTAGAATGACCTGGCATAATGACAGCACAGTTAACCCATGATTAACCTTGGCAGAACGGCACCATCTCCACAAAAGTGAGTCTCTGCATCAGCACAGCCCGGGAACACACATCCCCCAAATCTAAAACCCTAACAACTATAGCAAGTTATGAAAAAGGGTGACTGTGCTCCAGACACCCTTTCTCCTGATTTACTAGTCCCATGATTGGATTCGGTTTTCAAGGCATCACCTTCTTTGTGTCTAGCTTCCTCCATGACAGCCTTTCCCCATGAAGATGAAGAGGACAGCATGTAGCAGATCTTTCTGCAATATTCTGCAGTGATTTTATTTATCCATTTTTGACCCAGCTGCATTTGCTCAGTTAGGAAGCAGGCTGGCTTAACAACCTCCCCAATAGATGTTCTTGCTTACAATGGTGCTGTGCGAAACCTCTGTACCATACACAGTAATTTCCGGGTGGCAGAGGCTCTAGGAAGCTGGCCACAGCAAGTAAAATGCAATGTGCTTGATAAGCTACCACCATTCAGCTGAGCCATCATGCTGATTTCATGCTAACTTCAATGTAATGAGCCCACTATCACACAGCAGCCAATTTTCATTCATACAATACATGGGAAAGTCATTAGTGCTTCTATAGTGAGTACTGCATAATTTCTGGAAAGTCATAATAAACGGCTGCTGTTGCAGTGATGTTGGTTTAGCCTGCCCAAGAGCCTTTCGACTTGCACTTAATTGTGAGCTTAACCCTCTGCTTTTCCATTTTAATTTCTACCCACTCTGAGTGCCCTGGAAGCCAGCTAGTCAATATTTAATGTGAAGAAACCAGAACCTAGAGCTCTCCCTGGAAGCCCATTGTGTGCTTAACAGGCAATCTGGATAGGTTAGTTGGATGCAAAAGAGGTCTCACACACAATAAAAATGGCCTATCAGAGCCATAACTATTAGCATCAGCTCTCCACGCTGTAGGGTCAGAGACAGAGATAACCAGGATAGAATCAGGTTTTAAAGCATAAACATGAATTTTAACAGCTGCATCCCCCAATTATTTCTATGAAAATCTAGGTTTGTGTTTAGAGTGCATCATGGATTACTTGTCTCAGCCCAGGATGGTGACCCAAAACTTCCTGGGTTCTTAACTACCTAGGGCTAGTGGTATCTGATCCTGGCTCTGCCTCTCTGCTGATTCACTGTATGGCCCTTCGACAAGTCACTTATGGCCTCCTTGTCCGAGGCCCTGAGCAATCAGTGCAAGCTCAGGGTGCTCAGCGCTTCTGAAAATCAGCTCAGTAACCTCTCTGCATGAATCTCCCTACGGGTCGGGCACTGCTCCTACCTGGGGGGATCTGTGAGGAAGGTTTGCAAAGCACTCTGAAGATGAAAAGTGCTGTATAAGGATCAAGTGTTTTATGTGTCTTTACTGGGGCCAAGGGAAACTCAGATGGGCCAGATTCTGCTTTTTATTCCAGCTACAGAGCTTTCCTTTTGGATTACCAAATCAAGCATGATAGTGCCTAAGAGTCCACAACCACTGGTTAAATATTTACCATAAAACAATTTTTAATAATTGGCTTTTTGCACTAGCCAGATTTTTTTTTCAAAGAAAAAAAGATTGTTTCTGTCCAAAAATTCTTTTTTTGATGAAAATTTTGGAGAATTTTTTGTTGAAAATAAAAAAGCTTTAGGTTTTCAGTGGCTGAAGAGCAGAAATTTTTCAGTTTTTGGATTTTTGATAAAACTCTGGAAAATCTCAATGAAAAAAATTCAAATTTCACTACCTTTTTCATGGGCGAAAAAATAATTTCCCCACAAACTTTAATAATGTATGTGGTATAACAACAGACTGTCATGCTGGAAACAACCCAAGTGCTTTTGGGAGGTGCCACCGCTACCCTCCGGGTAGAATCCTTCAGACCTTTGATTTTAACCAACGATCCACTGGAAAATAAAAACATGCCCCAGGAAATTACATGCTTTGCTCGTGCAGGAAAAGTACTAACACACATAACTAGAGACAGTAAATTTCTCCACGTTAAATAAGTGCCTTGATAAATGTAATGGCTGGAAAAGGATGCCTGAGTGGCAACTGACTTTTCAGAAAACGGATGCTATGTTACAACTTCAGAGGAGATTGTGTATTGTGATTCATATTTGCTGTAGTCCTTTATAAGAGCTGATGCAACATTTTTGTGTTTTTTGTCTCCTTCAGCTAGAAAGAGGATGCAAGACCCACAGACTGGGCTGGTATTTTAGAGACGTTGAAAAATGCCCCTTAGTCCAGTTGGAGTCATTCAGAACCGATATACTAGTGGTGCTGAAGGTACAAAACCTCCCACTGAACCCAAGCTCCTCCTTACAAAGACCTTCCACATATGAGCATCTGAGGAGATTCACTGCTTAGTAAATCATTCACTTAGTAAATCATTCACTGTAGCATTAGTGCAATTCAGTGCTATTTTGGTCAAGTCCGGTTTAAGGGAAAAAAACCACATCCATATGGACTAGGTTTCACAGAAACCTGTTTTGATCTGCAATTAGCAGCAGCCCTGGTGTGTGTGTGTGTGTGTGTGTGTGTGTGTGTGTGTGTTTGATTCTGTAGGTTCGTTCCGGGATGCAGCGCGCGACAGGTGTGCCATCCCACTTTTATACAGACATTTATTCTTATGCTGGTTTGGGCTTTCTTTTTTCTTTCTTTTTAGTAGCAATGCAGAAGGGAATGCACGGTAACAACTTTCCCCTGTGGGTAGTGATAGAAATATATCCACTGCCAGGTGGCATTGGCAGCCATTACAAAATTAAAACAATTACAATAAAATTTTAATTGGTAGAAGAAAAAAATGCAGGAAGCCAGCTGGTCTCCTGGTCCATTTCCGAATCCTGACTGCAGGTCCCTTGGCAAGGTGGTATCGCTCTCCCAGTCGAGTAAGAGAAATGTAACTGGCTCTGTTCAGCTAAGACCCTGGGATGAGAGGCAGGCGCAGGTTGAGAAGTGCAGCTCGGTTCTAGTTCGTTAGGGGAAAGTTATTGGTGCTTAGGGAGTTATGAGGAGAAAGATTTCCATTCCCACTTGTTTACATTTTCCAATGAACAAGGGACTAGAATTAGGTCAGATAAATGGCCAGGTACATTAATTTATTGGTAATAAGAGTCAGTCTTCAGGGGGAGTTTTATACCCCAATGTAAGTGTTACAAGTGCTACAAACCAACCATGGCTGTTAACAAACCAACCATGTTAACGGTAACTGTATGTGTACAGATCTCTGGGCATGGTTTGGAGGATGCTTGTTTTAGTGTCAGTCTGATGAGACTGTTCAGTACAATGCATGTATCCAAACAGAGGAGAAACAGAATAAACCAAGCTCTGCCCTGCAGGAAGGAAGCAAATGGACCAAATACCTGATCCCCCAGAGCTTCCTCAGGGAAGGGACCCATGGCTTTCAGGATCAGGTCTCTGCATTAGAGAAAGGGGGAGCTTTTGAAGTGCACTATGTGAATTACATTGTGAAACAAAGACTATTTGTCTGAGACCCACGTCACTCCCAATAACGCCAATAGGAGTTATGAGCACCCATCATGGGGATGGGAAAGGAAACATTGGGGGCTTTGAAAGTGTGGGTTTTCCTGATTCAGGTTTGTTTTGCTTTTCCAAAACACTCTCTGCCCTTCCCTTGGAAAAGCCCCATGGAAACAGAGAGTATTATTACTGTAGGCCCTACTGCAAAATCTCCATTTCCAAACATGCTGGAAACCTGCTGATCACAATTCTGCTCATATGCAAAGTCAGCATTACATGCAGCAGGCCTGCCGGGAGGGAGGAAAGGTTCATCTGATGGGGAAGCTCTCCAGGAAGCAGAACGGATGAAGGGATATGGAAGAGAAGAAGGGAAAACATAAAATCAGAAACACTCTCACCACGAGCTGGGCCAAGAGCCAGAAAGCACATCTTGGCAAAAGGAGTGGCCACATTCAACTGCTATGAGTGTGATCGGGAGGAAATGTAAATCTTTCTGCACTCAGATGCTTCTTCCCATAAACCAAGATATTATCTTTTCCTATCTGTGTTGCTCCTCCTGTGTCTCTCACACCTTCCCACTCTCACCTTATAGGTTGCAGCATGATGCAGACGACAGGAGAAGCATCAGCGTCCTGTGTGGAAGGGTCGCTCTGCTATTGGGAATGGCTTGTTGCTCGGCATTAAGAACAAAGTTATTCTAAAATTTAGAAACACTTTCACTCTGAGGAGGCTTGGAATGATTCTTAGTTATCGTTTGTGACACCGTAGCCCCAAAGATCCTCATCTGGGCGAGGGCCCCACTGTGTGAGACGCTCTGTGCACCTACCGGACTGCATGATCCCACCTGAAAAGCTGAGACCCTCATTTAAAGATGAAACACAACAAATGAGTGTAGCAAAGAACAGGGTGGCAGGGGATGGGGAACAGCCCAGGGTACCATCCCCAGCACCAGGTGGTTTCACAGGGTTACACTGTGATCGCTCTGGCTGAAGCATGTAAAGATTTTTCTCCAATCATTATTTTCAAAAAAGTTCCCCATCAACCATAGCAAACTCCAGTGCCGGGCCTCCCATGATATTTCTCCCTGTAGGAGAAAGTGTCCATGCTCTATTGTTTTCAGATAGCAACATATTTATTTGCCTGCTCCCACCCACCGACTCTCAGTCATCCCTCTTACTGAGCATTCCTCTTCACTCTCCTTTCCCCAGGGCAGCAGTAAAGATAAACCATCCCCGGTGCTTACAGGGTGGAAGACAAGTGACCCCACGGGCTGTACAGTCACTTCCACAAGGAAGGTGGCTATTGGTATTTGTACAGTAAGAGAAAGGGCCCAGTTCCAACTCAGGCATGCTGCTGCTACACCACCATCAAACACTGAGCTCCTGCCCCCTGCCCCAGTGTATACTATTGCACATACAGTCCAAAGCTGAACTCGCCTTGTTTTGCTACCGTATTGCTTTGCAAACTCACATCTAATTAGCTGTCCTCTATCACTCCTGAGTCTCCGTTGGCATTATTGCCTTACAGGTTTCTCACACCCACTGACTGTGCACTTTGCATGATCTTTGGACGAAAGCCTCACATGTTTTAAAGCTGAAACTCATTTTGTTACGTTCCATTCACATTTCTAACCTGTCTGGGTCCCACTGTTTTTGTTCCTCTGACCTGAATGGTGTTTGCAACTCCTGCCAATTTGGTATCTGTAAGTTTCATTAACAGGCTATTCATTTCCTCCTCAGCCCATTCATGAAGCTGATGGGAGGCACTCACCAAAACAGCAAATGGAATTTGCCTGTGTAGGGGGGGGAAAGAATTTCCTGTTGGTGGTTGCAAACCTTTCGGTTTCACTGCCAGGTGAAACAAGGGTTCACCCTTACAAAAGAGGGACAACCTGACTGGTCATTGAAGAGATAAATAGAAGACAAATGTGTGTCACTTGGAAAGGCAGAGGTAAATGACAGGTGAAGGGTAAAAGAGTCTTCTATTCAACTCTGCCTACATCTGGGCTCAGGAGAAATCTGACCAGCAAGGAACTCTTCTTTGTGTATTAGAATGATATAGCAGAAGGCTGCTATAGTCTAGTTTCAGTTGATTGCAGAGTGGGGGACAATACAGAGAGATGGGCCAAAAACAAGCAAGAGAGAAAACCGGGTAGCTTTTAAAAACAAATCCTGTCTTTGTGGTTTCCTTTAAGGGAGACATGGGAGCACTGTCCCCTCCTGGGAAATACAAAAGATAATGGCTTGTGGAAAACGGTCTTAAGGTCCTCTCTTGAATTAGGGTCAGCTATTCTTTTAAACGTTTTTCAATTCTTTAAAATGCTGTTCTGGGGTAAATAGTGAGGAGGGAGGTCAGGATTAATGAGTCTCCTCCTGTTCAAAGGCACCTGCCCAACCACACTTGAAAGTCTCAAGCCATTTACATTAGCTTTCTGATTAAACAAAAGATACTATATATTTCTGACCCCACCACACAGCTAATCCTCACTGGTTTGTGATCTTGCCCGGGGTGATGCTCCGGAGCCAGAACACTGGATGTTCTCCAGTGAAGATTTCCATCTTCTATCATAGCACCTTGAAAGCTGCAGCTGCCTCTTCTCTCTTCTCCCATTCATCTCCCCAGTGCCAACAGGTTTTTGTTAGAATCATGTTTACAAGGTGTCTGGTCGATTATAATATTGTAGTATTAACTGGCTGGCCAGAGGCTCCCTACGTTTGCTCACGTTTGTCCTGCCAGCTAAAGTTGATGACAGGAGAGAATGAAAATACATCTAACTGCTATTGTGACATGACATTTGGATTGGGAGAAACACTGAAGATGGGACAGATCAGAAAGAGATTCAGAAAAATACTGGCACCACACACCAAATGTCACTAGCACTAGAAGCTACTCCTTTCCCAGCCCTAAGCTCCTGCTGGTCATTTAAAATGTAAAAAAACCCTCTTATGGTGACATGCCAAAATGTAATTCTTTGTCAGTGCACGTGCCTAAAGAACAGGTCAGACCCCTGCAAAGAGTCATCAATACTGTTTGCATTCACAGCCATTTCCACAATACAGCCATTTAGTGATTTGTTCAGTTTCAATAGTTGAATTTTTAGGAATCTCTAACAAACTAACTGCAAAAAATTAAAATTTAGAATAAAATGGTAATTTGTATTTAATTGGTGGGTATAAGTGTAAAATACCGGTGAGCTTTTTCAACTAAATTTCCTGATCTCATATAGTTTTGATTCTTTTGTAACATGAAATATAAATAAAGTTTAGAAGCAAGTCAAATTGAATGATGTCAGGCAGCTTAATCCAAAAATGTGTAATCCTTCCTACAAAATATGCATGGTGGTTACACTAATTCCTTTATCCTATCCCTGTAGTCTATTAGTCATGCAACAATTCAAGGATCAGCATGTTAATGAAATGATTCGCAAAATACATTTCCTTAAATAAAAATGGACACTATAATCTTTTTGCAAGGAGAGCCTTTCCCATGAAGCACCATATACCTTACAAACCCTTGTGCAGGACTGGCTTGCAATCTATTCCACAAGAGGGCAATCATATTCCACTATAAATGTATAGGATGATTGTGGCTCAGTTTAGAAGTGACCAGTTATTTCCAGCTGAACGCAAACGCTAAATACCTCCCCATTCTGCTGTGGTTGGGAAAAGTGAAACAAATATCTAATTTGAGATGACACTCACTCTCTCTTCAGAATTGAAAATAAATAAGTTTACAGAAGGTAAGTGTTTTCTTGTTCCAAGTTTTTGAATAGTTTCAGATTTAATAGTTATCTGCAACCTGAAATACTGAAGATATTTCACTGCCAGGACACCCAATCACCTCAGATTAGAGAACAAACAACTAATATAGATGGGACATGACATAAATGATTATTAATACTGTGGTTGGATAGGGACGCAAAGGGCTGGTCTACACTTGGGGGGGGAATCGATCCAAGATACGCAACTTCAGCTACGCGAATAGCATAGCTGAAGTCGAAGTATCTTGGAACGAATACCTGGGGTCCAGATGGTGCGGGATCGATGGCCGCGGCTCCCCCGTCAACTGCGCTACCGCCGCTCGCTCTGGTGGAGTTCCGGAGTCGACGGTGAGCGCGTTCGGGGATCGATATATCGCATCTTAACGAGACGCGATATATTGATCCCGGATAAATCAATTGCTACCCGCCGATACGGCGGGTAGCGAAGACGTACCATAAGATAGAAGATATTTTAGAAACTGAAAGTAAGTCCACTTTTCAAGAGCATAATTAAAGACGTTCCAAGGGCAAAAAATATAAATTCATTCTTTTTGTAAGTTTGGTTCAGACAACTTACATTCTCAGTGCAGTGCCTGCTGTTCTTACCTGGCTGCCCGAGTGTTCCCCAGGTGAGTGCCAAACACTCTGTCTTGACATTGGCAATATTTTCCAAGACATCCTTTTCTACCTAACATCAGTGGCCCCTGGCAATATGCCCAGTCCTCGGCTTCCCAAATTCTGAACCAAAATACGGCAACCTGCTTATTCAGACACTCAAAAGTACAGCAAACTAGTAGCAGATTTTGGTAAGCAAACAGAGGTGACATATAATCACTTCTTTTGTAATTGTAGATGACGTAAACATTTAAATTCTTAATAATTTGCTGAATAAAAATGAATAATAAATAAAGTCAGATATGTATGCTAATGAAATATATCTGTCAGGTACTGAAAGTGTTCTTTAGGCTGCATTAGTAAGGAGGGATATCCATTCTCTCTTTAGGTTTATACTTGGTGGCCTATTGTTTAACTACAGGTTGGAAAGATTGTATTCAGACTGAATCAACTACTCAACAAATCTCTGTCTTCTATGAAGTCCTTTTGTTTGGTAGCTTTCATTGAGAAATCTGCAAAACCTTCTCTGTTCAGGGTAACAGATGATGCATTATTGTTTTGAACAACAAAAGATGCTGGAAAGCAATGCCTGTGTGTTGTTTATATGTGATATTCTTCAGTCACAGGAATGAAACTTATTTAAAGAAGTGATTTAGAGAAGTTTTCAATCAACATTACAGAGATTATGAAATTTTAGCTACTAAACAAGAGACATCATGCACTATAAAGCCTTCACTATATATAGGGTGACCAGATGTCCCGATTTTATAGGGACAGTCCAGATTTTTGGGTCTTTTTCTTATTACCCCCTACCCTCTGTCCTGATTTTTCACATTTGCTGTCTGGTCACCCTAACTATTTAAGGCTCTCTGTAGAGCTTCAAATGGCAGAAGGACTTCAACAATTATACAGAACCAGCCTTAAATGTCTGATCATAAAACACTCCCTGGTTCCTAGGCAAGGCTACTCAATGATGGTGGGTTATAAATAGAGCTGGTCACAATTTTCCATTGAAAATTTTTTTAAATGAAAAGTCTTTTTCCAAACTAAAAATGTTCATAAAAAGCTTTTTTTTAAAAATTCTGGTTTAAAAAAAAAAAAACTGGAAATTTCAAAAAATTCATTTTTTTAAACTCCTTTCTTTCATCTAAAATTTTGTCCAAAAATTTTAAAAAATGAAAAACTGTTGTGTTTCATAATTAAAATTACCCTGAAATTCTGAATTTTTTTTTGGTGAAACTATATTTCCTTTCTTTGACCAGCGTTAATTATAAACAAACCCCAGGCCCTTTACATGCTCAGGCAGATGTCGAGAAATGCAGCAACAAAATACTTACTGTTCTGGACTAGAAACTGAAGTCCTTCGCCCTTCCACAGCAATGTTGCTCTTGGGTCTCTTAACAACGTGAGGTCTTGGAGGACGAACCTATTATATACACACACAATGGAGACATTTCATCAAATACTCTAACAAGCATCAAAACAATAGACACATTCCACATAAAATCTGCAAAAATTGATCCATTGCCAGCTTAGACATTGCTTCCATTCAGAATCCCTCTTGAAAATTTATATATTTCTGTGCTACACTAAAATTATCATTAAATCTGTATTAAACTGAACTATAGTAACCCATTTCATTAAAGGACTCTAATGGCACTTGTGCAAATTTATATCTAAGTTTAGACGTCTGGGCTAAGGGTTAAAATGGTTCAACTTATTTTACTTTTTTAAAGCAGCAAATGTCATGTAAGTGCTTTTGTCAGTTTGGAATCATACTGAAGATGTGAGTAATTGGAAGAGTCAGGTCAGTACACTGACTGATGGGTATTAGCCATGTACTCAAAGTTTATTTCACTTCTGCATGCAGTAGATGAACAAATACTAGATCTTCTGACTGAGTTCCCAAATTGTGTGCTTCATGTAAAGACTTAATTGCTAAAATGAAAATGGGAAAGCCTTGTATTTTGTTGCACAATGTACAGGAGACCAGAGTTCAACTCCAAAACCACACTCTTTTTCTTTGCCTGTTTGTAATAAACTGATTGACTTTCTACAGCAATCACCTCTGTGTAGGAAAGACAGCACTGAAAGAAATGAAGAAGTAAAAATAAAAGTGAAAGCATGAAAAGCATTACCAATTTCCATGATGCCATAAAGAGTTTGGTTCCTTTAATCCGTTTAATAGAACATATTATTAGGTGTGTTTCCATAAACACTGAAGAGTTGCATGTGAATTTTATTCAGTAGCCATTCAATAAAATCTAAAGTTTTTCTGCAGTTAGATGATATATTTGATATACCGTTTCTATTAGTCATATCTGAAGTTACCGCTTTATCATCTTCTGATGCTGAGAAACATTGCTTTTTTTGCCAGCACAGAACAGGAAATATACAAGCTTCAGATTAGGGAATGTTTACACACACGCCTAACTGTTCTCGCATGAGCAGTATTATTTAAGTCAATGTGACTACTTGCATGTGTCAAGCTAAGTGCATACGTAAGTGTTTGCAGGGTCAGGGCCACGAGGTACAGATCACCTTCTCTGATGGGAGTTGTTCATATGTAAGAATTGTTCTCATAACAAACCTCTAAGTTGTTGACTTAGCCCAACATCAGTTTCAGCAAGAATCTCCAAAGCCCCCAAATAAAGAACGGAACACAACTAAACTTCTGCCATCCCTAAGCTTGTGTTTTCTTAATAGCTGCAGTATACAGAAGGCTGTTAAAGGTCTACAATCTAGATGCTCTTTGGATGATGGGAGAATTTGTTTGCAGTGAGAGATGATGGTCTCCCCTCCCCCATATCCCCACCCTTAGTACGGTTATAGCAACATAAAGCTCTAATTTCCACAGCAGGAAAAAGCCCTGAACCCTGTGTGTAGGGTTTGCGACACATGAACATGCATAAGATAATAGCAGAATTATCTTTTGAATTTTTGTTTCAAAGGAAATAGTGTGCAGCAGAAATGATGGAGAAGTTCAGAGACGGATTGCCGCTATTCGTGGGGGGTGGAGGAAGGGCTTATAGGAAGGTCAGATGTTAGGGTCTCAAAGATCAGTCACCACACAAGACTGTTCCTTTCTACAATAAAGACAACTTAAGAATGTGAATTTATGGCAGGAATGGAAGGATTAAGTTTGTGGCAACTTCCACTGAACTTGCAACGTGGTGAAACATGGGGAAAAGAACAACAGAGCTAATTAGACGAGCTGAGCTGTCAGAGTGCAGCTGAATGGCTCAGTGCCAACAAACAAAAAGAATGGGCTGGCAATCAGCGGGATCGATGGAGAAGACTGCTTCATTAGGGATGATAAAACAGAGAGAGAGAGGCAAGCAAGGGGGATACAGGGAGAGAGAAAGAGAGAGGGAAAGAGAGAAAGGAAGAAAGAAAGCTGTTTAATTAAGCCTGAGCTGGAAGATGATGCATAAAGCTGGCTTGTCATCGTGCTGTGAACACTTTCACCTTTTGGGTGGTACTCAAGGGGGGACGACTTTGGATGGCTTCTCTAGTGTTACCAGCCCAGCAGTGTCTGGGGAAAAATGCTAAGAAGGATTTAGAGCACTGTTCTAGGGGGACTGCAGGGGAAAGTCAGGAAACAAGCCAATTCCTTGCTGGATTTGAAGCTGTATATATCCAAGCAGGCTGGGTTAAATGTGCACTGAATGCACAAGCACCTAGAAAATCTGATGGCATGAGAGCGTGTATGAGAAAGAAAGGGTAAAAACCTAATGTAGAAGGGTTAAACTAGCACATAACACTCCCTACTTCACCCAGGGCCGGCTCCAGGGTTTTGGCCGCCCCAAGCAGCCAAAAAAAAAAAAAAAGGAAGGCGAAGTGAGCCAGAGTGAGGGACCGTCCGCCGAATTGCCGCCGAATAGCTGGACGTGCCGCCCCTCTCCGGAGTGGCAGCCCCAAGCACCTGCTTGCCAGGCTGGTGCCTGGAGCCAGCCCTGACTTCACCTTACACGTTATTACTCGACATTTGAAGTGCTTTTCTTTAATTGAAAGAAGTTTCATTCCAGCCCACAGGTCGTGCTCACTATAAACAATGGTTCCTTTGTCAGGGTGTCACATTCATTCCCAAAAAGTGAAATATAAAAAGCTTATTTCTTATATGTTTCCTTACTGTGTTTTTACTTCAAACTGCCTCTGTGATGTATGCTACAAACATTCCTCCCTTGAAAATGCCAGTAACTAGCATCTTCACACAGCCGTGGTTTTCAACCTATTTTCATTTTCAGACCCCTAACAAATGTAGAATAGAGATGCAGATCCCTTTGGAAATCTTAGGCAGTCTCTGGACCCCCAAGGGCCCTTGAACCACAGGTTGAAACCCACTGTTCTATGGTAACAACCACCCTTCGTGGACCCCGAGGCAGAAGTCTGCGGACCCCCAGGGGTCTGCGGACCACGGGTTGAAAACCATTGGGATAAAGCATTCCGTATTTCCTGGCAGCAGGCAAAGGGAGGCAGTGTTGTGTGGTGGTTGAACCTGGGCGCAGAAGTCAGGGTATCTGGAGTCCCCGCCTTGGACAAGTCACTTCCTGATACCCACCTTTGCAGCATGCTCTAAGATATAGAGCTGGAAAAGCACTCTGTGCAAAATGTTATTCTTTACGCTAAAAAAGTGTGTTTTATCTATTAAAAACAAAACAACAGTATTGATAAACACATAATCTATGGATTTAGTCAACTTTAAAGACTAATTATGATATCCCCCCGCCAGGCACTTATCACTTAAAGCCACATTATGGCAGCTCTGTATTCTTCTGAGTACATGCAAATACGATGTATAAGTCATACCTGCTGTAGCTATGCACAGTTGCTGGAACAAAAGGTCTAGAAATGCTTTAAGAGCTATTTTAATCATACACATTTATCTTGATTTTCATCCTGATGAACGCAGCATTCTAGTTGCATTTGTTAGCACAGGCTGCTGAATGCAACAGGAGCTTTTATTATTACTTTCTAACCTTTTATCAATCACTTTGGGAGCAAAGACAGTTGACACAAACACATCATACTGAGGACTACTAATGTACTACATCTGAGAGATTAAACAGACTTGGCAAGATCTGCTTTGATGCAATACACTATTCAAACTGAAGCAATATTGTTCAGAAACATTTTGTCCACAGAAGTCCCTGCATGGCCTGATGGCACAACACCAGCCTAGAGCACAACAAGAGGAATGTGAAGTGCTACAGGGAACCTCTGGTTTTAGAAAGAAGGGGAAAATTTGTTCCCTGTGTACCATATCCTGGAGGGTCTCCGATATCAATTACATTCAAGGAGATGCATAAGCATAGTTAGCACTGCCTTTTATACATGTAGAAGGGACGTATACAATGCAGAAATCCATAACAATGACTCTTAAGCGCCACACCCACAGTTATAAAAGAAAAAAAACATGCCATCTAAATATAAACTTAGGAACATGCACTGAAGGTTAAAAGTGAACCCACACCCAAGTGCACTGGTTAAACTGATTGCCTGCACATCACAGAGACTAAACATCTTTAGCAAGTTTTAGCAAGGCTAGATTTGAAAACTTGCTAGGTTGTTTCATATAGATATATAAGGAAGCAAATAGAGAAAGCATTTGCCTTCTGATGAAATTATGCTCGCTGGGCAGAAATCCTAAACAGAATTAAGTACCCTCTGAGTTTGTTGCAAAAACAACTGTCAGCTTGAACTGACACCAACTTATTTCCTTTGGTAAATAACAGTTACAGCCTCAGATCTAGCACAGTCTCCATTTTTAAAGGCATCTGGAATAGTTAATATGCAACAGTATGGCTACAAATCAGTGTTTAAAATAGAAAACTGCTTAGACAACATTTCCTTGCCTAACACAGGTGCTGCACTGATTTCTGTGTAGCTTTTCTGTAAAAGAGGCATTTGGTCTTACCAAGATGTTGGTGCCTGAAATTTTTTATACTATAGATAATCAAATGGAACTCCAGCTAGCATTTTAAATGAGCATTATGCACATTTCTATACAGGGCACAATGTAGTACTGCCCAGATACAGATTTCCTATTCTTTAGACCTATCCAACTCACCTACTCTGGGAGGAAAAATTTAACAATCAATCCCAATGCATTTACAGCAAGACCTGGGGAAAATAAATAACTTAGTGTCAGATTTTTGCTTCCTTTCATATTTATGAGTTTAGTGCAAGTCTTCAAAAGCTCACTGGCTAAAAACTTATGTCAGCCTAGAAGGATTTTTGGTTTAAATAATCACCACAAGAGTAAAAACAAATGTCACACAACAGCAGCATGAGCTACCTGCAGAATTGACCTACAGCTGCAGAACTTGTCAAAGAAAAGCAGAATAAAATGCAGGTCCCAAGGTTGTGCCACAGCAGAGAAGGAGGCAGTTTAGGAGTAGAATTCCCATGTTGCTTTTTGCAAGGTTCAACAGTCCAAACTACCAAGATTTAGTAATGCTACTGAGAGAGCGATTCAGGCAGTGTTAAGCTGCGGCAGTGAGGCAAAACTACCAGCTACTCACGGGCCTAGATGAACGCTGTATCGTTGGAGGAGGCGGCCGAGGTGGAGGTACTCTTTGCTGCTGTATCAAAGTGGAAACTTAGTAATCAGTACATTAAAATATAAGCACCACACATGAAAATACCTTTGATTTTGTATCAATAGCAGTCCACGTGGACAATAGCATGTGCTTTAACCCCACTCCATACTCACCCCAACTGGTGCCAATACCTTTCAAACACAGGAATGCTGTCCTGACCAGTAAACAGAAAGAAATAGTAGAAGAGCTCTGTATTGGTAAGGGCGCATGTCTGCCTCCCAGGTGTACGTTATACCAGATCACGCTCAGCACACAAAGCTCTCCAGATTAGACTGTCCAAAATGTATTATGACTTGAGGACAATCAAGGAGCACCATAACTGGTAATTTCAAGTACTCTAGATGACATTTCAGGATAGAAAATTAGAGATTATACTATAATTAGCTTTTCTTCCCTAAGATTCCCGGAGTGATTTTAGTGCTCATAAAATGTAGGGTACGTCACTGGAATAAAAGCCCTGTGGCACAGCCACAGCTGGCCCAGGCCTTCACAGGGTCCCGGAGTTCAGGCTCCAGCCCAAGCACCTACACAGCCCTGCAGGCTATGTCCCATGGCCTGAGTCAGTTGACCCCGGCCAGCCATGGGTGTTTAATTGCTGTGTAGCGGTACCCAGTGTGACCGAGGCCCCGAACCAATAATGCACTTAGGCTCAGTAGACCACCTGTTAAAATCAACTGGACTCTTCACGTGCCTGAAGTTGAATACATGCTCAAGTGCTTGGCTGATCAGCGGCTAGGTGCAATACCTAAAGCCAGGAGTAGAGCGGACAGGAGCTGTGAAAGCTTTCTATATTTACTTCTGTCATTGCACCTGCAACCCCAGCCTACTGTACCAGCCCTCGGCCAAACTTGGAGCAAAAACTACTGAAGGGCAAGCCTGTGTGCTAACTTAGTGAGGTGGACAAATAAGGACGAGGATGGAATCTGTCAGTCCTCAGCACTTTTGAATGAAGCCGCACGACTCCAGAAGTGAAAGGTCGGTGTATTAACGGAAGGTGCCGATTTTGGTCCCCTCAATTTTAAATTTTGTGTCGGCCAATTCCTTGCTGCTGTAACTCTGCTGGAAACACTCCTACTCTGCTGCTTCGGATTACACAGCATAATAAGCTTCATACAAGCAAGATTTTGTGTGCACCCCACTGTCCTGTAGAACTGAGACTCAAGTGAACCATATGAGGTGACGCTGAATTAAAAGACCCCAAACATTCCAAGTGCATTTTAGTGCTGAGGACTTGACAAAAACTAGAGTGGAACGTCCTTCTAGTGATTGCTCAAATGCATATGGGCTAGGAGAGAAATGAACAGAAGCCTGCAATGAAGTAAATACAAGAATTTCTATACATGTCTGGTAGGGAGAATAGCAACAATTGTATCACTACCTGAAAAGTACCACACATTCTGCAGACAAGACTTCTGTCAACTGTATGGAGAAAGGATACATACAGGCAGGGGGAGTCAGATTCTAAAATAAAGTCTACTCAGACAGGTTAGTATATTTCAATGAAGACAAAGTTTCCATCAGATCTCAGCAGCAGTTCTCAACTTTCTGCTGGAGTGCCCTTTGCTCTGGACTGCAGATGGACATCTCCTCCCCCCACACTCCCACCCACACACACTGCTCTGGCACAGCTCTGCAATCCAGCCCTTTTCTGGCATTCACACTCTTCTTTTCTGTTCTCTTGCTCCTATTCAATGTATTTAAAAAACACATTTTGCATTTGCTGATTTTTACTTTATTGTTTGCTGTCCCAACCCTTCCCAATCAACAGAAGCCATGGGCTCGGGCGCCTTTAGTGGTTCTCAGGTGCCAGGCAACATGCACTGTCATGGGTCAGCTCCTTACATTGGTAAGAGAGAAGTCTGGGCAGGGGAGTTGATGCCAGAGTCTGTCCATGCAAATGCTTCCAATAAAAGTCATCATGGGAACAAAGAGATTCTCATAGTGAGGTGACTGGTCCAGGTTCAGGTAGCTTTCTATCCCTAGTCAAAATTCATCATTCCTCTCTTCTACCCAACTCCTCCCTGGGACTAGCCTGGGGCTCCAGCCCATCTTCCCATCCCATCTGCTCGGGCTTGGAAGTGCTGCCTTCATATATTTAACTTCCTTCACAGAGCTTGGGATATTTATTTTTGTATTAGGTTGCAGCAGTCTCATACCTTCTGCAATTTATTTTCCTATTCATATGCACAGCATTGACTACCTTAGTTAGTGACCCCCTGGCTCACTGAAGAGGAGCAGCGCTGGGTGATTGCTGGAGTATTCTTTTTATATTACTTGCCATTTTCCTACACTTACATTTCGGTTTGCCTCCTGCATATATGTTTTGCTTTTTATTTGTGTAGAAAACTTAAAGAATAGTACATGACAGAACTGCCAGGGTGGAACAGTGATTTAGGAAATCTTAGTGTTTTCCTGATGCCACAGATTGAAGGGTGGTAGGCAGGTCAGTAATTCTATTTACCAGGGCTGTTTTAATTTAAAACAAAATTGGTTTAATATTTCTTATCTAACAAAAGTAAAAAGTCAGTCAGTAAAATGATATTAGGCAACATTTTCAATAGAAGTTGATGCTACCACTTCTTCAGAATTAGTTCATTTCACCTGCCGCCTTTCTTTACTATATTCTATTATGGAAACCCTTTTTGGTTTAGTATCTGAATTGCCTTGCAACAGCAAAAACCAGGCAAGTTTTGGAGAAAACACTGCAAGACTATGGCATCAATAGCATCAGCTGAAGAGCCAGAATCAACAGTTATATTGTTAAATCTTCCGAAAACAGGCAACACCTTCAGAGGGGGACCGACCACACAGCATCTGAGGATTACCTCCTATCGAGATGATCAGTACATTGATCACAGCCATTGCAAAGGCACATACAACTGAACATTACTTGCCCACCTTTATTACTCACTTGGTGATTTTGTTGGAGAGACTGTGACAGGATTCGTTATATTACCCGTTCATATTGTCACTTGCTAACAAAGAAAGGCAATGGCAATAAAGCAGGTTTAATTCCTTTTTATAAAGACCTGAAAGTTATCCCTCCAATCACGCTGGAGGATACACCATTATTTGCACCCCTTTTTTCCTTCATGGAGTTATTAATGCACACTGTAGAATCTCCACATACAAATCGGAGAAGCAGCAGAGAAGGCTTTGAAAGGAAGCACACAGAGGAATGACAGCATCCGGGATATTCCCTTGCAGCAGAAACTGGAGAAGTTGGTGGATAGTAAATGATTTCATTTTTTTCTTCTTGCCTATTTGCAAAAATAATTTAATTCTTCCGTCTGTCATAAATCACTTAGTATTATTTCAGCATTGCCAACCCTGTTCAACAGTCACTAGTTAGATCTCAAAAAATCATGCAAATAGCGTTAAAATTATGAGATTAAAAAAAAAGTAAATGTTGGGGGTTCTTTATTTGTCATCTGGCCTCTGAGTTATTAGGGTGAACTCAGGTAATGTTTTCAAGCTCTTCTCAGAGAGGGATAGAATCTTACTTTTTAAAAAATAAAAACGAGATTCTGACCTAAATCATTTGACTACAGGATCTGGGGTCTTAAGAAAAACACAAATATTGCAAGATTCATGATAAAATCACAAGAGCTGCAACACTTACTTACAGAGGTTCCCCACTGCCTGCCTCTTTCTGGCCCTTGCTCTCTGTGTGGGCAATTTACATTGGCTTTTTTAACACCATATTATGCTGGAAGCTCAAATCTAATGTTATGTCCACTATTGCCTGCACTCTCTTTCCAGCATCTTTCCTCCTTTAATACACTTTCCCCTCAGCACCAGCATTCATTCATCCTTCTGCTTTGCTGCACCTTTGTGTTTTACTCATTACATTCTTTAGCTCCTCTTCCTATTAACATTATGCACATGTGCAAATGTTTTACTAGATCAGGACCTTAAGTCACTGCTGGAAGCCAACCCAGGATGGATTCATCACTGCGTTGCCATTAGATGGCTGTTCATTTGCATTTGGTGGCCACAGCCCAGCTCCCCAGCAGACACATATCATCCTCATTCCAGGTGACACCGCTGTTACCAGTTTCACCAATGAAAGGAAACCCTGAATAGGTTACAAGGATTTTACTGTCTCTCCCACCTCTGGAGTTGGTACCTCCTATCAGGGTTGAGGCTCATTGGCAGGTTGAGTGAAGCTTGACTACAGACAGCACAGCACTTAGTAGTACTAACAGGGCAGGGAGCATCTGGCCTGGCTAGATGTACAGTTGCTTGCAGATGAGCCAACTTCTAACTATTGGGGCTTAGGAGGAATCTTTCCCTGGGGGCAGGTTATTCCTCTCTGCCTACAGCAAGCTTTCTTGCACTTTGTCTGAAGCAGCTGGTACTGGCCTGTATTGATGGCAGGATACTGACCGAGATGGACCCCTGGTCTGATGCAGTATGATAATTCTTATGTTCCTATGAACAGCAGCACGGATGGACTCCAGAGGAAATCTCAACCAACTACTCTTTGGTCAAGGATGGGTGCTGTGATGCAGGTCCTTGGGGGAGGGGAGGAAGCTTTGTTCTTTCCCTAGACTACAGAAAGTATTCCATTAGAATGCTCCAAATTGCCTAAGGCTAGAACAAGGGTTGATTTGAGACAAGCCAATGCACATTGTGTGCAAGTATCATTTTTGTTCCATGAGATAAGCACAAAATCCATGCAAGTGAACATGAAAATTACCATATATATTGCTGTATAAGCCAAGAGATTCAGGGTGAAATTCAAAGGCCACAGGAGGAAGAAGAGAGGTGTGGCAGGACAAGGGAAAGAGCAAAGCACCAAGCCTACACCAAATGAGAAAAGTAGCTTCACAAGCATGCATGACGTTTAAGATGCAAAGCACACATTTGGCACTGACTTATTATTGAAATTAGAGGCCTGCTTATATGCAAGTCAGTATACAAAGTACATGTTATGCTGGAACAAGTCGGGGGGGGGGGAGGGGAGAAGAGGGGAAGGAAGGGAACACAGAACAGTTAAGTACCCTTCTAAAGAAGGTGGGACCCAAATACCCCTAAAGATAGAGTTTCCTGAACAGGCAAAACAACATAGATGTGGAAGTTCTATTTCCAGGGGCAGTTATTCCGGGAATAATGAAGCCACAAAACAGGCCAGCACCCACTGCAGTGTAGGTAGGACCAAAGTTCCCACAATATCTGCAAGAATGGATTAAGGCAGGATATGTGAATCCATACCTTGAGCTGGGGAGGGGGTCTCTGAACTCCAAAGTCTGGATCTAATGATTGAGAGACACCCACAAGCAGTGGTGGAGCATAGCACAAGAACTGGGATGGAGATGATAGCAGAGAGCCAGGAGTTCTGTGAGCACTTTTGTAGGAGAAGGGGGCACTTTGACTGGATTGAATTCAGGCACCATTTACTTTTGATCCACCAATGAATGACTGTTCCATTCAAAGCCCCATGTTGGAAAGTCCCTATTTGTTTTCTAAACAGGTCTTATTTATAAAGTTTAATTTTAAATATAGGCTTAAGTCAGAACCATTCAGCTCTTATGATGAGTGCTTTTCCAGAGCTTACTGATGAAGCTTACTTTTTTGAACAATTATTTATTAGAGCTAGACAGGCCCATTAGATCATCATTACCAGTCCATACTTTTGCAAGTGCAGAACTGCTCCTTACAATACTACTTCTAGTGATTTATCCAGTCTAGTTTAAAATGGCTCCAGTGATGAGGTTTTCACCATTTCCCATGGCAGCCTATTCTACACACCTAATAGTTCTTACAATTAAAAAGTTAAGTCACTTTAAGAAAACGTCACTTCAGCTTTAGAAGCTTTTGGTTTCCTTGCGGTTCCTCAGGAGTAATCAGTTTATAATGAATATGTCACACCTTATAGAACTGGAACCCAAGCAATGGCAATTCAAAGCCTGGTCCCAACCGCCTGATCCGGAATTCACTTCACTTAAATACTGCTGGAAAACCAGATCGCTGTGGAATGCTAGGACGGACACATGGGGACACACACACACACATCTGATCCCAAATAAGCTTTGTGTAAGAAAGCTTTTAATCGCTGAACCTTTCCTCTGGTCATTGTTGAGATGAAAAAGCAAGACCACATATCTATGGCAGCATGGTTTCCGAGACTTTCACACCGATGAGTAACTACTATGGCTAAATCAATATTGTAAAGCACAACACAAAAAGAACAAGGTAAGGGCAATAGAAAGTAATTGACATACAGGTCTACCAGAAGATAACAGTTATTTGCCCTTTGCCAGAGCTTCATTTTTAATGTTGATGTTAATATCTGTCACCAGGATGGGACAAGTAAGTATATTCATAGTATATGAAGATCATATTTACTAGAATAGCCTCTGATTGAAGTTAATTTGTTGATGGAGCAAAACACATTGTTTCAAAGGTCAGTAGGGGAACTGGTGTTGGAATATCAACTTAATTACCTGTGCTGCATGGATGAATGGGTACAACACAGTGCATGGCTGCATTGCTAAAAGCAGCTAAATTACCGTAGTAGGCATGTTCTTGAATGCATGTACCGTAGAGTCTTTTCTATGAAGGGAAAAAAGTCTAAATTAGGACATTCTTACTCATCTCTATTTACCAACATACTTTCTTATTCTGAATATTTTCTTAATTGTGTTGTTCCAAACATTTCTGAAGTGACAAGACACTAAGCAACTTTACAGAAAACTAATTCTAAGATGCTTAGTGGGCGTTGATTTACTAATTATTAGACAAGTCATTTTAAACCATAAGCTGCCTGGGAATAATTCTTAGAAATTTTTACAGTGCAAAGGGCACATATTTAAAAATGATATAGCCAAATAGATTATAAAATAACTTATACTACATCCATGGAATTTTCACAGTATAACTATTTTTTTTCACACCAGGGAAAACTTTTTAAACAAAAAATAATTTTCAATGTGTGAATTAACAGCTGGTGAGCAGAATATTATCTCAAACTATAACTGGGAATATTTGTTACGATAAAGCAGTTATTCTTCAAAAATGGTATTGAAAACAGAGCCTTTATCAGTAGATTAGAGGTGTTATTTCATTTGCAGCAACAAGTGCAGCTAGAAAAAGCTATGGACAAAGGCAGGGTGTAACTGTAAACAAAAACAATTCTGCTCATTGGCACATGCAGTAAGAAGTGTTTGCTCACAATCACAGAAGTTCTAATTCTAGAGGCAAGGGGAGGAGGTATGTTTAATGGATTCCACAGCAGAGTTTCTTATGCATTAAATTCATGGCTGTCTCAAAAACGTAGGATGGTTTTGGAAAATGTTACTGTGTTTTAAAGACAGACACTGGGGCAAGAGATGGACTGTTCTGAATGTATCAACACTTACTCTCTTTAGAAGGGTTCTAATATGGCGATTTTGGAACCTGAACTGGACACTCAATAAAAATGGAGACAATAACCACACTGAAAAATGTACTGAACCAAAAAAGATTCAGTAAGGAAAGTAGGTGGAATCTATGAGGCAACTGCTTTATTATCAGTAGCACATACACTATTTTATACATACTTTCGTATGCAGAGCTCACAAATTGGGATGACAGGTCTACATATATTTTTAATTTGTAAGTCAGGAACAGAAATCTCTGTGCTTTAAACAGAGGTCTCCTTCCTTCAGTCACGTTAGAGGATTGGAAAGGTAGCACAAGCAAGAAAAGAGATACAGAAAAAGGTGGCACCTCCCCCTCCACCTGGCTTGTCCTAAAGATGTGCCATGAACCTATGACGAGGGAGAGAAAGAGTCGCAATTAAACTCTCTCATTAGCTTAATGAGAGGGACTGAGAAAATTCCCTTGGTTAATGTTTCTAGCCAGGCAGCTCCCACTAGAACAACTGGAGAGGGAAGTGAACGATTTATACAACCCTCTCACTCCTTTGGCAATACAGAGAAAAGATCACCACTTTGTGGGCCCGTAAGCATGCTTGGCATGACACCAACATAGGTACCTCCTGATGTACCTCCAAAGTGACAGTGATCAGTAAAGCTCTTTGGAACATTCCACATTATCAAACCAAGGACCCCAATCAATGTCCAGAATGGCCCCAGCCACCACGAGACTGCTGGGAGCCCACTCACTGAGATACGTAGGAGGGATTTTTTTTCTCCTCAACAGAACTGGGTTTTTTGAAGATTTGTTTTTATTATCAGTCTTCCCTCAACTTAGACCGGTACAATCCACCACAGTGGAAGCCAAAGGATCCTTTCTTCGTGGCTTCTCTAGGATGAGAGGGCCACAACCCTTTTCCCAGGGGAATCAATGGCAAAGCACACAGGCTACACCCATAAATCCCATGCTTTGCTAATCCTCCCAGAATAGCTGGATGTTTCTTTTACAGTACATTTTCATGTTTTAATATTAAACATACCACCTTTTAGACTGAGAGATGAAGCCTGAATCCGAGGATAGAAAATCCGGAGAACATTGCTTAGACCAGGGATTCTCAACCTTTTTCTCCCTGAGGCCCCCCTCAACATGCTATAAAAACTCCAGGGCCCAGCAGGGGGAGGTCTTGGGCATAGGTGTAGTTTGACTTCTATTGGGGCGGGGGAGTCAGGGGCCAGTGGAGCTAGAGCCACCTCCGCATGGTGGGGTCCAGGGAGGGAGTGCCCACCTCCTGACTCACCCCAGCCTGTCTGGGTTGGGGGGGTAGGGGCACACAACCAAAAATTATAACTCAAAGGTGGGGGGATAGCTCAAAAAGTTTGGAAACAGCTTAGGGTGCAGGGAGGGGAATAGCTGGGGCTGTGTGCAGGCAGGGGGTAGCTCAGGGTGCAGGGAGAGGGGTAGCTGGGGTTGTTTGCAGGCAGGGGGTAGCTCAGGGTGCAGGGAGAGAGGTACTAGGCAGGGCCGCCCACAGGATTCAGGGGGCCTGGGGCAAAGCAATTTCGGGGGCCCCTTCCATAAAAAAAAGTTGCAATACTATAGAATACTATATTCCCGTGGGGGTCCCTGCGGGGCCCAGGGCAAACTGCCCAACTTGCCCCCCCTTCTGGGCGGCCCTGGTACTAGGGGCTGTGTGCAGGCAGGGGGGTTGCTCAGGGTGCAGGGAGAGGGTAGCTGGGGCTGGGTGCAGGGAGAGGGTAGCTCAGGGTGCAGGGAAGGCATAGCTCAGGATGTAGGGAGAGCAGTACTAAGGGCTGTGTGCTAGGTGGACTCCCCTGCAGTCCCTGTTCCCAGAGGGGTCTGCCAGCCACGGAGCCAGGTCTCCCCTCCTGGGGGGGGGCTCTTACCTACTGCCTCTGCAAGAGCAAAGGGGGCTGGGAGCTGAGGAGCAGCTTCAACTTGGGGCACCAGCAGGAGAGGAGGGAACGCTGCTGCTGCCTGCTCCATGCCCCGCACTGCCTGGCTCCGGCTTCCCACCTCTGACCTGGCCAGGGGGCGGGGAGAGGAGATGAGGGTGGGGAGAGGTGTAGAGCTGCCTCCGGGACTGCCATGCTCTTGTCCTGCAGTTTGGGCAGTGGCGGGAAATGCCCTCCATGTCCCCAACTCTGCCCATGGGCTCAGGGCTTCTGCCCCACAGGGAGTACCAGTGCTTGGGGCTCTGGAATTCAGGCCCGCAGGGGGCGCCGGGGATCCGGGTTTCTGCCACGGGGCCCCACGGACCAAAGCGGGGGTCTTCAGACCCCCGGTTCAGAACTGCTGGCTTAGACTGTTTCTATGGAGCATTATGATTTAAAATCAATTCTGTGTTTAAAAGTGCAATTCTATTTTAAATAGTAGACAAACCACTTTCATTACAGAGTTCAACAGGAAATGTATGAAATACTGTTTTAATTATCTAGAGAAGAGAGCATTTTGTTATGTTTCACAGAATTACACATGCATTTTTTTCATGTGTGAGCTGTGTTGAGCAGACATTTTCAGTGCATGCCCCCAAAGTAGCACGTATTCGTATACGATGTTGACAGGAGGAGTATTTTGTAGTGGTAGTGGTTAATTTGTAGTGGCATTTGTGGTTTGAAGGCTTGTCAAGATGTCTGATTACTTCCCATGCAACTAGCTCCAGTGATGGGAAAGTTCACGTGCTGTGTAAAAAAAAAAAAAGGCAGCAAAAGAAACGACAGAAGAGGATGCAAAAGTGAATTGGGACTCTGGCCACTTGGTTTCATTTCTTTTAATGTAGTGTGGCCAGCTGCAGTTAAAACACTCACAACAAAAATTAGCTCCTCTTCAGATTCCATAGTCAAATGATAGAGATTCTAAGACACTGCAGGAGAATGCAGTTCTGTACGCTATACGTAGTGCATGGGCGACAGGCACCTATAGAACATAAACATACTGAGAACCTAGGGCCTTCATTACCCCAGAACACCCTACAACATGCTCAGATTATACCCCCAATCAATTTTATTTTTGTTCACACGCAAAGGCTAAAAAGCATCACATTCCAGGCAGCTAAACCTTCAAGCCAGAAAGTTCATCCTTGGTATTTCCATCCAGTTTCTGGCTGTTTTGTTTCTGAAGAGCTTCGGCACAGGTCCCTTTCTCTGAGCCTTCCTTATGCAACATGCTTTAGCCATTAATACCTTTCAGATATTATGTTTGCAACAATGCACTAGCTTATATGGGTGCATCAGTCATGGAGAAATAGATCAGCAAAACAAAGGAGAATCCATCACTTACAGAGGGACTTTCTCACAAAGCAAACACTTCACTCAAAGAAATCTATTCTGACAGCAGTTTGCTGTATCCCCTCTATTATTACTGCAATTGTTGGTGTTTTAATAAGGGCTCTGTGCCCCACGGCACTCACACCCAGTCCAGCTTCTTCTGGATCCCACAGTGAAATCTGAATCCTACACTTATGGTATCACAGGTTCCAACCCTGCATTGATAACTGTGTGGGCACAGGGGAATATCCCTAGAATCAGGGCAAGTCTATTGCCAAGAGAATGCCTGATCTGTCACAAACTCAACATCCTTCTATCTTCAAACCTAACATAACTTTCACTTGTATTAACAGGCAGGGAATACATTATAAAGTCAATACAGTAGCAAGTAGCAGGAGAAGATGGGCTGGGAGAGAGAACAGTCTTAATTTACCAAACTGCTCCTATTCTGGGTCACTAGCTAAAACAGCAAGGAGCTTTTTGAAGTCATGTGCACAGGTAAAACAAGAGGGGAGGGTGTTTGAAGTATGAAATTGATGACAATTTTTCATAAATTCCAATGCGCCTCTTCCAAAATAAGACAAGTTTCTACCGAGAGTGTTTTCCCTCTCTCTTGCTGCTCTCCAATGCAAATGGATGGAGAGAATGTTTTAAAAATTCCTGGACCCTGGAATATATTTATTCCCATGTGTGAAAGTCTATCCATCCACTGTCTCAGCAGAGTTTAAAATCACAGCTAATAGGTTAACAACTGTTTTTCTTCTGCTTCAAATGAAGAATATCAGAAAGCTGGGGGAATGTTCGGCTTCCCAATTTGTACTGACTGCTCACAGCTACCTGCAATGTCTGTTTGACAGGACTGACATTTTGTACCGCTGTGAGATGGGAAAACGTGTGACATTTTTATTCATGGTGGCGTACGCCCTTGTAATGATCAGCCCTGGTCGATGTGCTTACTGCAGCAGCCCCTGAGCCCTCAGAGAACAAACAGGAACCGAAGGTGCCAGCAGTTCGACTGCCTTATTAAACACCACCAGGATTCTAACGAAGAGCAACTGCTGGAAAATCTCACTGTCAAATCCTCAAGGACATTGTCAACGCAGAGCTAACTGCATATATTTTTCATTTAAAATACTGGAAAATCCAGCTATGTGGTATTAAAAATAGAGAAAAAAGCCACACTGTTTTTTGTGGGTGTCTTTTTTTTAAGCTGGTCACTTTGTCAGCTTCGCACAGGACTATCAGTGGGCCTAATATCAGAATTCAAATCTAGGAAATCCAGGCTGCCCAGCTGATTTTAAATGAATGTCAGTAGATGGATACATACTTCATTATTTTTTTAAAAGCCGTTTCTCTCTAGCAGGCGGGATGCTTGAAATAAGCAGGCCTCTCATTTAAGGAATTCTAAAAACAGCACTGCCTATCTGCCAGTCTGGCTCCAGCATTTGCTGAGGAAGTCTGTATTATTAGGGCAATATCCTCTCCACCATCACAAAAAAAAAGTACATTGCTTCTAAATGTACAGCATGGCGCTTTGTAACTGTTCTACTCTGTACTAACCAGCCCTGGCTCTGAAAGACAAATCCAAATACAGCTGGCCACACAAGCAATCACAGTGAGCTTAGCAGTTAGAAGAACTGCATGTTATATTTCACGTACTCCCCTTTTAATCTTTCTGTTCAATCCAGGGGCCCAGAGGTCAATTTAGACAGTTCTGGCCTAACTGCACATATCCACTTGATCAGTTATATATAAGAAACTTCTGGATGTTGACGTCCATTGACAACCTAAGCAAGTCATCCATAAAACCCTCTGAGCTTTTCTCAGGTTGTCAATCTAGGTGATTTGGTTAGCCTTGCATGCACGGATGTATTTATTTTATATATGTATGTATTATTTATAAAGCACAGTTATGTTTCCATATGCCAGCAGTGAGGTACCAAGCTACTCTCTGCAAGTCATTTATGGGTCCCTCAGAGTAACAGGTCTAACAAGGAGACTGTACAAAAATGTTACAGTTGCTATGGCTTGTCACAAAACCCTAGGAGGGCTGCTAAACTACAGTGTTCCTCCATACATCCCGATCCAAGGGTTATCACATTTGACTTACATGTACCCAGGGAAGTACTTTTATTCTGCACAGCACTGTAGACCAGCCTTGTTTAAAGCATTTGGAATGCCAAAGCTG
Source organism: Terrapene triunguis (assembly GCF_002925995.2). Taxonomy (NCBI): domain Eukaryota; kingdom Metazoa; phylum Chordata; order Testudines; family Emydidae; genus Terrapene; species Terrapene triunguis. The sequence goes on from NW_020664589.1 coordinate 15,722,471, forward strand.
GCAAAACATATAGGACCTGATCCAGAATATGCAGCTGTGTGAACAGACACCTCTGCCTCTGCTGATCTGAATGCAGGATTGGGATCCTACTGTCTGTCACATTAGTCTAAGCCTGAGCTTCTATGTAATGTGAACTACACAAACGGAACTGTTCTAGTAGCCAAGATCATAGCGGTCTTGGACTCATTAGAAAACATTGGCAACTGAGGTATGCACTGCAGCTGGTATAGGTGTACATCTTCCTAAACAGAGAGCCAGGTCTCACTTGTCAAATATTTATACGCATGAGAAGAGCGTGAGCCTTTTAGTTAGATAATTCCTATCCTATGGATTGTCACTCTTGCAAATCTCTCACGCCGTAAAGCTGGGTTTCACCCAAGTGCATTATTTCCCTGGTGCATTGACATTATTTTCGGTATCTGCCTAAGAACAGTGTCACTATAAAACAGCAAAGGACAGTTATTCTGCAACACACACCAGATGAACAACTGTTTCTGGGCCAAGAACAGTCCTGTCCCCTTTAAAATTCTCCTCTCCTGCAGGGGGACTTCCACTGAAGAACACTGAATTCCTGTTGAAAAAGATGGGGGAGAGAGGGAGATTGTCCTTTCCTACAGAATAGGAAGAATTTTAAAGGGCCAAGACTATATTTGTATTAAACCAATAAGCACTAGGCAGAGGGAGGAGAGGACCCAAGCTCTGCTCATGTAAAGGAAGAGGGAGGCCACCTTGTCCATTAGTGGGGAGGAGAGGGATGGAGGCTTGTTTCCTTAATGAAGATGACTATTCCATTAGAGAGTTGGGAGCGGTGTGGGGGGGGGAGGGGGAGAGGAGGAGCCTGGCTCTGAAACCAGAGCATACAATTGCATGAATATTAGAAAGTGAACTTGTTTCCCCCTTTGACTTCTACCTCACTGCAATATAATTCCTGCTGAGACGAAGGGGAAATCTGCTATTGTTCCAGTGCACCTGGGTGTGAAGGAAGTTACATGGTCCGGCAAAGCAGTCTTCATCCCCTCCTCGCTTGATCTCCTTTATATTGGAGATCATCCCTCCTTCTGCTTGCCCCTGGCCTTCCTGATCCAGTTTTGCATTTCTGGAATGTAGCTGGCTTGTTCTTTTTTTCCCTCCCTGACCTCCTTATGCTGTTTAATCTTCTCAAAGAAGAAACCTGCTGCCCTGCCACAGTAGCATCGCTCGTTCTGCACCTCTAGAGGCAGGCCATAAAGGAGGAATGAACATGCCTGCATAGCTCCCTTACACCAAATGATCAGAACAGCCTGCACCCCGCAAAAGTTTAATTGCCAATAAGAATCCAACTCAGAAGAGCATTCTGGATAAGTGGGAAGCCCATTTAGATTCACAGATAGATTGCTTTAGTAATGTGAATACCCTTTCAATTTAATCCACTATTCCTGAAATTCAGTTAAAATTGGTTCCCCAGAATGTTAATTCTTCCTAATTTGCATCAGAAGTGGAATATAATCGAATCTCTTAAATAAATGGCCACTTGACAAAAGTCCTTTGCATTTTTTCTCCCTTTCCATTTTATTGAATTCCACCTTTTGAAAACATAAATGAAATAAGAATAATTCTATTCCCAGATAACAACAATATTCTGTACAACCTTGAACACATTCATACAGACTACAAACAATTAGAGAAGTGATTAGAACTGCCAGTATAATTCACTTCTTGTGGAATGATGCACGAAGGGAGAAGGGGCTGAATATTTCCCGAACAGCCAATGGTTTAGTCTGATCAGCCACATCAGCCTAGGTTTGTTTTGCACTGTATTGTACCCTGCGGTGCTGTTAATGGTGTAAGCTCTGCAGGGTAGGAACTTTGTCACAGGGTGGGCTGGCCCTTTAAAGGAGCTGGAATCAGTCCCGCTTATGCCTAGTTAAGCTACCTCCTAGATGCTGGATTTGAAACCAGGAGTCAAGTGCTAGCCCTGCAGGTCAGCTGGCCCTCAGATAAGAAGTCTAATGTCGGTACCGGGCAAATTAGTCGAAACAATAGTTAAGAATAAAATTGTCAGACACATAGAAAAACAAACTGCTGAGCAATAGTCAACATGGTTTCTGTAAAGGGAAATCGTGTCTTACTAATCTATTAGAGTTCTTTGAAGGGGTCAACAAACACGTGGACAAGGGGGATCCAGGGGACATAGTGTACTTAGATTTCCAGAAAGCCTTTGACAAGGTCCCTCACCAAAGGCTCTTACGTAAATTAAGTTGTCATGGGATAAAAGGGAAGGTCCTTTCATGGATTGAGAACTGGTTAAAAGACCGGGAACAAAGGGTAGGAATTAATGGTAAATTCTCAGAATGGAGAGGGGTAACTAGTGGTGTTCCCCAAGGGTCAGTGCTCGGACCAATCCTATTCAACTTATTTATAAATGATCTGGAGAAAGGGGCAAACAGTGAGGTGGCAAAGTCTGCAGATGATACTAAACTGCTCAAGATAGTTAAGACCAAAGCAGACTGTGATGAACTTCAAAAAGATCTCACAAAACTAAGTGATTGGGCAACAAAATGGCAAATGAAATTTAATGTGGATAAATGTAAAGTAATGCACATTGGAAAAAATAACCCCAACTATACATACAATATGATGGGGGCTAATTTAGCTAAACAAGTCAGGAAAAAGATCTTGGAGTCATCGTGGATAGTTCTCTGAAGATGTCTGCGCAGTGTGCAGAGGCAGTCAAAAAAGCAAACAGGATGTTAGGGATCATTAAAAAGGGGATAGAGAATAAGACTGAGAATATATTATTGCCCTTATATAAATCGATGGTACGCCCACATCTCGAATACTGCGTACAGATGTGGTCTCCTCATCTAAAAAAAGATATACTGGCACTAGAAAAGGTTCAGAAAAGGGCAACTAAAATGATTAGGGGTTTGGAATGGGTCCCATATGAGGAGAGATTAAAGAGGCTAGGACTCTTCAGCTTGGAAAAGAGGAGACTAAGGGGGGATATGATAGAGGTATATAAAATCATGAGTGATGTGGAGAAAGTGGATAAGGAAAAGTTATTTACTTATTCCCATAATACAAGAACTAGGGGTCACCAAATGAAATTAATAGGCAGCAGGTTTAAAACAAATACAAGGAAGTTCTTCTTCACACAGCGCACAGTCAACTTGTGGAACTCCTTACCTGAGGAGGTTGTGAAGGCTAGGACTATAACAGCATTTAAAAGAGAACTGGATAAATTCATGGTGGTTAAGTCCACTCAGGGCTATTAGCCAGGATGGGTAAGGAATGGTGTCGCTAGCCTCTGTTTGTCAGAGGATGGAGATGGATGGCAGGAGAGAGATCACTTGATCATTGCCTGTTGGTCCACTCCCTCTGGGGCACCTGGCATTGGCCACTGTCGGTAGAAAGGATACTGGGCTAGATGGACCTTTGGTCTGACCCGGTATGGCCGTTCTTATGTTCATATGTTATGTTATGAATGGCACCTAAATACTATGGTGAGGTACCTATTAGACATGCACATAACAAACAGGGTTTGAAGAAGCTGCACTCATCAAAGGAGCAGCCACCTCTTGGTGATATGACAGCAGCGTGTACTAAGCTCCCCAGGACCTGCAGGGGTAGGAAAAGGAGTGGCAGAGGGGGGCTTTGGGAGGCTAAGAAAGTTTTGTGGATGAGCCAGGGCATGACCATTCCAGCCCTCTCTTCAACCAAGCTGATTGAATAAAAACAAATCCAATGTTGACTGAATAAATATGAGAGAATAATTTATGATGCCGGATATACTTTGTGTTCATCAGTCATTGGCTATGATATTTTTCCTTGTTCCCTTTTCTCTGAAAATAGACTAAGAGTCACTAAATAGATAACAGCCGAACACATTCAGGAAACACAGAATCCATAATCAGAATCACCTGATTTTTTTATCTCAATGCTTGTGAGCGTGTCCTGAATCTCACTTCTCTCTCAGCTGTCAGTTTTCCTCCCATTTTTAAATTTACTTGATCTCATGCTGTGGCATCTTTGTCACTTAGTGGACTTAGGTTTGTTTTTCTAAATGTCTTGTGGCGATGATGTGATAAACTCAACTTTCGAGATTGGGCTATTAAAGGTTAACGTGTTCTAAGAATCCAAATGACATACCAGGAAGGAGGATGGTCTTGAGGTGAAGGCACCACTGTGGGACTCAGAAGATGTTTGTTCAGTTCCCAGCGTGGCCACTGATTTCCATGTGGCCTTGGAGCAAGTCACTTAGCCCTTCTCTGCCACTGTTCCCCACTTATAAAACGAGGATACAAATTTTTTAACCTCCCACAGTGGTGTTGTGAGGAACTCAGGAAGCACTCAGGTAACTATGTGCCGGGGATGATGTACGGACAAAAACAGGCAGATTGATACTTTCACATTATCCTTGCAAATCAATGTCCCATCAACAGACAAACTTAAAACAAGCTGAGAAGGAAAGAAGAAGATGAGCTATTTGAACAACTTTGTTATGAGAGAAACACAGTAACCCACATAACAAGTTCTTTGATCTAATCTCTTCCCCAGGCCCCATTCCTGAGGCCAAGTGGCTCATAACTGCATTATGGATATGGTTTAAGGAAGGAGAATTAACACTACTCATGGATCTCATTTCAGGAACTTGAGGAGAGGTGGTTGGAGAGGATGAGGGAGCAGCTGTCCCTATAATTCTGGGGCTCACTTTCCCAATCCACATTTTGAAGGAGGGTTGCCATTGGATCAGGTTGTTCTATAAAGTTAGTTTGTAAAGTGGGAGGACCAATTTTCCTTTCACAGCATGCTACTAACTGGTCCCTATATAGTCAAACTTTGTTTTTCTTGCACTTATGTTCCTATTGCATAAATGAAAGAAAAGAAAAGTCTGAATATAGGGGCCACCAAGTGTGAATGAAATCTATTCCTTAGTTCATATCAAGATCCATACACAAGTAAGATCATGGAAGTCAGACTGCATTTACCAGGTTTTCTCCTTCTTCAACCACAACATGAAAAGATAATTCCCTCCACCCAGTCTTTTGGCAGTAATATTGATCTGTAAATATGGCACCTATCCAAATATTTGCATGGGATGTAGAAATGTCTACTTCTGTGCAAATAGAAAAAGAATAAAGTTCAAGATTTTTGCCCAGCAGATCTGCCCCCTCCCCAAGTTGAATCCTGTACCAAGAATAAGAGCAGCGCTCTTTTCGTAACGTGACTGGCGTTATTGCTGTGACTCAATTTTCCTGGTAGCAGAACATGATATAAATAGGTGTGTGTGCAGGGTGGGGAGAAATTAAAAGCTCCTCACATAACATCACTTCTGAAATCTATCAGAATTGAAACCCAGACTTTAATTTATCTGCTGAGCAATCAATTATGAAAATTGTGAAGTGGTAGAGCCCTGGGGCTGTTTAACATTAGGCTCTATATGGTGTTCTCATCACCACAGCTCCCCCATCAATAACAGACTAGTGATGGAAGCTGAAACTTCCAGCAAAAGCTCACAACTCAAGCATCACTAACACAAATTCAGAATCTGAAAAACGCTTTACGAATGTTCAGAGTCAGACACTCACCCTTATTCCCTACTTTGAACATAAAAAGATTAGATCTATGATCTACCCAGAGAGAAACAGTATTTTCGCAGGCATGAGTGCTTCAAATGTGGGAGAAGAAAATTGAGATTTTGTTCAAATTCTTCCCAGACATTCTAACCAATAATCACGTCCCGTGTCATAGTGGGTCCAACTGCTTCCAGTTCTGTGTCTTGACAAACATCCAATACAGCCGTGTGTATAGAAGAGACATGTGGAGAATAGGCTGGAACAACACCTATTACAGACTCCAAATTTGAACTGACAATGTAAGTCACAAGGAACAATCCAAGAGTTTATAGACTATTTGCCATGTAGTATTGTGTTTATTCTCCATATGGGCAAAGGATAAACCTGTACCATCTACCTGGAGAGAGAATGGAAAGAAAAGCTACAACTTCTAGGTCAGCAAACCTGCCCTATATGCCATTTGCTACAGCTGCTCTCATCCACCCTGTCCCAAAGTCTACGTTAGGTGCAGGACAGGCATTTTGAGGCACACATCCATTTCATGGATGATTCCATTTATAGCCATGGCGAGCAATGTGGCAGGGTGGCAATGGTGGACACCAACATTTGAATGTGTGATGCAGTCTGGTCTAAAGCTTTAAAACAAGGGAAAGAAAATGATCCCTGTCAACATTAAGGCCAGCAAGCCGTTGGTAGAGGAAGTATTCTGCAGTGCATCAGACAGACAGCCTTAGTTATCTAAAGAAATGAGGTGAAGATCCAGCCTCCTGGATCCCTCAAATGGTTTTTTAAAATTATTCCCCCTTCTCTTCACTGGCTAAACACTCGGTGATTTTGCAATCATTGCCCCTACTATTAGTTGGATAGCTGTCGAGGTTCTTAGTGCATGATGGTAGTGTCTTCTACCTGAGTCACCCTAGGGTTAGGATCACAGCCACAGTCCTAAGCAGAACAGAAAAGCCATGAAAGATAAAAGGAGAGGAAAGGAGCTGCGATTGTCCCAGCCTGTAATGACCCATTACATAATTTTGTCATTCATATGGGCACCAAGGAGAGCTTCTCTCAATCTCTGGGCAGTTATAGGAACAGAAGTCAACAATTTAACCTAATTATCTAACCAAATTAAACACCTTCTTAAGGGGATGCCTGATTAAGTAATTGCAAAGCAAGATGAGACATCTTAAAAATCTCTATGCTGCAAAATCTAATAGTTAAGATGCTAGATAATAATACTGGATAAATTCTCAATAGAACTGAACAGTTGAGCATTTAATATTTAGCCTCCTTAAGATGTTTTACTTACAGTTTTTGCAATTTAATAACTGCTAGTATGGACACAAAACTATACGAGAAATGCTAGAAACTAACTTAAAATAGGATGAGATATAATGAGTTAAAATTAAAGGTTGCTGCTAGCTTCCTAGCCCATCCCCCTTTAGCTAATCTGTCATGTAATGAAGAGAAGCACCCAACATAGGACAGCTAGCTGCCGGCTCACTTACAGCAAGCTGATTAAGAATGTTCAACCAACAGCAGACTGCAGACCTTTCCAACGAAAATAAATAGACTGTATGCAAATGTGTTTGTCACTTTGACAGCATGTCTCAATTAAGGCATATCGCTGCTGTTGGTAGGCTCTGGCGCTGCAGTGGTATGGGTGAGCCAACTGCATTACTGATACACAGGGCTTGACCCTAATCCGCATGCATGCATTTTAAAAAATTCTGCCTTCACCACATACACTAGCATAATACTAGCAGACATGGAAAGCAAGTGACAATAAGAAAAAAGCCTCTTTCATCCTCCCCAGTGTATAAGGCCTGCGAATGCACAAATAGCTCTTATTTCAGCAGTTTTCATCCCTTTTTAATTGATTTTTCCCCTCACTTATTTTACAAGGAGTTAAAAGTGACACTAAAATCTCCCCCTTTAATCACCAGTTAGAGCTCATGTACCATTGAAATAGTAAAAGTTTTTTCAAAGCCTCAATTTATATTTCCTACAACTGAACACCTTTCACCCACTTGCATGGAAGTATTGTTTAATTGTCTATATTGTGTGGTGCTATGATCAGGAGGATCTGTGGAAGAACAAAGACTGTAAGCAAGATAGCCCTACAACTACCAAGTTACACAATTTTTTGGAAACTGACATTTGTATTGTAATGACAGTAATAAGCATTTAGCAAGTGAGCCTTTCAACTATGCCAGTGGTTCACTAAAGCTGATGTATGTTTCTTTTGACAGAGAGAAAGCGATCTTTAAAAAATTTGAAAGTGATCATATCCCTCCCCGCACATGACTTTGGGTAAGCACTGTCCACTTGATTATCTACTTTAGTAATCCAGCAAAGTGTTGGGATGATCCACCGTTCACGCAAACGTAAAAAAAAATGGGGGGGGGGGAGGGAGAAAGGATTCTCAAACAAAAAACAAAAATGTAGGGTTTGTCTGGATTTCAGAATGTTTCTAATGAAAGGCAATGTTTTCCTGGTGGATCAAGGTGGCTGCATTTCTTCAGTAGCCCCAAACCCCCTCAACTGTACTAGAGCAGAAAATAAATGAAAAATAAACCACCACTTCAAAAATTTAATTGGGGCGCAATCTGTTCGAGAAAACCTCCAACAACCTGCATTGAGCACAGCAGCCAAAGTTCTAAAAACATGCAATCCAATTCTAAAATGATAAGGAAAAGGAAGATCAAAAGGAAAACTGAAAATAAGATGCTGTAATAAATTATTGCTTCTTATGCATATGTAGACATGATTTCATATCTAAATAGTAAGAAATCTAGTTATATTAACTTGCTAGGCATATGCTTTACTACTATTTACTACTATCGTTTACCTAAAATATGGCTTGCCTGTCATTTTAGAGCTTCCATTTTCCGATAATGCACTGTTTTTTAACCATATTAATTCCAAATTTGTCCTTTAAGAAACCAGATAGTCATTTCTGTGCTCTAATGAGCCTCATAGATAAAAAAGGTAAAAAGATCAGGAATAACAGAGGACATTGAATATAGTGACAAAAATATCTTTTACAAATAAAAACTGTTAATGTAAGCTATGCTGGAAAGCTGATTGTGAATACTACGTGTTTTTCCATTCTGATTTTAATGATTTGAAATAACAGTTTCTACTTGATTAGCTAGTATAAAACCAGCTATTTTTGTAGACACATTGTCAGAAACATAATGAGGATAGCTCATATTTGGAGCTCAACTGTCGATATTGAAATATAGAGCACGATTAAAGAATTATTAATTGATTTTTTTCCACTGGAGTTCATTGCTTTTAAATTTTGAAGTCTGCTGAAGTGATAATAATAATTAGATGTTCTGTGCTAACACTAGTGATCTGCTTAGATAACTGAAGACACCTTAAAAATGTACCCTGTTGTACTAAAGGGATGTAGCACGATGCACGCTAATGGAACAGAATAGTTTATTATTACATTGCTGTAAAGAAATGCTACACACTCTTGCAAATTCATCTAAAATATCATTTGCCTCAGAAAAATACCTTATACATGAAAGAAACCATTGAAACCACTAAACATAAGAGCCTCCCAAAAGTGGAGGTGAAATGGAAAATAAACCCAGAATGATGTAACTGATCTGTAAAAATTAATGAAAAGGCTAAAGTGATCTTTAAACAAACAATCTTTCAATTAAATTTGCCTATCTATAACAAATACAATTTAAACAAATCTAACATCTCCTACCTGCCCAAAGTGTACTGTGATTGGTCTTCTATCTTCTCTGAGTTTAGGGTCCTTCTTTTCACCCAACGGAGAAGGAGCTGTCCTTGGTAGGGACTCTTCTGGTGTTGCAGAGCATCCATTCTCAGCAATGTCCTGTATGGTAGGAAAAGGTGAATTGCATGGCGAGGAACATTCCTGATTAAGGGTAAGGGGCAGAAAGGAGGTACTAGGGGATAAAGCTGACTAAGCATTTTGATGTTAGGAACAAAAAACAAAAGCACAGAAAATAAAACAATTAGCATAAAACATTTCATTGTATTTTGTTAATCACAGTCTATGTGCAGAAATCCCATAAAATACTAATGCTGCAAACACAAACATTAAATACCAACTATGTTAAATAAAATGTGTCTGACTTGTACAGACAAAAGCCAGAAATTTGAAAGATAGGGCTAACATAGCTCTAACTCTAGCATTGTGAGTATAAAGACAACACTATGAGGAAAGGTCTGAATGCAACCTTAGAAACTGAGCTTCCTTGCATTTTGTACATTTAAGTTGTACCTTTAATATCATTTTATGTACCTACATAGAATTCTGTATAACAGAACATTTATCTATGGAAATACGAACTCAGGTGTAGTGGTATTAAGGGAACAAATTCACAGCTAAGTTAGGTAAGTTGGCCCATGTGTGGCCAATGTTGATTATGTCTTAAAGAGTATACATGTCACAACTTGCTGCCTAACATCAGTTTCTTTTTGACCTAAGTTCTGATCTAAGTAAAGTGAACAAGCAACCTAGGTTACAAGGTTTGGTGAGTGTGTGTGTAGTGTATATAACATAGGAACATAAAACATAAAGAATGGACTTGGAAAAGACAAAGGCATGCAGACATCTTATAGAGAATCAGAGAAGATGGAAAGAGTTGGTACAATCAGTTGAGAAATAAAGTCTGCAACATAGTGAGCCCAAACCTTAAATCTCTTTGCAACAATGTCAAGGAAATAAAGCTTGGTAAATATAGAGGGAAACCTGCACACACTGTAGCTTTGCAAGACTGACCTGAGGTTGACTGCTGACATAGACATTGCTTTGAAGGAGTGACCTTTGACATGCCCCCTCAAGTTTCAGTATTGCTAAAGTACAATAATGAGACATGTAAGCTGATAGCCAATTAGAAATGGTTCTTTTGGACACAGACTGACCTAATGTGTTTAGGTCAAGTGAAACAAAAAACGGGATGGACTTTCTAAGGGGCTTTGTCTGCTCCACACAGAAACTGAGAGACCTTTTTAGATCCAGCTGGTGGAGCAATGGTTCACCAAGATGGGCATAAGGGTAGTGGGGAAATTAATAACTTGTTAAAGTGAAACCATAGAAGGAAACTTTTTATGTGTACACAATTCCACCTTCTCTGGGTAAAATGTAACAAACTCCAGTATATTAGTAAAAAGGGCCTGCAACAAACACTATTATGAGAAAGATCGCTTTCTGCAAAAGATACAGAACTTCAACTCACAGGGGCCAGCAAGAGGGGACCTTGCCAGTTTTGGAGCCCCATAACACAATAATAGTATATATTATTTTGAAACATAAGATGCACATGAAAGCAAAATGCAAACTGAAAACAAAGCAAAGGAAAAGCAGCTTCAAAGAAGACTTCTGACTGATGAGTGGATCACAAAAAAAGCTGTGAGACTATTGCAAATCCCTGACGTTTTTTCCCCCTTATGGGTCTGCTACGCTTCTCAGATGATGGCACTGCATATAGGAGAGAAGCAAGTGTTCATTAAGCATTCTCTCCAGTGCTAGAAAATACACTAGCCACCATTTTGCCTCTAATTTTAACATATTTCTGTTTGAGGACATGGCCAAGGGATCTGTTACAGATTTCATTAAAGAGGAATTCATCATGTTTTGATTCATAGACCAATTATCAGTGAACAAGTGACTTAAGACCTCAGTATCTGTAAAGGTGCCCAAAAAAGCAGACAAGTCAACAACACTGTCTCAGTCATCAGGAATAGAACGTACTTGGCTGAAAAATGTTTCTGCCTTCATGACTGAAAGCACATCTGTGCCAAACAGTCACAGAAATCGGATTCTTCATGAACAGAACTAGACGCTGAGCTCACGGTACAAATGACTGAATATTAAGGTGTCTGGCATTAGTGTACTCAAAAACCATCCAATGAACTAGGTTAAACTCCTGTCATGTCAGTCTGTGTGCAGCAGCCTCAATTCACAAACAGCCTTTAAACATGGGTGCAACTGATAGGTAGTAGGAGATACAACCCTCCCTTAGACGAAGAGGAAGCATAGAAAGGAATACTACAAGTTGGGACGTTGAACCTTCTCACAAGTCTGAAGCAACCAAATCAGTCTCAGATATGGTACCCAGGGCAAGCTGAGCTGCCTTTAAAGCAATCTCGTCTTCAGTACCAGCATTGACACAAGAATTTTCAAACAATGTAAGACTTCAAATCTGGAACAATGTCAAAAGAGCTAATTGCTAACAAACAAGTTTCTTAAGGAAAGTTAAAACCTTCTCAGCCTCTTATTCTCATACTTCACGTTGCAATCCTATTGCTGTCCATGAAACATGCCAAAAGTCCAGGCAGGACATTTCCCAAAATCAGCAAGACACTTCTTCAACAACTTAAACTTATGCTACGTACAGTATTTAAAATAAGACACCATCCAAAGTAAAAATATTGAAACAACACACTCACACCCTATCAGAAAGAAATTAGCACATGATGTTGCAGATATTGGAAAGGCAAGGCAATTTAATAAAATATTAAAATGCCACACAAAATAAAACACTGAGAAAAAATATTCTACTGATTTCTGCAAAAAAGACTGACAACATTCATTCAATATATATCTGTATATAATGTTTCATATACAGATAGACCCTAACACCTGTGCCTGGAGGAAAAGCCTTTGCTAAACTGAGGTATGAATTTGCTACCCCATTGCCAGGTGACAGAGTGTAGATCAATACATAACATTTTTTAAAGATTATATGTAAGGCTATGGAACATTTACAGATGTGTAAAATGTAGCCACTCTATTGAATAATTGCTATTTAATCAGCAGAATTCCTTCATATTTTTCTAACTACTTATTTATTTAATAGACTAGAAAATCTATGTATTATAATTCATACAGCAAACAGTAAAAGCATAGTCCAGAGGGATTCTTTAAGTTATTTTATATAACCCTAAAAGTGGCATTTGCAATAGCCTGGATAACAGACCTTTAACTAGAGGGCACATGCAGATCTAGTAAATAAAATAACGTTGAATAAATTATTACTGTGAAATGCCTGATCATTTATTTAAAGCTATAGATTGTCTAGTCTTACCTAAGGTGAGATGCTTTAAGTAATTTACATTCTTCTTACTGAAAGTTGAGGATGGTACTATTCACATTCCTCCTTCTTCCTAATGCTATACAGTTAGGCTTCAAAAGAGGCCAAGTAACGGAGTGACTTGACCACCTTGCTCCATTTGGGAAATGAAAAAATTTGCCTTTACTTTAAAAAAAAATGTGTAGCAGGTATAAAATAAAGCTACCATCCTGTATCTGTTAACAATTATTTGCTATCAGTCATAAGGATCCTCTGAAAACTATTTCTGTTGCTTTGAAATACTGTACCACAAATGAACAAGGGATGGGAATAGAGCCCCATTCAATCTCCACGATCATATTAAAGAAGGACCTTACACACACCACAATGACCTCTCAATAGGTCAATCCCACATTTCCCATTTGCAATTCAAACCCAAAGCTGGAGCAGACCAAGGGCAAAATGGGCTCTTGATTATATTTAAGAGGTCATCATTGCTATGCAGAGTTGTAGGAAGCAGACCTCCAGCTCTACTGCATTTTTAAATTCTATCATTGTATAGAATCCGCTCCTATTTGGCAGTGAGAACTGAAAGAGGGATGTTTAGATTTGACTTTTCCTTACCAGTAGCCTGCACGCTTTTCACACTAATACTGGAAAATAATATTTTAAGTTGCAGTAGGCAGTGAGGTCAGATTAAGAATAGTTTTAAATTACTCCAGAAAATGGTAGAGTATCACCCAAGATCAGCACAATTACATATGTATTTAATGAAGCCAGAATTTCAGTTACAAAATAACTCTGTCATTAGCAAGCACATGAAAAAGATTAAACTCTCCAGAAATTGGTAAAAGCAAGTGAAAATTGATAAGCGTGCACTAATGGATCTGTCAACAGTTGAGCGGTGCAGACACATTTCCATTAAAAAAAGTATGATGGTTAGTGAAATAGGTTTCACCATTTTTGTCACCTAAAACACACTAACACCTCATTCTAACATTATCTCCTGATGTTGTGCTTGAAAAGAAGAAGGGGTGGGTAAAAGCAAAAAAGATCAGAGTGATTTGAAAGGGAGAGAGGTAGAAATTCTAAGTCTTGAGTATTTACATGAATATTTTATAATGATTCTTTTAAAGTATAAGATTAACAATGCAATCTTATTTGCAGAAATGCTAAATAGTAAGAAAAATGCATTTTTAGTCCAAATGGGATCTAACAGGTTGAATGGAGGAGGATTGAGTGCGAGTGTTTTGGGGGAAGATTTTGATCCACTCAATTTTAAATGTTGTTTGTGTTTTTAAAAATGAACGAAGGTATCTGGAGTACTAGGGAAGGAGCAAAAATAAAGCTAAATAAACGAATGAATAACAGACATCTCATAAATTGGAAAGTGTCTGACCCTTTTGTATATAAATGTCACAGAGCACAATATAATACTAGCAATAAAAAAGGGTACAGTAAAATTCAGTGATTGTACTTAGTGCTGTTTGCTCTATAGATGCATGTGTTGGGGACAGGGGAAACAAATTTCACTAGTTATTAGATTATGTTCAGAAACTAAAATACATGGAGTTAACTATTGCATAGGAAAATGCTGCATGCAGAAAAACTGCCTCCTGTTTTCTATCTGTGATCAAATTATACTATCAGTTACCTGATATGCGGTAACAAGTAAATATGAGGTTATTTTAAATCAGCTGAACCAAATCTCCACCAACGTGCCCAACACTGTAGTTAATAGTCTACTGGTCCTTGCATTACACTGGCCTTATTTCATGAGTTTATTATTATTACTTGGTGGTATTATTACCCCTCAGTACTGATAAGTTGAAAAGTTTAGGCAGAGAAGGAACTTTTCCATTAATATTTAAAATAGATATATCCATCTGACACAGCCTTAACATTGCTTTGGGTATTCTGAGAACAACGAATTAAATTACTGAAATATCGATTTTAAAAATCAGCAGTTGTGTAAAATGCAGTAAATCAGAAAAACATTCTGAGTGAGACCTTTGCAGTTACTAAATTGGCTACCTTGTATTCCCAATAGACTGTAATGGCTCTGATCTATAGACTAAATAGAATAACTAGAAGAAACCTAAAGGCAGAATCATCCCTATAGTATGTATCTATATGACTACCCCAACAGCCTCAAAAGTAGCAATTAATATTGGATACACACTGCTCAGACACAATTTAGCATTCCCTGAATTTTACTGTTTAAACACAAAAAAGAATGAAATTCAGAGACAATAAAATGTCATCATCATAAGGCCAAAGTGCTGGCAAACTTAAAACTGCAAGAAATTCAGATTTAAAAATTACTTCAACCCTAGTTCTACACCACTGTGCCTAAACTTCACACTGATGACATGTGCTAACCATGTGTCCAATGAGAGACCTTCGGTTATTTCCCCTGAGAAGTTACCAGAGGAACATAACGGCCATTTGGAGCAAAGTTCACTGTCATTACTGTAGGCATGATCAGCCATTTTATGCAAAGCCCCCTCCCACAATGTCTTGGCACAATGGGCAGGCGAGGGACCGTCATAAATGGAACACTCAATTTTCTGGCTTTCGTGGGTTTAAGTCAGAGCCTTAATGTATTTGAAGATAGTTTTTTGTCTGTGAATATTTATAACAGTGTGAAAAATCCAGGACAGCTGGTAATGCATTTTGAAGTGTGCTAACAACACTGTATCAAACAGCTTTCTATTGATCACATAATGCTTTTTGTGGCTAAGTATTTCATACATAGCGCTTATACATTTTGAATAAGAACTTCAAGTACCTTTTGCTTCAAGCGGTTTTTCACCTCTTTTATTCCCATTTTTGCATGATCTTTTGCCTGCATGAAAAATTAATTTAAGTTAAAAATCCCTTTCTATTTCCAGCAGCGACTGTGCTCGATTTAAATCCATCAAGACTCACCTTCTCTGATTATTGAAAATAGGAAGGAAAAATTGGATCATCAAGTTGAAAACATAATGGCTATAAAAACAAATACAAACCTAAGAGGTTAAAAAACCTTTAATGATACTGCAAAGATTTTGTTTTCTCTGTTTTGATGGCAGGGATTTTTGTTCCCCCACCCCCCCGTTCCTCCTCCATGATTTTTCCTCTCTCTAATTATTTATCTCTGCTGCATGGTGACAATTACTAGTAATAGCACAGCTGTAAGCTTCCTCACTGCAGTGCTTTGAATACCAGTTACATTTTACTAGGGCAGGACCTAAATCTCAGGACCTTTGTCAGGCTGGAGGCAGGCAATAAAGGATAGTTTGAATAGACATCTCACTGCTTTTTGTCATATTTCATAGAATTCAGTATTGAAGAGATCCTGACTTGCTTCCATATATTTTAGCCCTCTGCAGTGAAATTATCAGTTATAAACCATGTTACAATAACAGTTATTAGCTGTTTGTTAACCAAGCACGGAAAGATTTTCATTTAGAAAACAACCCAAGAAGCTTGGCTCAAAATAAGCAGGTATGAAAAATCTCTGGGGAAAAATAATAGACATTTACAAAAACTGGAACAATTGGCCAAATGAGAGGATTCCCTCATTTCCATGTAGCTACTCGCAGAGGCCCAGGGGTAACAATGGATTTCCAACAGTGTAATGATGAGATAGGAGAGGTGTTTAGTACAGGATATAGGGACCGGTCCATGGAAATAGTGCTATTTACTAAATAGGAAAGCAACGTCTGCACTTTGAAGATAAATCACCAGTCAATCTCATTTTCTGTTACAGTGTAATTAGTATACAATGTTTCAAACTGGTATTTCAGTTGAAGAGAAAATATTTTCCTAGAAATTAAAAACATTTCCTGATACATGCTTAATGGCCTAGTCTCTAGAACTTTATGGTTAATATGCATTTATCTTGTTCAAATAATTTTGTTAGTATACAGAAAAAAATTTAATCTATGGATTCATTTAAAACAGCATCATAGTTAGATTCAGTTGTCTGGGCCATAAGACAATACCCAATACTTACAAACTTATAGACAGTCTTCATGGCCGGGTTAGCCTTGGTCTTTACTGTATTTATAATGGCTCCACTTCCTTTCTGGAATTACAGTAACAATGGAATCATTTTAATTGAGGCTGTTTAAGCAAATGTCAGCCCAGAGCTATTATTTTAAACAGGAAATAACAGAAAGTATCAATTGTGTTAGATATCAGAGCAATATGCCTAAGTGGTAATTTATTTTTATTTGTGGTTACATAATTCCACTCTCTCACCAAGGATTAGATACTACTTTTTCCAGGGCAAATCTGATCCATTTAAAATCATGTTTTAGGACAGAAATTTGCAATATAAAGGTTTCAGTTTCTCATAATAAAAATCACTCCCTTTACCATATCCAGGCTTCTTCAGAGGTCCTCTCACTAAACAGTGTCCATAACAATTCTTATCACCCTCAAGGGTATCCTGCACATTGCATTCAAGTCATAAACATGTTTAATACTAAAATACCCTAGCAGCTCAACGGGAAAGACTTGTACATTCATTGAAAAAACCCTATTCTCTGCAGTGCACTTTCCTTTTCATGCCCTTGTTTTCTTTCTTAAAGATTCTGTATATCAGGTATGCTGCCTTTCTTAATATCTAAATACTGGGATAAGGGAAGAATTGAGACAACATGAAATCCAACTACAATTTTAGCATAATTCCAGAAAAGCTGAACTGCATGTAGGGGACACACTAAAAGGCATATAAGGCTGTGATATGTCAGACAGAATAATCTATTAGGCTAGTTAGTGTTTTGTTTATCTTCTGCACACCATTGACTCTTGCTGCATAGTACGTTATTTGATAAATAAATCTTGTGTGAAGAGCAGATGGGTAAAATCCATGGAATAAAATCCCATATAATTCCATGATCGTTTATCCTAACATAAAATTATTTTTTCAGAAGTATGCCAAATTTTGCTTCAATGTATTGTAATATTTATTATGATATTACACAGTATTTATCTTACTTTAACAAAAAAAATTGTAAACTACTGAACACAACTACTTGGATTTTATATTCATTGACTCCAATCCTCTCTTCTCCTTTCAACGTTTTGCATCCTACATATATATAAACAAGTATGATAATTTTTAAAGCGTTATTGGTATTTTAAATGTATTTAATGCACAAAGATCAAGATCATTTTCAGCCTAGCTGTTTGTGCATTAGAGAATTATACTCATAATCAGGACTAGAGAAAAATGGGATAATATATTTTAAAAGGTGAGTGCTCCCTAAATAATTAATTATTTTCCAGTCACACACAGCCTTAACTATGGATAATTTTACTGCATCACTTATGGTGGGAGGGACTCTTTAAAGTCAGATCCCAATTATTAATCTAAAATCATCACTTATTATTCACAAAGTGACAAGTTATTTATAAATATTTATATAGTATATTTAATTTATATCAATTAAATAGAGCATTAGTCTAAGCAGACACAGATAAACTCATTTGCAGCCTATATTAGACTACAAACAAAGAATGCTGTCCCCTATTCAGTACTTCACATTGTTCAGCTCTGTGAACAGCTTTTCACTGTGGCTTAGGTTTCCACAATAATATTAAAAAGAAAAAAAAAGAACTATGTTCAGACTAGGCAACAGTATATATCTACATGCCTTTCATATGGAAAATCAGGGTTGAAAAATATGAGAAATATAAACTCAGTTTTCCTATTTTTTTTTCTTACTATGTTTTCCCTTTTGTTCTTCACTCTATATTAAGAGCACGTTATCTTTTAGCTAGGTTAGTTTTATCTGGTCTCAACTAAATATTGTGGGATAGAAGCTGATCTTGCTCACGCCAGTGAAGTTTAATCGTGGTGCAATAACTGAATTTTCCAATAAGAACGACAATGATTCGAATACTGTATTCTTACCCTTACTGTAGAGAGCCACTGGTGGTACAGTCTGTCACTGCCTGGTGATATAGAGAAAAATTCTTTATTGATAAGAAAACGGGATACAAATGAGAAATGCTGGCGTTCAACTGTGCCTAGTGGTAGTAAAGTATAGATAATTTAGAAGAAGATGTTTACCCTTTTCCCCTTCTGGGAACAGAAAAACCAAAAATTAACAAGGTAGCCAGTGGGAGAAAGAAAGGTGAGTAAGTGGAATTACTATTTTTCCTGGATTTTCTCATATACATTTGAGAAAGTTAATGATTTTTTTTAATGGTCATGAAAAGAAAGAGAAGGTGTCAATGGTTAAATCCAAAGTTTTTAAATTCTGACATGCAAGACCCGTTCTAGTCTTGTGTTAGCCATCTAACCAGACAGTACTACTCAGAATAAGGCAGGGATTTGTAATGCCAAATAGACAATGAAGGATATATTTATTTATCCAAGTTGGGATTGAGATCTCCAGAGAAAAAAGGACAGTATCCATCAACACACTTCAACCCATAGAGACTGAAGCTGCTACAATTACTCAGGCGAGTGATTTCTCTGACCTATTAAATCACAAAGTATAAGGTATGGGATACTATCCAAAATCAGTGGAATGAACAGATATTTCTTACCAGCATATTCTCCCATATTTATCTCTTCTTCAAAAACATCACTGAAGCCCTCTCCAGAGTTGAGACGATCAAGGCGTCCATCAATAAACTTTAAAACAGGGGAAGTATAATAAAAATGTGTGAACAGATAGAGCATTCAATTGTACTGCACTTCAAAAGATTATTCTGTACTTTCTCCAGAAGGACAAAGTTCCAAAATCTTTGTGGGGGAGACAGCCTTTAAATAGGTAGAATGGAGAAAGGAATATCACTTTGCCAACCAGTATGACGATTCTTTATTTCAAAGAGCAGTCAACGATATGGTTTTTGGCCTTCTTGAAATGGCACAGTAATACCCTAGTTTATACACTGAAGGTTTCAGATACATCA
The DNA here is from genome assembly GCF_002925995.2 of Terrapene triunguis. NCBI lineage: Eukaryota > Metazoa > Chordata > Testudines > Emydidae > Terrapene > Terrapene triunguis. The sequence continues at coordinate 15,742,005 of NW_020664589.1, forward strand.
GCTCAAACTGAAGCCAATGGGAATTTTGCTATGGACGTCAATGGGAGGTGAACATAAATTATAGCTATTAAAACACAGAAATTGTTTTAAATTGGGTTTAATCCATGCCAGAAAATAAAAATTAAGTTACTGTTGAAGGAGTGATATATATCTTAATTACTGAATGAAGGAACTAATTTTTCTGAGTACGTGGTGAGTGTAGATCAAAGAACATAGGAATAGTGTTTATAAGAAAAACAGTTCTTTTGTGAAATAAGCTACCACCATGCTGAAGCAATTAAAACAATACCTGCTTAAAGAGCTGGAGCTGAATAGCATTCTGAAGAAACTGCCTCATGGCAGTAGAACGATGAGACACAAACGTTTCTTCACAAAAAGTGATTGGCTCCTCCTGTAAAGTTCAGAGCATTGGAAACACTGAAAAAGCTTTGCTTGAATAACTGAGTTTGCATTTTATTCTATTTCCCTTCAAAAAAAATTAAAGACAAGTCTGATATGAAGTTGGATAAACTACAGTTCTTTTCTCTCAGTTCACACATGAGAGCGAGCGAGAAGGGACAGAGCTGCCTTTAATCATGTTAGAGATAATGTACGAAAATTGTGTACAGTCAAGATAAAACCCATTTGCTCTCTGCACATTTTGCTATGATTGACTGGGGGGCTTTCATTCACCCAAAAGGTACCTTCTGATTTAATACCTCAAGAAATTGACATAGAAAAACTTCTCTAGTTTTGTGTATTCAAATCCTCAAATACCTCAAAACTTGCTTTGAACAGACCCAGAGAGTTAACCTGCACAAACAAGTCTGTAATTTCTGCTTTGTGTTATCTCCACAGTTCAGAAAGATAAGACTTTCATATCCTGAATTGAATGAAATTTTCCTTTTTCACAGGCTTGTTGGCAAAAGACAGAGATTGTTTTGAAGCTCTACTTTTATCTTATTTTAATGAGTTATGTTAATGCTGAAGTCTGCTGTGCATCTGCCATAAGGGCACAAATTTCCTCCACATTTAAATCTACAAATTCTCAGCATAGCGAGTAAATACATTTATTACATTTCAAAAATGGCAGTAACAAAGAATGATAAAATTATGTTGATGTAAAATTAATGCTGAATTCTTTTCATGCTCATATAAAAATATATTCAGGGCTTTTCATCTGGAAAGAGTTTAGAGTCTATACTAGACAGCAGAATGCCTGAAAGACAGAACTCCCCCTTTAAGAGCTCGTTTTGGTTTCAATTCCCCCAAATCCTTCAGTTTAGGAATCTGAACTATTGGTGGCTGTGTTACGTCTCAATCTTAACACAATAAGCAAAGTAGCAGCCAGTGCAGCATTACTAGAGGAGATGGGAATGAGTTTTTTAAGTGACACTGGACCAAAGTTCTGGATAATGATTCATGTCTTATCTTATCTTAGCAGTATAAACTTCAGCTGATTCACTCTCACAGGTATTTAAGGGACCCCAATCACTGCAGTATGTAGGGAGAGAAAGTGTTAACTACAAAGATGTATGTACTCCACACCTTTGCTGTCTCCCAGGCTAGGCTGATGTAACATACTCCTTAACGGTTGGTTTCAGAGTAGCAGCCATGTTAGTCTGTTTCTGCAAAAAGAACAGGAGTACTTGTGGCACCTTAGGCCTTGGCTACACTCAGGACTTCCCAGCGCTGCCGTTGCGTATCTTACATCGACCCCCCCCAGTGCAGATCAGCCCTTAAACATGGCCAAGCCTATGTTTGTTCTCAGAGCTCAGGCACAAGCACTGCAAAAGTGTGTGGGGACTGAAGGGACTGAACAGAACTGGTGGGCGAGTGTCAAAAGGAGAGCTGAGGCGCACAGGAATTTGGAAAGTGGGAAAACCTATTAGTCATATTTGGCAAGGAATTGGTATTTTTGCCCAATATGATGTCCCCTTGTAACAACTTTGCATATAAGTAAAATAGTTACTACCTCACTTTGTAAAGGACAGAGTCACAATGCCACAGATCACTACAACTAGAGACAGGTGATCTAGAAAACGTAGACACTACAAATGCTACACAGCGCCAAATGAACTATTCTCTTCTGGACACACGAATGCCACGCCCCCATTATTATTAGTGAAGCTATAGGTGTAAGGCTCTATTTATTATTGGGATCAGAGAGTGGGTAGCTACAGTGTCAGTAACAAATGGTGTCACAAGTAGGATTCTAACAGACTCCTTGACCAGTGTAAACAGGGATTTGCCCTGAGAACCCAATTACAAATGCTTGATAAAGGCTCTGGCTCACTATGTTTGTAACTGACATGGCCAGGGCCCCAATGTGAACAGGACATGGAGTTCTCTACAGAGAGTAGCATGTGTGTCTATACACATTTACTCGGTGATCAGAGAAAACCCTGAAGAAGATTTGGCTTTCATTTAATCCTTCATTTCAAAACATTTGAAAGGAGAACCACCAACTTACTCTTTTATAGCCTATAAAACTTCTGAGGCTCCCACAAAGATCACACAGGATAAGAACTCTTTGCAAGGAGCAAACCACTATCAAATAGAAGTTAATTTTGCTCCATTTTATACAACATTTGGCACTATGACACCACATTTGCAATATGACACAAACTCCGCCCCATTCAATTGAAATGATCTCCTATCCCTACACACAAACATGGAAGCAGAGGGAAGCCTGGTATAATGTTAACACACTCTCTTCCCCCAAGTAGTAATGATTTAGTTAGGTGGCCTGGTTGATAGACCTTTTGGCTTCTGTAGAGCCAATTCAGGCTCTACTTTTGCTGGACGATAAAAAAAAATCCCAACAAACCTACTTTAATCATCCAGGTCAAGACGTGAGTTTTCCGGCTTAGATCCCATTAGTACCAGTTATCCTCCATGACCTGAAGGAGAGTGAAAACTCATACTACTTAACCCCATCCTCAGCTTCATTACAAAAAGAAAAGCTGGATTACAGGACTGTCTTCTTGACAGATGTAGTCAATTGTAAATTATACAGCTAATCAGCTCTGCTGTCACTGACAGGTGACATTGTGCAAAGGGGAAATTCTAGGAGGTGCAGGTGTTTTGTGAAAGTAATAGATTTGCTCAAGCATAAGACCATAATTATAACAACATCAGTTAACAACTCTTTCATCTATTTAACTTGCAGTTTCCAGCAGTAAGAATTTAGGTTTTGATCAATCTAAAATGTAAATGTTTGTTATTCTCTTTTTCCACTTCAAATTCTCTAAAGAGGACAGGATCTGGCATTGTGGATGCGAGAAATGTGTGCCTATTGTAATCCTGGGGAGGATGTGAGAAATGCGTGCCTATTGTAATCCTATCGCAAATATGTTTAAAGTTCTGACACAGGGAGAACTTTCTTTTAGCAAAAGAAATTCTACACAAATTCTAAAGAGATTTTGCTTATAACCATATATACAAGGGGGACATTTTCAAAGGTAAAACTGGAAGCTATGTGCCCATCTCTCACTGAATATCAGTGTCCTTTGTGCCACTGGAAATCTCCTCACAGCATAATGAAGATCATTAAGACAGTGTAGCTACCTCATGACCCTTTATAAACTGAAGGATCTAGCGTACTGCTCACTCTGGCCATGCAATTTGTTGTCAGCCTCGTTATTTTTAAATTGGCAAGTCAATTACATTTTAAAATAATGTTTAATTCCTGTTTAAGATAGCCAGCCCTAAATGAAGAGCCCAGCATAGTACAAGTGCCACTCCAAAGGGATTCACTTCACACTGTTCTGGAGTGCTGCAAACACTCAATTTCTTCCAAATGCTGCTGTTTATTTTGGAAGCCACAGGGTAAGGCGAAAGAGAAAAGCATGCATCGCCTAGCTACGACACCCTCGTCTTGTAAGGGGATCACTGCTTCGCAAAGAGGAAAATGTTCTGCAAGTGGCTATAGGAGCAGCAGCATTGGGGACCTCTGCCAGCAATACAACTATTGTATCTGAAATGGCTGACTCAGCAGAGCAGTAGGGAGGCCCAGTTGGCTGGTGCTGGCAACAACTACCACATTAAACACTACAAAAATCATCTAAAAAGAAGGGAGGCAAAGGACTAGGGAGGCTGAAGAGAGGGCAGGATGGTGCATGGCACAGACAAAGCAGCTAAAGAAGGGAGACATGAGGAAACAAGAAAAAAAGAGGACACAAAAAGCCACCTGTGAAGGGCTATGGATACTAAGAAAGAAAGAAAGGAAGGAAGACCTATCCACTTGGTGAAATCATAACAGTGCACAGGCCTAGAAGTCCCTTCTCATGCAGAGAAGAAGTGACACACTTAGATGAACGTCAGTGGTGTGGGATAGCATAGGTGTTGCTGTAACTGCTGGAGAAAGCACGTCTCATTAAACTCCAGTTTGAATTATTATTTCAACACTGGGGGTCTTGCAAGGAGAAATGCAGCCTTACAATCTGGTACCTAGGGTAAAAAATACTGGAGACCTGTTCAGAGAATCCAAAAAGTTATGCCATGGAAAATATTACTAGCATCTCTGGCATTATCATGGACACTATGTGGCGTGCGCTTCTGAATTTCATGCTGGTGTGTACCTGTCTTTAAACAATGTAGCCTCTCTAATAAACACACAAGCCATTAGAGCTGTTCTGTACCATAGTCATTAAATGAAAAAGTGGTGACAGCTTGTAGGCTGTTGGTTAGTCACTGCACAATTTCAATATGTTGTGAATATAACAAAAACCCAAATAGAGCAAGAACAATGAAACTATACTGCACGTGTAAGAGAGTCAGATAGCATTGTTTTATTACCTTGATGTTACATATAATGATGGCCTTTAGAACACTGGCTATGTTGTCAATGACCAAGTGAAGCCTGCAGTGAAATTCTGGGAACTATCATCCCAAACTCCAGCCAGAATTAAAATGAAACCAAGATGCGAGTATCATCCTACTAATATGCAACAGCAACCCAAGAAAGGCAACTCCTCTGCAGACCTTACAAGAACTGTGAGTGCAAGTTCAAGTAAAGATTAGTTTATCATAGCTAGAGACAGATGATCTCTCAGTCAGCAGGATTCCATACAGACAATTTTAAGTTGGCTATAGATACATAAAGGGCAAATGGCTTATTTCAGTTTCTCTTTGCAATGACAAATAACCTTGCCATAACCAGTGCATACATTCAGCACAAGAAAGCTCATCTCTATCTGCCTCGGTCGTAATGGAATCAGGAGGGCATGGATCAAATACATCCTAATAAGCAAATGATACCATATTTTATTAGCAATTCAAGATACCGCTCAGGAACAAAGAAATCACTCACATATTTAACCACATTTGTCATAATGAACAATAAATTAAGAACCAATGCTCAAAAGAGCAAGACCAGTGCATGAGGTCCATTAGGATGCCACCAATTGTGACAAATTTGGATTGCTAACAGAAGCTACTTAAATTATTTGAATGCAAAGAATAGGTTTTTGCAAAGTATACTTCATATTTACCCATTCAGGCTGTACCTTTCTCCTTGCATTCTTATGTATACACAATCTCTATTATTGGTATCTAAGAACTGGTAAAGGGTTAGGGCACTATTCTTTTTACGAGTTTACAATGTCAAAAAAACATGGACAACTCCCCTAAACACTCACAACTACTGGCTATTGGCAGATTAGATTGTCTCTGCAAGTGACACAAAGTTTGGCCAGCTCAAAACACACAAAAATAACATTCCACTTCAGTAATAACCTCACAAAAGGACAGGAATTGTGAGAATAACGATCACAGGACATCAAATCACCAGCCATCACCTTAGTCAATATGCCCCCCCTTGGTAATATGAAATGACTGGGGGTCCAGGGAAGTAGCAAGTTTGTAGCCTCAGTAGAGAAGACACAGAACCTAGGGATGTTTTGCTGATGTTGCGAGACACAGACAGACCCTATCCGGCTCTGTAATGCCCACATGGACTCACACAATGTGTTTCCCCAAGTCCTAACCTGGATTGGACTAAACCGTCACAGAAGTGAATCTTGGTTACCCTACAATGTAGTGGGTTCACCCCACAAAATGAGGGTTTTTTCATTGAGTGAAGAATGGGGGCAGGGGGAGGGAATTGTTGAGTGATTTGTGAGCAAAAATCCCATTTTAAAAACAATGACTGTCAATTAGCACTCTAAGTCTCATTGAAAGCCTTCTCCCAGTGATCTTATGTAGATGTTGGAAATCGATGAGACGCAGGTTCCTAGTGGGACTCATTGGCACGTCCAAAAATGCCAGAGAGAATTCACTTTACAAGCCTTAATTGGAAGGGAGCAGATCTGTCCATTTTGATGCAAGTAAAACTACACCTACAGCAGCAAAACCAGAAAGAAAAAAAAATCCTAAAAGATTCAAGATTTATCATCTATTCATAAAGAATATGTTCAATATATTCACCTACTACAGCTGTTTGAAGCATTTTTACTACTATAGTCACTGACAGCTTAAGTCAATAAGGGCAAAGCAAAATTAAGGGATTTAAGACTTCATATCAAGTGAAAAAATACATTAATCAGCTATATGATTTGCAAGACAATCTTTTCTATCATGGTTATTAAAATAGTGTTAGCAATTATATTTATTTTACTCCATCAACAATTCAGTGGATTGTGAATTGTGACCAATTCTAAAAATATCCTAAATATCTTAAACTCATACTATTTAGGCATATTGAAGACACAACGGAACTTTTATTTGTACACGATAGGGTGTCTGCAACACTTAAGGGCACAACAAGGTATAGTAAGAATGGATATTGCTTCTATTTATGTAACTGTATCTAGTTATATCAGATTTGATTATACATTTTGCATATAAAGACTATTACAAGGAAGAAATGACTACACCAGGGATCGGAAACCTTTGGGACACGGCCCGCCAGGGTAAGCACTCTGGCAGGCCTGTTTGTTTACCTGCCGCATCCACAGGTTCAGCCGATCGCGGATCCTACTGGCCGCGGTTCGTCGTCCCAGGCCAATGGGGGCAGCGGGAAGCGGCAGCCACCACATCCCTCGGCCCACGCCGCTTCCCGCAGCCCCATTGGCCTGGGACGGCGAACTGCGGTCAGTGGGAGCTGCGATCGGCCAAACCTGCGGACGCAGCAGGTAAACAAACAGGCCCGGCCTACCAGGGTACTTACGCTGGCGAGCAGTGTGCCAAAGGTTGCCAATCCCTGGACTACACAATAGTTTGTTTTAAAAGACTTCTATTACGCAAAACAGAGAACATTGTGGGCCAAAAAAGGAACTTAAAAGACCATCAACATTAACCAGTCCAGATACCTAATTAGATCCAACAGGCAAAATCTCCCCTCTACAGCTACAATATTTTCAAATATGTGAATATTTCATTTGATTTAACAATATTTTTAATCCATTATTGAATTATAAGGAAAATGTGAATGGTTAATTCAGGCTTCCCAAGCTCCCACTACATTTATTTACAAATAATTTTAGGTTCCTATTATCTTTTACCACAAGGAATAGTCAAAATTTTAAGAGACACACAAAGTTCAAGGAGATGTGTAAATTTTTATGGCAGAGCAACCATACTAACAGAAAATAAATTCCTACCATAATTAGCTGCAAGACGTGTTTATCGTGTTAAACTCACTTACAATTTGCACTTCTTAATCTACCACATGAAATGCACCTGTCCCTCAAGTACAAGTGTTTTCCAGTCAAATATCTCAAAGGAACAATATTTTAATAAGCTAGATTGGCCAAATATTTATTATCTCCAAAAAGAGTAAGAGAACACTGATGGGAGAGTGTCCATCTTCTCCAAAAGGCTTCACCTCAAAGACAGATCTTTCTCATTTTCCTCATGCATGAGGGCTCTGATGACCCACAGCTGTATCCTACGACAGCACAGTCCCAACAACATGCCAATCCCTGTGAGAGATCAGGACTTGGGTGAAGATCACCTCGTTCCAACTGAACCCAGGTGAGTGATGCTGGTTGGGAGAGTGAGCATTTACAAGAACCTGCCAGGACAATGACTTCCCCTTCCACTGCAGCTATCTATTAAACCGTCTATCTGTTAAACTGGCATGTTGCCATGGAGTCCTACTGAACTTGTCACTCACCCTGCAACACCAGGTAGAAAGTGTTGAGAAATGTCTTCTTCTACCATAAGTTTGTTGAGAGACTTACCTCTTCTTCTTGGACTTGTGCCTGGCTACTGTGATCCACGTAGTCACCTGCATGAGTCTGGATTACTGTAACACAGCAGTCCATTTCCCTAACTGCTTCATGGCTGATTCAAGGCCCTGGGCCTGATACTCAAACAATCAATCACTCAGGCCCCAGCTATACTGGCAACCACTCCTTCATTCATGATCCAGCAAGACAGCAGCACTACTATGGAAGAATGTAGCTAACAAAACCCAGAAGAAAGTGCAGGGAAGCCAGAGATAAAGCATTCCGTCTGTGGAAAGTATCATTCCCACTTTACAGATTAAGAACAAAGGGACCAAGATAACAAGTAACTTGCACAAAGTCACAGAAATCTCTGGCAGAGTCAGGAATAGAGCCCCAATTCCTGGAGTCCTTGTACGGTGCCTTAACAACAAGACTATTTCTTCCTCTTCCTACTTAGAGGTATGTCAATGCATTAGTGTGTTTAAAGACTCATAAAAGATGTAATAATATGGAGTTACGAGCAGAGAGTCTTTAGTGTGATCAGAAAGCAAGCCTCAATTTCACTACCTGTGCCCAGCATATACGTTACTGCTACACTGTCTACTTTACTGGTCTATGTTGATACTTATACAAAATCCCTGTGGCCTGCATGCAATTTCATCATTAGAAATTTCAGCTGGCAAGGTAATTTTGGGCCCGATTCTGTAATCACTCCATATGCAATACTCCTATTGAAGTCAATGAGTGCTGCATGCAAAGCAGCTACAGATTCAAAGCCTCTACAATGAAAAAGTCCTTTTCTATTATAGCCATTGTGGGAGTACTGGTGACACTACAATGAAGGAGAAAAATTACAGTGTTGTTACTCATGTGAGCTATTATCTACCATGACAAAATATTACGAAGAGTGTGGGCTTGAAAATACAGATAAGCCAGACATTAAAAAAAAAAAGGTTGACATTTGAACAAAGAAAATTTCAATATATTAAACAGAATGTTTTGCTAATAGAAGATATAGGGTGATCCATTTCACAAATGAAAAGTAGGTGGACAGGATTTAGAGACAGCCTATGTTCCCAGAGATCAAGACTGGAGATATTTTGCTTTCCTTTAATTTCTTAGATGACTATATCAAGCCTAAACTCAGTCAGATTATACTCTGTATAATCACTGAGGAAGAACTGCACTGAAGAAAGTAAAACTCCTTCCCATCCCATGGAGTGACTCAAGAAAGGACTCAGATGTTACCCTCTGATAGAAAAAAATCTACAACAAAAACATAAAAAGTTCAGAATCATCCTCATATCTTACTCAATGTGAGAACAAGAGAAACAAAAGGGGGGGGGGAGTATTTACAACCTTTCATCCTGTTATTTCAACCAAGAACCCAACATCAGACATTATGTCCTGCTGGGGACCTCAGAACAATATTGACAGTGTCACCCTCCAACATCAAAATGCCTGAGGGTTCAGAAATGAGTAGCGAATTGATACACATGAAAAAGCAGAGGAGAAAAAAATGCACGTGTTGTGGGGGTGAGCGGGAGGACAGTCAGAGATGTAAGAGTACTTGAGTTTTGGAGATAAAATATCCAAAAGAAATAAGGCCTCAAGAAAAATTCCCAATGTGGACATTTCTAATTGCACGAATAAACTGCTCTTCAACATAGTGTATGTATTTGAATCAGAATAAGTTCCTCAATTAAGTATGTAACTTCTATGTATGATGATCCCAACACAAGAATCACACCTAGCTTTGTGCTGGAGTACAATGGCTGTTTTGAAGGTTGGAAGCATCATAACATCCTGCCAGTGGAAGGTGGGGTGGGGTGGGAGGGGGAAGATGACAAAAAACTATGGCTAGCTTGAAGCAGAACTTGGGAAGAGAGGAGAGAAACTTCAGCTGTAAAAGTAGCACATAACAATCCTCTTCTGTCCTAACCCAATAATATAATCCTCCCCACAAATAACAGAAATCTAATGGAATGAAGAACATATTTTAATTTTCACTAGCTAGGGACACCTAGTCACTCATGGGTTTAATAATATGTGAAAATAAAAGGATGTAATAGCAATGAACCCTCTCACTATATCCATGGTAATAAAAATGTCTATTATAAAGCCTGTAGTCCAGCCTGGTTTGTCCTCATGTTACTTGTCCTGTTAATTGGGTGGGGAACCCTCAGCAGGACACACAAAGAAGGAATTTGAAAATTCTAAAGGCTAATTGACAATGCAGCAGGACTATTATTCCCAGGAAAAAGGATGGTTTAGAGGAGAAGCCTGTTTAGAGGCTGAATGTATTAGGTCCTCTGGGAGGGTTAATCAAATGTCTTCTGTTCTAGTTATGTAACGATCTCTGGGGAAATCCAATCAGTCAATGAAATAAAATATATTTACTATAGGTATTTATACATGTGGGATTCTGTGACCCAGCAGCTTGGGTCATTGGGCTGTTAATAGTTACGTGACAGCATTCCTTCATGGGGATGTGTAGAGCTGCTCAATCATTTCACCTATGTTGGATACAAGGCAACTGCCCATTTATTATCCTTATCAGAATAGAAGAAATGTATAATACATATCTCTGGTTAATACACAGGAGAATCATGAGATCAAGTCCTGAATGACCCTAGACACTTTTCCTTAGAAGTGGAAAAGGGATACCAAATAGCATTCATTACATTAAAAAGTAAGGAGAAATGTCTTATTCCCTTTCTAATGTTCGTACACTCATTATTTCCCTACAGAGAGTCAGATTCTGTACCTGAAGCAAGAAGGTAAGTGTCACTCCTAGTCAGAACGGAATTCATTGGCAGAATGGCAAGAGCATGTAGCTATAAACTACAGGGAACCTATTCCCATAGCCAAAAAAAAAAAAGGAGCTCATCCTGACATCTCTACTTTCCATTCACTTTTGACAGAGCCCCTGCTTTATTTGAACCAAGTAGAAGCTCTCGGTCTTGCCTTACAAATAGGCTTCATTTGCTTTTGTCATATCCAAAAGCTGTAGACCTTTTATATCCGGCCTGCTTTTCTTCTTTTTCTCAGGCTTCCCTGTAAAGTGACTCCTCCTCCTCAGCAGAGTATCTCACCTCCTACAATCTCTCAACTACTTCCTATCTCCAGCCTCCCAAGAGATTGAGAGGCTTCAAAACTCCATGCTAACAGTATTAACATTCACTGAAAAAGAAGATGCCTCTTACTGTCACTAAATTCTTTCCTGAAATGATCCTATACAGAGAAAGCTATATTCAGTATGAAGGCAAAAGTATATTTCCCTTTCCCCACTTTACTCCTAGGATGTCCCTTTGTGCTTAACCCATGATGAAGTAAATGAAGGGAATTTGTTCTGCATTATTGCAGAGCTCACTGTAACACTGAAGTGGAGCTTTGCAGAACTGTAATTATTTAAAATCTGGCCATGTGACTCCTCCCCACTCCCATTATTCCATCCTCACACATTTCCAACATGAAAACTGTGCAACATTTCTGCACTTTTTTGCAAGAGGAAAAATGCCGTCTAATTAGACCACATGTGCAGAGAAGCATCTGGCTCAGAGCGCAGCAGTTTACACAGCTCCTTGAGTTGTCGTGGAGACAACCACATGACCAGCTTAGAGCTGAAACTCTGGGGCATGAATCCAGATGCACTCCTAACATATTCTGACAGAGAGCAGATGGGCAGCTATTTGCAGGGCCAAAAAATGCCAACTCTGCTCCCCTCCAGACCTGCACGCCCTCAATGATCATTTTCATCTCGTAAAGTTCTTATCTGCCCTGGAACCACAAGTTTTTTTCATGTACGAAACAGGGCTATAGCTGCCATGAGTGCAATCAGAAAACTGCCTAAACTTAAACTCTTCCACATACATCAGTAAAAGCACTAACAATTCATGAAGTGTGTCTCAGATACCTGCTACTTCGCTCATTTCGATGCTTTAGTCTTGTACTCAATTCAAAGTACATTCGTGAACAAATGCCTGCGAATTTCTGTGACTCACATACAGTGAAGGATTATGTACAGTTGGTGAGACCTGATGCCAGTTCAATTATCACTAACGTATCAAAACTAAATCCTCTCTGCACTAGGACAAGATTTCTTATATACACACGTTTTTAAAGAGCAGAGAGACCTTGTTAAAATGAGTTTGACATCTGTCACCATATTCTCAGCAAGGCCATGTGCAAAAGTACATTTTGTATATTACACTGGTTACAAATACTAACAGTTAATAGCTAAAAATGCAAGAAATAACTTATATTTTGCATTTTTAATTTAAGATTTTTTCAAATCTAATTCTCTTGAGGTTTTCATCCCATTTCTTATTCTAGTTTGCTTTACACAGGAGATCTTTGCAACACACGATAGACTATTTCCTCCTGCAATATCCTCAACTATAGGAAAAGAAGAGTGTTAACAGATGGGATATATCCAGCAACAGATAATGTAAGTGCTGATTGTACATGGTTAAGTGAACTCAGAGCCTCTAAAAAAGCTAACAGTTGACAAAACTGATTTTGCCTTACCAGCTTCATACTGTGTTATGTGAAGAAATACCTACTCCTATCCAAACACAAACACAGAGCCAATGAAGGAAGTAGCAGATATGACAAACCATGTACTATAGGTGTTATAAACAGTTATTTTGAATCATATGAGAAATTTTATATATATATATATATGAAACTGTTAACATCTGTAGCCATTGTAAGACCCATTTTTAGTTGCTTATAACTTTGCCGAACTGTTTGAGCTGAAATTTTCCATGCCCAATATCTGCATCAGACTGATGTTTTTTTTAAAAATAGTTCGCTAAATTGGTTCAGCCTTTCCTAAGAACAAGATTAGAGAAAAATAAGTTTTGCTCATATTAAAAAAGATATTACAACCATTTCACTGAGCAGCTCAAAGCAGGCTTGATATTTGACAGGGGATCACCCGGATGTCAGGGATGGAGCCTTTTGCCACAAAAATGTGCTCAAGTTTGTCCGAACAATAATACTTCAAATAAAAATAAAAGTATTTCAGTTTGCGCATGTTCAGTAGACGCTTGCTAGGAGTTCAACAGTTAAATTCTCTGAAGATTTTTTTCTGTATTGAGCATGGTCTAATCCAGGGCTGCTGGGGCTAAGCAGGACTTGTCTTGCAATTGCTTCTCCTGGCTGCCTGGCACAGGAGTTGAGAGATCTGAGAACTGAGGCAGGGAATTGCAGGAAAAGAAAGGACAGTCTCATAATTAAGGACACTTGGCAGCAGTGCATTCAATACCTGCCTCTGCCACAGAGTTCCTATGTGATGCTTGGCAAGTCTCTTAACATAAAATTTTCACAACTGGTCACTAATTCTGTGTTCTTCATTTTCTGGTGCCCAACATGAGACCCCAGGGACCAGATCTGCAGAAGAGCTGAATGGTCACAGCTGCAACTGAAGTTGACTGGTTCTGTGCTTTGAACACGTAAAGTGCTATAAAACGCTAAGAAAATCAGTCCCAAGGCATCTCAAATTGGGCACCCAAAATTAGTGGACACTTTTTAATTTAATCTTTCTGTGTCTGCCTCAGTCCCATATCTATAAAATGAAGATTATAAATACCGCCTAATCTCACAGGTGTGGTAAGAAGATGAAGTCATTAATGTTTATGAAGCATGTAGATGTTATGGTGAGAGCACTACAGAAACACCCATGGAAAAATTAGTATTTCTATATTCAGTGCAGGGTTTGGATGATGTGTATTAAATAAGGCCTGGGGTCACACACTAAATGGGGATAAAAAGAAATATTGAATAACTAGCCATTCACTGAATGAAGCAGGCATCCTGTGGAAGCAGACGTATGTGGTTATGTAATTAAAGACTGTCTAATGTATACACACAAGGGGGCTGAATTAAGGTTGCATATGCAACACTTACCATAATTCTTGCATTTCCTAACTTCTGAGTGCCCTGCACGCTTAACATACTTTTAGCTTAGCTTTTTTGGATGCTATCTTCTCTTTAGATTGCAGTCCTGATAGCAGGGACTGTGGTTTTTCCCAATGTTTTGTGAAGTACTAAACTTACTCTCAGAGCTGGAACAATAAATTGCACACCGAATAAACTCAGGTGAAATAATGCACAAGCAGTTACAGAGAGGTTGGAGGACACACAGATGAACTGTGTCAGAGCTGGGAACAAAGCCCAGGTTTCCGATCTCCCAGTCCACTGGACCAAATCGTCTCACATAAGATCATGCAGGTGCTTTCCTACACAGCTGGTGTCACAATCGTTGCTTTCCAGCAAGATGGACACTTCAAGCAGAAGACTCAGGAGAGCTGGGTACCATGAGGAATGTTTAATAATGGACAAAGCGTGAATGCTGAGAAGTGTTTTGAACGATTCGACTGATGGACTCAGCAATGCAGCTAGAGTATCCTATGGAATTATATACAAAACAACATCCTATATGGGCATATTAATAAGTGTCTTGGGACAGCCATCCATAGAAAGGGTTACACATCTATACTTGCTGAAGAAAGCTTGATCACACTTTTGTTTCTTTAAGTTTAAAGGAACAAAGGTCTAATCCAAAACCCATTGAAGTCAAGGGAAACAAAATCCCATTGATTTAATCTAGAGTTTGAGTCCTGTCTAATTCATCAGATTGCCCATTTAAAATTTTTTTAATATTATCTTTTCTAGTCAAGAATTGCGATAATTTAGTTAAAATGTGTTGGAATCCTGTGGGGCTTCGTGGCATTTGTCTAGAAACTGCAGTCTTTGCTGAGTCTGCAGCGTGAATCTGCACAAGCTTGCGGCTGCATGTTTTATCTGACAGCAAAGGAAGTTTCCTGCAGTGATTTAATTTTTGTTAAAATTCCATTTAATAAATGAATGGCTTGTTTCACTATAAAGAGGATAGAGCTGTTAGGGCAATACAATCAATCAAATATCCAGCTTCAAATAGTCTGTATATACCTAGAATTTAAATGGACACTTATATTTGCTGGGGTTAAAAATTACATGAAAACATTTCTCAATTAGCTGTCTCTATTCATTGGCAGATTCAAGAATTGACTGAAGACACTATGTTTCCCTGATTTCTATTGTTTGTACAACGCAAATTTTAGTGCTTCAAAAGCACGCTGCTCCAAATCTAAAAGTTGCTCATTTATAGAAGGGAACACATACAGCAGGGAATTCAGAGCTCATGGAACAAGACATCCAATACACTAACATCAGGGACTCAATGAAAATTTTTTTTTTTTTTTTTTTTTTTTATGATTTCACACTACAAATAGGTCAGACATACATATGTATATGGGGGTTTTTAAGCATAAGATCTTTGGGTGTCTAGTTTTATGCTTTATGTAATATGTTCAAAACAACTTTAAAAAGAGCTCTCAGGAATTTAAAGAGTTAATATCTTCTAGCATGGTCACGGTAAACAAGCACAATCGCTGTCAGAGTCCCCTGGCTTTGCAGGTGTGGGCAATAATTAAAGGTTGCAGCACATCTACCTGGGCAAAGTATTTTTGCCTCCTATTCCAAGGAGGAAGTCCTCTCTGCGGAGAGCAGAAGAGCTCATTAATGAGGCTAATTAGGTGTAAAGGGGGTAGAGTCTGGCATCAGCTGCTGCTTATAGTAGCTAATCATTAAGCTCAGTAATCTCTACTCCAGAACAGCAGATGATCATGATCCTAGGTGACTGATGTTGCTGAGAACATTTCCAACACCTGAGTACCTTAACCACATACTTTTTGGTGAGGCTGAAAATTCCCTTAACCCTCTGTATGCCAGAAACAGGACTCAGCATTATCAATACATCACACATCTGATTCTGAACAAAGACTATCTAAGGAGACCTGGATCCTTTAGTAGACCTAGAAGTTGAACCATTCAGACACCAAAGAAGTGTTGCCATCTACACGCTAAATAGAGAAAAACTATTTTTTTAAGATGGATCAGTGGGTGCTGGAGGAGAATGCAAAAATAAAGTACAACAAGAGCCCAAAATATAGTTTCCTATTTAAATATAAAAAAGTGAAAAAAGGGAATTGTATTGAAAGCACTTATGGCCACTGGAAAAGTTGTACTAAGATCAGAGGCCCCTTTCTCTCATATATTGCACAAAGCTGTGTATTCTTATAAAAGAGTTAAGATTTTTCTGACACTTTGTAGCTGAAGAAACTGTTCACAAGAGTCACAAACACACATAGTGCTTACAGGGGTGATAGTTGAATATGCAAGTTCTGATGTAAGTGGCAACAGCCTTGGACATGCTGTGTACCTTTAGAAATCACACAAAAACAAAACCTGGAATATAATTTCTCGAGTCAGACTGCATAAATTATAGACTTGCCAGTGGAAAATTCCACCATTTGTCTGCTCACTTTTATGTGAATGGTGTCATTCAAAAAAGTCAGACACGTATGGGTACATAATGAAGCCTGTACTTTTTGATTATGTCCAATGGAGAACTGGCAGCTTTATTTGGACAGTTATCACAAGGCCAAAAATATCAACGTGTTTCTTTAGGAAAAACAAAACACTTGAAATGGCTGTTTTAAACTTAACCAAAGAATTTTCAAATGAGCCTAAAGGAGTTAAACCCCCAAATCCCTTTGAACTGGGCACCTAAAGCCTAAAGTTAACATAAGGGACAATTAATTACTTGACATTTAAATACAGTATCATTAGAGTTATGTTTGGGAAAGTGAAGGGCATAATACAAGAAAGAGAATTCAATCCACCTGGGGTAGTTTTCCACTTAGCAAATAAACTAACTAAACAATAGTTTCTTTAGAAACCTGCTTTAAAAAAAAAGTGTAAATTTTCAGCGATCACAATACCTCAACCTTTTTGCCTTCTCTCAGTAAAAAAAAAAACAAAAAACAAAAAACAGTGAAGATGGCTACAATACCACAGGGAGGAGAATCTTGTTAATAAATATGTAAACTACAGATTTCATTGTATTCATCTAATTCGGAATAAGAAAGGGACATCATTTCCATGGACAGAGAATACATCATGACAGACCTCATTTCTGGAGCTCATTTTGTAAAACAAGGTGCAAGGATAGCAAATGATCTGAGAATCTGATCAAGAATTGTTAACTCAATCAGACAGAGCAGTCGCTTTGTTGGCAGGCTTCTGTAGGTGTTGTTTTTTTTTTTAAATCTTTTCTGCTATCAAAACAGAGACTTCAAAAGACAGATTTTCTTAGGTTCTTGTTTGACAAATGTGGAATATTCTAGTATTGCCATTATTTTACTAGCACGTGGAATAGCTTGTACATGGTTTAATAATTGTGGGGTTTTTTTTTAAACCGTTTCCATGCTGGGTGCTGTAATCAGATGTTTTGTTACCTATTCTACAGGTATATCAGCTCCTCCACTGTATATACAAAATTACACACACAAAAACAATGACATCAAACAACGTTAAGGATACAAAGTGAAGAATTCAAAAGTTAGGAAATTGCCTGTACAACCTTAATTCAGCCTCATTGTTCATATGCATTATGAAATATTGTGTGAGGCCTGTCTTCATCTCTTCTTTTGCTACAGAAAAGGAGGAAAACATACTAAAAGCTCTCAGTAAACACCAGCTAATGCATAAAATTCATACCCAACTTGGTCAGAAAAAAAATCAGTGGTGAGGGAAATTTCTATACTCTCTTTCAGAAGTTAATAGCTCACACATAACAGACTGGACAGTTCAATCATTAGTTACTTTCTGACATGTGAATACCTCCTACAGAGCATCCTGGAGCCTCTCTGTAATTTTTATAAGGATATTATTTTTAATCTCTGCTCTTTACCGCAATATTCAGATTAAAATCTTCACTGTTACATTATACCACGTGGTGGTGAGAAGATGGAAAGTGCATGCTCTAAGAGCAAACCAACAGCTCACTCAGTATTCTGGAATAGAGGGCATTCCAGGTCTCCCAATCACCCAGTCCCAACTAACACCATCAGACCTCTCAAAACTCAGTATTCAGCTACTTATACTAAACCTAACTAATACCCACTTTCACCCATTTCCTGACGCTAAGGTCAGACTATGGTCAGTCATTCACAGTTTTAGTCCACTTTTCTTTTCAGAGTCTATAGAGTGTCTGGGCAGTTGGTCTAGCCTCCCAAGTGCTACCAATATCTCCCATATCTGCTATCATCTTTACATGGGCCACAGGCACACAAATTGCCAGCCGCTTTCAGACAGACACACCTCATGCAGAGAGTAATATCCAGCAAGTAAAATTTCAGAAATACCTGATAACCATGAATAACTTGCCAGTGGAAAGATTTTTGTTCCTTAAGAAAGATCTTAAATAACTCACACTGCACCTCAAACAGATTCTAGAGTGCTGAGCACCATACAAATGCCCATTAAGTTTTGGCCCATACTGTGTTCCCTAACATTATATATACACATTCTCTCATACCCCTTACATTCATTAAACATTCATGAGCTAATGTCACTGCGGGTCCTTTCACTGCTCATGACTGTGAATATTAAAGCAAAATCTGTTTTAAGTGCATCATTCCAAAGCATGTGATTTCATTGTTATAAAAAGTTGTGAATTTTCATGCTGATTCAGAAACTAAGATACAATCATAATGTGGCTGATCTGTAAATAATACTGATTGTGACTGAAAAGCAAAAGACCAGTCTGGTCAACAACCAACACCATAAAAATGAGAAGTGAGGTTGTATACATTAGCTGGTGCTATTGGTTTATTTTATTTTAAATTTCTGTTTTGCTTAACATTAAAAATAAGATTTCACCACCACCACAACTTCCCTTAATTGCTAGGCTCCATGATTAGAATTGTGAAGAACTGATAGGAAAAAAGCTGTGCAAAGAAAGAGAGGCTAGAATCTAACCCCGTGTCCATAAAAAGCTGAAACATGTTTAATATGAACCCCCTTTTCCTTTTCTTTATTTGCACTCTGGTCTGAATGGCCCAGAGCACACAGCTTGTCAGAGTTGGCACTTATTCTCTTTATGTGCAAGGAAATAGCATGTGTATAAAAATACAAACCTCACCAGACTGGAATCTTTGTCTTTCTCCTGTCCTCTTCTCCCCTAGAAACCAGCATCCCATCCCATAACAAATGTCTAAGAAGTGAAAAACTGGCCTTGACTGATTATGTATTTTGTAGCCAGGCACTAAATTATTTTGGATGCACACACACTACATGGAGCAAGATAATCAGGGGACCCAGTCCCATTCCCCACTATAGTGAAAGACACTGAAAATTGTTGAGCATTCAAAGTTTCTGCTGAAATCAACAGCAGATTTGGGTGCTCAGCAAAGCCTTAGAAGGGGCTGATTTAACAGATCAACTGAGGAGACTTGCACTGGAAAAAACGGTTACTCACCTTCTCGTAACTGTTGTTCTTCGAGATGTGTTGTTCATGTCCATTCCAATCAGGTGTGTGCGTGTGCACATGCACAGTAGCCAGAAGATTTTTCCCTAATAGCAACCGCCTTCATGGCGCCCAATATAGAACCTTGCCGACCCGCCACCCCTCTCAGTTCCTTCTTGCCGACTACTCCAACAGAGGGGTAGGAGGGTGGGTATTGGAATGGACATGAACAACACATCTCGAAGAACAGTTACGAGAAGGTGAGTAACCGTTTTTTCTTCTTCGAGTGCTTGTTCATGTTGATTCCAATCAGGTGACTCTCAAGCCCAAGTTTAGGTGGTGCGGACAGAGTCCTCCATTGATTGGAGTACTGCTCGTCCGAAGGCCGCATCGTCTCTGGCCTGCTGAGTAAATGCATAGTGCATGACGAAAGTGTGGATAGAGGATCATGTTGCTGCTCTGCAGATTTTCTGAGTGGGGACCTGCACCAGGAACGCTGTTGACGAAGTCTGTGCCCTGGTGGAATGCGCAGTGATCGGGGGTGCAGGAACTCCTGCCAGGTTGTAGCATTCCCGGCTGCAGGATGTAATCCATGACGAAATACATTGTGACGACATAGGCAGACCTTTCATTCAGTCCGCCACTACTAAGAAATACTGGACCAATTTTCTGGATGGCTTCGTTCTCTTGATGTAAAAGGCTAGTGCCCTGTGGACATCCAGAGAGTGTATTCTCTGCTCCCTGCCACTGGAATGTGGCTTAGGGTAGAATACAAGGAGAAAGATGTCTTGGTTGATGTGAAACTGCGACGCAATCTTCAGGAGGAAAGCAGGATGAGGTCTGACCTGCACTGTGTCCTTACAGAACACAGAATAAGGGGGCTCTGAGGTTAGGGCCCTGAGTTCAGACACCCTCCTGGCCGAGGTTATTGCCACCAGGAATGCCACCTTGTAAGAGAGATAGAGGAGGAAGCACTTTGCCAAGGGCTCAAAGGGCAGTCCCATTAGTCTAGAAAGGACCAGATTGAGGTCCCAGGCAGGGACAGGCTGTCGGACGTGAGGATATAGCCTGTCAAGCCCTTTTAAAAACCGCCTGATCATAGGCTTAGTAAACACAGAGCAGCCCTCCTCACCCAGGTGAAAGGCCGAGATGGCAGCGAAGTGCACCCTTATCGATGACAACGAAAGCCCCTGCTGCTTCAGATGGAGGAGGTAGTCCAGAAAAAGCAGCAGTGGGACCAGCGTCAGGGACGAATGGCCCTGCACCTACCAGACTGAAAATCTCTTCCACTTGGCAAGGTAGGTGGCTCTCGTAGAGGGTTTTCTACTGCTAAGGTCAACTTGTCTAACCTGGTCTGAATAGGAAAGCTCCATTGGGTTCAACCATGGAACTTCTACGCTGTGAGGTGAAGCAAATGAAGGCTTGGATGTTGAAGACGACCATGATCTTGCGTCAGAAGGTCTGGGAAGAGTGGCAGGGTGACTGGGGCTTCCACGGACATGTCTAGGAGAGATGTGTACCAGTGCTGTCGGGGCCACGCTGGAGCTATCAATATAACCTGAGCTTGACACCATAAACAGGAGATGTGGGGGTCACTTTTTGGCATGTGCTTCATGCAGTCCCTGCAGATTTTGAAGCCCGGGGATTGCGGCATGCCCCAGAGGCAACAAATAAGTGAGGGAAATGGGGGGGACCCCGTAAATGAAACTTACAACTGACTAACTAACTATACTAAACTACACTATCTGAATAAACAAGGTGAGTACAACAGGAATCGAACTGCTAGGTCACTTGCCAGAGCAAGAGCAAGGGAAGATCCAGCTACCATCACTGGCGGTAAGAAGTAACTGAAGAGGTGGTGGGTCGGCAAGGCTGTATATTGGGTGCCATGAAGGCACGACTCTGGGGGGCACCCAGGCCAACCCTACAGTTGCTGCTAGGGAAAAATCTTCCGGCTAGTGTGCACGCGCACACACATACCAGATTGGAATCGACATGAATAAGCACTTGGAGAAATTCAGTTACTTGAAGGCACTTATTAAGTGTATCAACCTATCAATTGACACCAGATTTTCAGAGCCTCAAAAGCGAGCAGCTAATGCTTAAATAAGCCGTTAAATATTTTACAGATACAATTAGCAACACTGTGTAAAACAAAAAGGTTCATCATCTGTTATAGGCATTAGACAAAAATAAAATCTGGAAATTCTCATTTCAAGTACAAATGCTAAAGACTAGATGGGACCAAAGTGCATCAGTGAGCTACAATGGCATTATAGATATGTTTCATCGCCTAGGACTTCAATATGGATTTAAAAGATTTCACAAAAAAATCAGGAGAAGTTGTCCCCTGGGAGACTGACTCTACTGTGGTTTTAGCTTTCTATGCTCCAAAGTCACATACAGAGTTACATGCACAAGAATCAGGAAAATTTCATATTAGAATTATTCTGTTAAATTTCCACAAGCAGGTAAGGTGAAGAGCAGCTTCTTAAACAGCAAATCAGCCTTGATTAGTCAGGACTACCGGAAAAAGGCCTAAAGTCTAGTGACTTCATGGTCCCAGAAACAGTCTGAAGTGGTGATGGGCTTGGAGAGTATTGCCTGCTCAGCGTTAGAGTCTATTTCTTCTTCTATGATCTGTTTTACCACTCCCAACGGTCACCCCTTCTAGCTATTAAAACCCAAAGGTGGGACAAAGACACAACATGAAATGAAGCAAGAAAAAGAGCAGGAAGCTTACTGTGATGCATTCATCAAATCTTTTCTATACATAATTATTACAATAAAACTTTACATTTGATGATTCATGATTCCTACTCTATATAAACTACCATCTGAAAAGTGAGAGAACACACCTGTTGTGTGCAGGAGAGATGTCAAATAGGGGTCTGTAATGAGGAAAAGGTAGGTTGATCAATAGGGATAAAACAAAGTACTCAGAGTCTGAATTCTGGTAGAGAAAGGGGTGAGCTAAAGCTATTTGCTCTTCTAATCAGAGGCAACAATTTTACTTTTCATATGCCCCATGCATCATCACCACCACTGCACAAACTCAAATGTGTTCTACGTACCCACTAAAAACTGTGGATAGTAGTGATCCCAGTGTTTAGCATTATTCCTCTATTGTTTTAATGTTCCCCGACAAGTTCCCCATTGTTCTATAGCCATGTATGTGCTTCATTCTAGTAATTAGCTGTCAGCGAGGGCCCAACAGCAGCTTAGTATTGTCTGCTCAAATCAAATTAATGAAATGCAATCCACTCAAATGTCCTGAATGCATAGCTGTAATTGCATTAAATAGAGAGGCTGGGGACATCAGCATCAAACTTCAGCTTCTGAACAGAGCATTACGATCAAGCGCATTAATCCATTATTTCTTCAGGATCTGACAACCAATTAATATTACAGGACTTCATATACAGAAAGGATTGAAGTTCCTGTGTTATTTTTATTTTTTTAACACATAAAATGACTGTTCAGATTCTAGGATGTAAAAGTAAATGCTGGGCTTAACATTTGCAATCAAAATCAATTGTTGGAGATGAAAACGTAATATGAAAATGTTAGACTGTTACTGCATTTTTGCAAAAAGGATTTTCACTTATAAAAATTAGACACCTGTAAAATGTCATTCCTACACCAATGGATGCATTAAAAAATTAGATTTTTTTAAAGCAAATCAGGATAATGTTCAACATCAAAATATGTTAGCATTTAAATCTTCCTAGAGGGACATTTTTAGGATTAAGTTTCTCTCTGTCTCCCCCTTCCTTCTCCTAGGGGCAATAAAATCAAGTCTTAATCTCTTGCACTCACAAACTGGCATTTACCATTAATAACTGGTTCTATGAAGCCTCTAAGTTCTTACTTAATTTTAAGATTCATATTTTCCATTAATTACCAAAGAATTTTCCACAAAACAGAAGTTGCACTAGACTAAAAGCAAGAAGCAAGGAAAACATGAAGCAGAAATATCCTGTGGATATAGTAGACTTTGAAGAATTTTCATGTCAGTGGTTATTTCAGGTTTGTGATAAAATTTAATTAGGTTTGAGCACAATAAGTTATGACAATACTATGGATGGGATATGTAGCTTGAAGGCATAGTTATGACATGCAGAACTCTAGATAGATATGATACTTTACTTTTGTTCACAACTTGTTTGGCAACAATCTACAATATTTTAGGATTTCTAGAAGAGTTTCTCATAATTAGTTACAATGAACTACTGTATGTACAATCACTGAAGAAAATGAAATCCAAGCATACAGCTAATATAAATGTCTAGAAAACATCTCTAAATATTTTTAATACTGTATTTTGGTAAAAAATTATAGGACTTCTACAATACACTTTCTATAATTATATTATTTATCAAATAGAAATTAACATTTTCTATTTAATTTCAACTAGTTTCAAACCCCAGTCCCGTTACCCAAGTCAAAGAACTTTCTATTACATCTTGCATGCCATCAGTCAGTCCAAAAGAACACCAAATATCACCCAAAACTTTATATATATAGCCCTGCTCAACAGGGACTGGGATGGAAGATGACAGCCAAATAGCACATGCTGCATCACAACACAGTATTTGAAGGTTACAATTTGGCCAAGGACATTGGGGCAAACTTCTATTCTCATGGTAAGTACCACAGGACCTTTAATGCCCATTCACAGCAGGTAAGATTTCTGTGCTTAATATTACATAGAAAAGACCCACCTTTGGTAAAGTGCTGGGAATTCAATTTCTCTAACATGTAAGGAAGCAAGGCTGAGTCAAGTCTGCTGGATTTAATAAGGGGTCTAACATATTCCAAACCTGATGCTTATAACCACTAAGCCATTCCATCAGATACTAAATCTATGCTTTTCTTCTTTTGATTTTGAATAAAAAATTCTTCTTGCCAATGTGGGTCATCTCTAACTTGCAGTCAGTATTTTAAGGCAGAATATATAACAATTTATATCACAGATACTTTTTTATTGAAAGTTTAAATGTTTATGTGATAGTAAACCATTTACATTAATAGAAAATGCCATTTACTTTTATCCAAAGAACTCTGATACAAGACTATATTTTCAGTTACCATATCAAGCAATTTTTAAATTTACTGCTTTCTAAACAATGCTGGGCATATGTTTTTAATTACAGTTATTGTTCTGGGATAGAATGAGAGATATCACCAAAATAGCCGTACCCTAATTATCCAGCTGAGAGTAAAATTTACTTCATATGAGTTTATTTCAAGAAGCAGAGCTGATGTTTAACGGTATAGCTTTCTTCCTGCAAAAAAGTTAGTTAACTGACGATATTCTAATATTTTACAGTAACAATAGGGCATTGATTATATTATAAATTATCTGTTGTATTCCCAGGAGAGATGCATCTTTAGAACACAAACTGCTATTTACTTTCCATAATGTTCTCCTTGGAGTATGTGCAGTAGATCATTAGTAGACCTATACAAGCTGGACTTTACCTATACAAGCACAGATGGATTCTGAAGGAAGACAAACTAATCACTTCTGTAATCTGTACAAATTGCTTCCATTTTCATCATTAAGCTTCTCTGTTTAAGAAAATATGTTCTGGTGATACAGATTTCTACCACTGAAATGATAGCTTCACAGAAAGTAATGATCTAATGTATCTTTGATTTCCACTGAACAGTAAGAATAATTAATGTACATAGAGTTCTTTACAGATTATAAAGCTAGCAGAATAAAAAATGCCATATTTATTTCTACGTTATTTTTTTTTAAGTATTATTATAAGTCAATAGCTATCTGGATAGACAGTAATGAAGAAAAAGCTTATACTGTATGTCAAGTTTTTTGAAGGATCTTCATACCTGGACTTGGGAAGCAACTCATAAAAGAGGAGGAGCAAAAGTAAGGTTGATTAACCACAATTTTTCTCTCAAAGTTAAGCCATTTAGCAACTCACACGTGCCTCAGGGGCAAGTTACCTCATCTATTCCAGGTGACCATCTGAACAAAGTTCAACAGTAAATCAAAGGAGCAAGGAGTTTGTATGGTTCTCAGATTACTTAAGGGATGGTAGTAACTCCTTTTCAATGTTAAGCTGCTCTTTGGATAAACACAATAGGCACAAAACCTGCAGCAATGGTTTCATAAAATGGAAGAGTAAAACAGTAAACAGAAATACTTGGACAAGACAACCATAAAGACCATTAATGTAAAGCATCCAGATGAATAAAATTAGGGACTCTCTCTCTGTTTGGACAGTTAGTAATAAAACCGTCTCTTATGCACTGAGATGACCATAGGACCTTTTGACTATCCCCTGTAACAAGCTAGAAGGAATCAAATACTACTTGAGGCTATCAAGTCAGACTCTGATTTAACAATTCATATTTTCACAAAGAAACATGTTGTCTTGGGTTTTTATCAATGGAGAGAGAGACGTTTGCCTACTTACTATTTACCAGGCCCCTTTTGTACTTTGTTGCTAATAGACGAGGCCAGCCTTTGGGAAACCTATGCATGATTTTAAAGACTCCAAAGGGCCCTTTGGGAATAAGTGCGGTTCTGTTTTTTACGGTCTCATCCTAGAAATGCACATCATCCAACTATGGATACAGGTAACTGCATCCCCTGCAAACACTGTTAAATATCCTCTGAACATAAATATTAATGCCCCCAGTAACTCTGGGAAGCAAGTATTTGGTGTGGAACTGAGATGCCACAAACTTCCAGTTGGATGCCTCATGGACTTCATAATCTAGACATGCCAACCTCTGAAATCATTGATTTGATGATTTGGGGAATCCGTTTAGTACAACATGAATTCCGTTTGATTTTGTGGGTTTGCTGTATCACTAAATTCCTCAGGAGATGTGGAGTCAGCCACAGGTTATCAGGGCTGGGGTTGTCTCTGTCAGACCAGGGACAATGAAGAGTTGTTAAGCTAACTGGTTTCCATTTCAACAGGAGCACCTTAGGACAATGGGATAGCTGATGCCTAAGGAATCCAGCCTGACCACGGATCTGTCTGCAAGAAGAGAGAGCTTGGTCCAGTGGAATCTCCCCAGGAGAGGGAACAAAAAGTTGAGGTGTGGATGTGAGACTGGGTTGGTCAGAGAGAGAGAGAGGGGAAGCTTGGGCAGCAGAGAAGCACAAAAGGACATGCTTTTGTAGCAGAAGGCCCCTTTTCTGATTATGGAGCCAGCCAAGGTCATGGGAAGCTGGCTGGAGGGGAAAGAGAGCAGAAGGAAGCTGGCTGCAGGAGGTGAGAGAGAGAGAGAGAGAGAGAGAGAGAGACTATCATTTGTAGGAGAAGCCAGGTGCAGCAGGGGGATCCTGGACACCCCAGAGGACTCTTGCCAAATCCCAAAGAACACTCCAGAGTGGTGAGGAAACACAAGCAGGAAAGTGCATACAGGCCTTTTATTATTTTGCCTAGATCTGTGTATTTCTTGTGCTGACTAAAGTAAAAACTAATTGTTTTAGAAACCGCGGCAAAGTCTTTGTGTTTTGTGCTTCAGTCATCACATGTCCATGGAGAGACAGATGGTGAACCAGAGTGCCCACAAAGTTGGAACCTGGGGAAGGGAGTCCTTAAGCTACTGGGGGTCTTGGTGGGGGGCAGCACTGGTCCTGGGGGTCTAGAGCACCTGGGCCATAAGGTCTCAGTACCATGAAGGAGTAACAGGAAGACTGTGCCCAGGAAGCATGCCAGAGAGCCAAAAAAAATAGTGCTAGAGCCCACCCAGACCAAGAGACCTCACACATGGGACCAAAGTGGTGGTGACTATCCAGCAGGGGAAAATTTACCAGGGCTGTGACAATCCACAATTGTTGAAACCTGATGTACAGAAAACCATCACGCTCCACTAGGACAGTGTAAATATCATGAGGCTGGACCATCTGGTAGTAAATATTAGTAACCTTCCTCGGTAGCCCATGAATAATGTGGATGGTGCTTCTATAGCTTTTTCACATTCCTGTGGTTTTCATCTAGAGAAATTAGAATATGCCAACCCCAGAGTCTCCATAACTTCCCAGTGTAGCCTGGGTTAAGGATAGCAAGTTGAATACGAGAGAGGGGGGAAGTGTGTGGAAGGACAGACAAAAGGGAAAAAAGCCTTTATGTCATCATCCTACTTAAGGTATAGAGGGAATTCAGCATTTACTTGAAATCAGACTTTAACTTTGAGAATCCTTTCCTCCGGCCCCAGAAACATCACTGTTTATGCTAACTACCTTTTCTATACTAATAGCAACAGGCCCATGCAAACTGAGACACAAATCAAAGTAACCTACAAGCACTGATAAACATCAGCATATGGCCATATCGCGTATATCGGCGTCACCAAGTAAAATACTTAATACTTAACACCAGGGCCGGCTCCAGCATTACAAAAGAAAAAAAGCCGCGAGCAGCGGCGGCGGCAGTTCAGCAGCAGGTCCTTCGCTCCTAGAGGGAGTAAGGGACCTGCCGCCCCCGAATTGCCGCAGGTGCCGCACCTCTCCCTTGGCCGCCCCAAGCACCTGCTTGTTAAGCTGGTGCCTGGAGCCGGCCCTGCTTAACACTCAGGTACCACTTGCTTTCGGGGTGTCAAAACCTCTTATGAAGGATACAGCCTCAATGCAACTTTGAGCCTTTATAGGACTCATTTCCCAAATAGGGAAACAATCAGAGACTGGTCAAGTGACCTGCTCACAGTGTCTGTAAAGCCCAGGATATGGGATTCAGGAGATCCATAACACTACCCAGCCCCATGTTCAATCAACTAGCCAGGAACACAATCCAAGAAGCTAATACCTAGTCACCTGCTCTCATAACTAAACTCACCATGCTGCTGTATACTGTACATTTTTTAATTTACAAATTCTTCAGGCATCCCATTTAGCATTAATGTCCATTCATGTTACTCACTGGTTTTTAACAGATGTTCAGTTTTTATACTCCTTGACTGAGCTGTATGGATGTGTCACTGACATTATGATTTTATATACAAGGTGTACTACATTCATTCTCCCAATATATGAACCTCATAAAACAAAACAAATGTACCAAAATTAGTGAACATTGTTATTAAAGCAAGTTTGACTATTTAGACACAAAGCAGCCTTTAAAGAGTTAAAATGTCCCACTAGAAACCATAAATTGAATCTTATTTAATTAGGAACTCTACTTGGGGAAAAAAAGTGATATAAATTCTTTCATTAACTAAACCAAACTCCCTTAAAGGCAACAATATGTTCCCCTCTGTCAGGACAGAGTGCAATGAAATCTGTATTTTAATTGGGGTTAGCTAAAGGGCCATTTGGCTTCAGAAGCTTTGTTTATCAGCCCTAAGCATTATAGCTGAACCAATACTTGAAATATCCTATTACACAATTATTTCATTTAAAAACCCATTTTCCAAAGATTTTTGCATGTGAAGTGTTTTAAATGAGAGTTTTGGAAATTAGAAATACAAGTCTGAAAGATACTGCAAGGTGAGCAGAGATATAGCCTCAAGTGAAAAAGCGTTTTTTTTCTTTTGCATTACTGCGATGTAGGTTTCATTTTCAGCGTACACCATACACATGGTCCCTGCTCACCCCCTACCAGGCAATCTAGTGAAGATAAAACAGCGGGACAATGGAGATGATGGTCACTATAGCATCTGAATCCTTCCCGACTTTCTGTTTCCCAGTGTCACAAGCACATTTCTTTTGTGGTGAACTCTGGATCAGAAACCCCTCAGACTATGATGATTTCCATGTCCAAAATAACCAGCGCTGTACGACATAAGGGAGAGACTGAAATGCATCACAACTCAGTGACAAGCTTCTTCAACAGAACAAAACAAACTTTTCTATAAAGTTCACTCAAGAAAATATTTTAATCTACATTTTGTTTCCTGAACAATTTTGCACCTTAACATGAGAAACTTGTGTTTTGAGGAGCCTGGAGGTATTTTTAAAATAAAATAAAATAAATTCTTATTCAGTAGTCATAATAGACTTTCTCCTATGAGAAATGAATGTACAGAAATTATGTATCTTCTGTAGCACCCAGCAAAGCACATGTACTGAAAGGAATACTAGAAAAAGGAGTTAATATAACCACACAATCCAACCCTAACCAAATTGCAGCTAGAATTAAAGGAACAAAATTAATGAACCAATGAGGTAAAGGTATTCCTCTCTTCTATCTTTAGTGTTAGGATCAGGCTGAAATAGAATTTTGAATGAATTTAATAGAATCACAGAGCCTTAGTATTGTTAATGCTCAAATATAAAATCTTATACAATAAAAATCCAGCACCAATTTCCACAGTGAGGTTTCTAGTCCAGGATCTGCAGCTGGACCATGATTCTTTAATGCTACCTTGTCTGGGGCCGAACTTCAGTAAAACTTGACCGAGCATGGAATGACAGAATCTTTCTTTCAAAATTATTAAATCTAAATTAGTTCCTATGGTTCCAGGTTGCTTTGTGGAGGATATTACTGCTCTGTTATTAATTGCCATCCTCCTATTGTATACTTCTGCAACCAGAATGTAATGAAACCAAAGAAAAGCATAGTAACTGTCATACTTGGCCTAGATGTCCAGTTCAGTAAAATGAGGCTTTTTAGTTTTAAAAACAAATAAACTCTGCTTTTTCATTTTCAGAAATGACAATATCACTGTGGCTGTACCTGACAATAAAGTTTAATTCAAACAAGTCACTGAGTTTTGTGCTTCATGTTCATGCTACCTTACAGAAAATACAACCACTTCAAATTAAATGTATTATTCATGCCTTTTAAATTTAGAGTTGACATCCATAGAGTTTTTTCATATAGTTTATTGCAGATCTTCTCTGAACTGTTCCCTCCTGAGAACTATAATAAAATGAGCTGCTTCTGAAACTTCACAGCAGGTATTTTGATTTGGAAGTAATCATAGTTTTCTCCACAATCGTTATACAATTTATGCCGTGATCTTCTAACAAATAAGTAAAAGACTTAAATTGACATCAATATGTACATTTTTTCTAACAATGCAAGCTAATTGTATATCTTTAATGGAGAAAAATGTTTATTCAAAAATCTATTGAATATACCAACAATTGAGTTCAAAGTGGAGACACCACATGCATCTAAATAAATATCAAGGAAGTGTCAGAGGTAAACGAGGAGAGACCAGGTGAAGTGTGTGTGATGTGTTAATTGTATTCAAAAAATAATAATATAAGCAAGACAGAGAAGCCGAACTTCCAATTATCATAATGGTGTCTACTTCATAACACATTTTCAAACTTGAAAGAGACATTTTAAGCCATAGGAATTCTGAGCAGAATACCTCCAGCTGTGTTCTGCATAAATCTCATACACTGTACATACACAGTTTATTTAAATACCAAGTGCAGTTATGACTTACAAAATGCATATTTCAGTCACAATAGAATTTCTGTCATTGCCAAAAGCTACTCGTCATGAAATGAAAGGAACAGAAAACAATGAATTAAATTAGAAGAAGATAAGAAAAGAGGGAATCTTTTCAACTGATGTTTTACTAGACTAAAGTAATTCTTTTTAAAAAACAATGCAGCTAACAGCCCTCTGCCGAGTTTACATTACCATGCCCCGAAATATAGAAAGTTGTAAGTCTAGAAACTCTACAACATTAAGTCAAATTTTGCCTATTCAACATTCCAATGATGACCCATAATTTACCTTTCACCAATATGATGTCCATATTGAAATTTAAAAGAAAAGGAGGAAAAAACAGTGCTGGGAATCCCCACCCACCCTGTAAAAGCCAAGCCAGACTGGAAGAGAGAAGGCTGGGCAGGGCCGGCCCACAATGTTTTGGCACCTGAGGCGGGGAGCTCAAATGATGCCCCCATACCCCCTCACTTGGGCCAAAACGTTGAAAGGTCTCAATCCTGCCTTCTTTCTGTTCTACTCCTCTGATGGTACTGCTCTGCTACCTACCCCAATAAAGGAGAACTAACAACTTAAAATGCCTTGTTCAAAATTTTTAAGTAACAATTAACTTTCAAATGCATGAACAACAAATGTAACTTTTCTTGTCTGCATAGTAGACACTGACATTTTTATCTGTTTGAATAATCAAAGTGGTGCTTTCCATGCCTTCTTGGTTGCAAAGATGTGAACTGCTTCCTGAAGGTCCACAGTTTGGGCCAGCTCATGCTCTATTGAGATGGTTGCAAGGCCGATCAGCCTCTCCTGTCTCATTGTGGAGAGTAGATGTGTTTTTATTAACTTCAGCTTGGAGAACCTGCGTTCTCCACTGGCAACTGTTACAGGAAGTGTTAGAAGTATGCGCAGAGCAACAAAAGCATTTGGAAAGAGGGTGGTCATCTTAGGGCAGGTCTTCACTATGGGGGGTGGTCGATTTAAGATACGCAAATTCAGCTACGCGAATAGCGTAGCTGAATTTGACGTATCGGAGCCAACTTACCCCGCTGTGAGGACGGAGGCAAAATCGACCTCCGCGGCTCCCCGTCGACGGCGCTTACTCCTACCTCCGCTGGTGGAGTAAGCATGTCGATTTGGGGATCGATTGTCGCGTCCCGATGAGACGCGATAATTCGATCCCCGAGAGATCGATTTCTACCCGCCGATTCAGGCGGGTAGTGTAGACCTAGCCTTATTTGTGCATATATATTCCAGAACAGCCTTTGGAGTTGATCCTGCTGAAATGTATCTTGAAAGGGCTTTCAGTTCATCACCTAAATCACTCGCATCAATATCGCGCATGTCATCATGTGTCAACACTGTCTCTAGTGCCCGGCATTGCTGGTGTAGGTCTTCTTCAGGTATAGTGAGGAGTTTTGGAATATCATACAACATCCCAAATATACTGCTGTGTTCCTTGAGCTGCATGAAACGTTCAACTGACTGTATTGCACAATCTAGCACCTGGTTAAAGAATTCAATTTTGAATTGTTGTTCGGGGTCTCTTATGGGATTATCCTATGCCTCGTAATCAAAATGTCTTCTTCTTCGGTGACTCTTGTATTCTTGAATGTGTGGGAAAATAGCTTCAGTGTGAAGTTCCTCTGCCAACTTCTGTGCACTCTTCAGAATGTTTTGAAATCCCTCATCTGACCAGTAAGACTGTAGGTAAGACTTTGCTTTGTCCAGTTGTTCCATTGCTCCAGATATATCAAGTTCAACACCTTGGAGTCTCTTGCTTACAACATTTATTTCAAACAGTATGTCATGCCACAACACTAAGCCACACAGAAATTTGAAGTTAGGTATGTTTCTGGTGATTTCATTTCCCTCTGCCACTGTTCTCCCACGAACAGTTCTTGTCATAGCATTATCCTCCATAATGGCAACTATGGCATCATCTATCTTTCCAATTTGATGTTTGATAGGCTTTATCGCCTCCACTAGACTTTCCCATCATGTGGCACTCAGTGGTTTCAGTGTCAGAGAGGATGTTCCCAGATGTTGCTTCAAAATTTGCCATCGATGAGTTGATGCAGAGAAAAATACATAGATGCTTTGAATTATATTAAAAAATTCAGCAGCCTCACTAGAAGCTGATGCTGCATCACTGACCACCAAGTTCAATGAATGAGAACTGCATGGGACAAAAAAAGCTCAAGGGTTTAACTCTCGGATCCGTGTCTGCACTCCTCTGTTCTTTCCTCTCAGGTTGGCCCCATTATCGTGGACCTGACCTCTCATGTCAGCTATCGCAATTCCCGTATCTTCCAGCTTTTTAAGAAGCACATTTGTCATACCAGCTCCTGTAGAATCATCAATGTCAATAAATTCTAGAAAATGCTCTCTGATAGTCACCATTGCAGGGACATTTTCACTAGGTTCTGATGTTGTTACAAAACGCACCATTAAAGTCATTTGTTCCGTATGGCTGATGTCAGGTGTGCAGTCCAGAATAACAGAGTAATATCTTGCTGACTTCAGATCTGCCACAATCTTGTTTGACTTTTGTTGCCAGTAACTGTATGATCTCATTTTGAATTGTTTTTCCAAGGTAGTGGTGTGTGTACATTTCTTGGGTGGTGACTCTTCTTAGATGCTCCTGGAGTACAGCATCAAACTCAGCCATCAACTCCACAATTTTAAGGAAGTTTCCATTGTTTGGCACATACAGCTGATCTGAAGTGCCACGCAGTGCTAGGTTTTGGGTAGCAAGCATTCTCACAATGGCAATGAGCCTTTTTAGAACATTTTGCCAGTAAAGAGACTATGATGCAATCTTCTCTTGATGCTGATCATCTATGGTGGCCACATATGGAATGCTCTCTGGTGATTTGCTGCTTTCTCATGGCATGCCAGATTTCTAGCCAGATTTTTCCAGTCCTTTGTTCCTGTAGAAACCCAATGTGGCTGGAACATTAGACTGGAAGAGTTTGCAACAAAAACAGTATGCAGCATTCTGGGTTTTTGAGTACATAAGCCATGGCCTCTCCACTTTGTCACCATTGGAGATTTTACGCCAGTAATGTGTTGGATGGAAACTTCTATTTTCATTGTCTTTGGGGAACATGAAGTTTTTCACTTGCTGTGGCCCATGCAGTACAAGGAAGTCCCTCAGGCTACTGCTCAAGTGGGTCCACAGTCCTGGATCATCTAGACTTAAGAAACTAAACTCAGCAGCAGCTGTTTCTTGCGCCTCCACCACACTCTTCTCTGATCTACACTTTTCTTTAGGAATGTGCATGGTTACATCTATTTGAGATGGAGATATGGACGCTGCAGTAGCTGCCAGGTCACCTGCACTCTGACTAACTGGAAGATCAGGCATCTCCTCACCACTCACTGGGGCCGGAAGGCTCACCGTGAACATGTGTGTCTATGTATCTCAGGAGAGCTCCTTCCTGCTTAGATAGAAAAGCTTCCTTTGCTTTCTTTCTTTTTCTGAATGCTGCCCCAGAGGGGCGTTTTCTTCTTTCATTCATGACTGCTGTTCTGTGCCAGCTATAGTGGCTCTCAACACTCAATTGAAGGGGACAAATAAGCAGGCTGGTAGCAGGGCCTGAGTGAGGGAAGATATCAGTGTCTTAAGGGCCTAACTGGCTCCTACTACTTCAGTTGACTGCCTGTTCTCCTCAAGTGGGTTCAGAGAAGCAACAGGAGACAGGAAGCTCCCTGAGAAGCTTGTTTTAATCAGTCCGGGCTCCTGGGGGTGCTAGAGAGGTACATAAGAGGCTCCTCCTCCTCTCTCTCCCTGCAGCGCCTGCTGCTTTCTGTTATTCCCTCTCACCTTTTCTCCTGCCTGCCTGTTATGTCTCTTGTGCTCGCCTTCCTCCAGCATAGCACTCCACCCTCTCTGTGCATCTAGAGCAGAGAGAATACATATGCACCAGCAGCAGACACAATTTTCTACACTCTGGGTCTTAGTGGTGCCACCCCACAGTCTGGCACCTGAGGCGGCCGCCTCAGTTCGCCTCATGGTAAGGCCAGTCCCGAGGCTGGGGGATTCTCTTCGAATTCCCTCCATCTCCAGGAGACTTTAAAACCATGGGAACGAGCACAATATGAAAACCCAAGCAGACAGGCCTCTCTTCCTTAGGGTTATGTGGAGAGGATGATTGTGTGAACACCACTGTTGCGGCATCAACAAGTGATGATGCTGAGTCATGGTCCAAAATCAAAACATCACAATAGGATTCTGAGGTGAGCTGTGACTCCATTCCACCAGCTCTCCAGTCCGGCCTCTCTCATGGAAACAGTGGGTGATCTCATTATCAATGTAAATGTCTCATCCTCTCTCTAATCCTACTAACCTCTTGGATTCACTTATTCACTGAAGACAATGAATTCAACAAGTTATTTATATGATGTATGTTAAAAAATAATTCCTTTAAACAATTTTAAATTTGTTGCCCTTCAATTCGATTGAATGCCCCCTTGTTTTTGTATTACAAGCATAGAGAAATAGACGTGCCCAATCTACCATCTTTACACCATTCATTCTTTTATGCACCTCTATGACATATTTTCTCTGAACTAAGAAGTCACTCTTCAGTCTCTCCTCATACAGAATTTCTATGCCTCTAACCATTTTTCTATCATTTCCACCACCTTTCCATCATTACTTTCTATCCCATTCGTACAAACCCTTAACACCTTGTTTGCTTTTTGGGCTCTTTTTCTAACAGATTGCAAGGGGACACTTTACTTTTGCAGAAGCTGTGCTGGTTTGTCCTCATATTTTTTCCTGACTGGCTGTATTATAATTCTAGTTTTAATTATTGTTTCAACCAATTTACCTTATACTGAGGTCCAGTTTACTAGCCTAAGTAGCAGGACCACTCCTAGCATTTTTTTTTTATTTAGTCACAACACTTGCTACCCACTAGTTCCTCCATATAGCAACTCACTTTCAGAGTGTGCATGTTTTTCCCCAAAATAGTTCAGAGAATTCCTCTTGCTCTCTTTGTAAAATACAAAAGAAACTTATTCACAGATGTTTTCATAAATATACAATCACTGACATGCCTTACACAAAAGCAGAAATCAGCTGGTCACATTATTTTATGCTTGTGTTTGTTTACATGCTGCTTTATTGTTCTATTCCAAGTCCCCTGCGCATTATTAGTTCTGCAAATGCCTCCAACTTTTCCTGCATGGCAGCCTTTGGACACTGCTTCACTGCTTGCTGAGGTTACACACCCTCAATTACAAGTAAAATAACAGGGAGGAAAGGCAGGCTACAAGTATGTCAAAACGCACAAATAAAATAAAATCTCAAAACAAGAAACAGAGGAATAACAAAAACACAAATATAAATAAAGGCACAAAGAGAAAAGCAGGTGAGGAAATCACAGCAGAATACGGTCTTAGTTGAACATATAAATCCTTCTGTAGTAAAGCTGAAATATTACAGTGCTACTCGCCATTGTACAGCTTTTTTCTGGTAATGGGTAGATTTAGAGACTTTTGAATAAAGCAACTTTTATTTCTTCTACACTTACATAGAAGACAGTGACTCCATCCAGTCTCTGATGGCTGAGCACACTACCATGACTGAAGCTGCAAAATTACTGATACAGTAGAATATAGGACGCTTCACTTTAGCATTCTCATGGGTTATGTCAAACCAAAATAACACAAAACACTGAAGTGTCAGTAGATAACAGGTAAAGTGCTCCTCACATTAGTAGTCTCAGGCTAGTCCTGTGAATACCATCATCTCAGAAATAACATTCAAGTCACAGTATCTTGTTCTAGTTTACTTTCCTGGTAGTGCTCCTCTGAGATGCACAGTACACAACTCCTTTCCTTCGGTGCAGACTCTGACCTGAAGTACATGACCCTCACTTACATGCTATGCTTCTCTAATTTTATCAGACAAAGTTAGAGATGGAAAAGCCCTATTACACCTTCCAGTCCACCTCCCAGTGCAGGACTGTTCTGGACAAGATGGATTAACTAGTGCTTTGTTCAGCCTACTTGTTAATCATGCAACTTCCATCCTTCCCCTTGGATGGGATTCTACCTCCTAGCACAACTCACAGCAAATTTCCACAAACTTTTCCTTTCCATTTCCATCCCAGCCCTACTACCAAACTCAATATTTTCCTCCATGAGAAGTGAATGATTAGAATATTTGTAGAGTGTTATGTCCCTGCATTAGTCATTGTTTAACCAAACAGTAATATTTTGCTCCGTTGATCTTTTCTTGTAAATTAATTTAGGTTTTTTTGCTCTTTTTTGAACTCCCTCCAATTTACTATTTGTCTGGTGCCCAGAAATGAACTCGGCCCAGTTACATGAGAATTATAGAGAGAGAGACTATAATTTGTGATAGGATGCCTTTGTGTATGCAGACCAAAGTCATATTGGCCATCTCAGTGTACTGCTATTCATAACTGTCCCATTTACGCTGTTTTAGCCAGTTTACAATCCAGTGTCATTGTTCTTTTCCAATACAATGTATAGGGTTGCAAAAAACAATATTCTTTCACCTAACATTTGAGAAACAACAAAGTTATTGCATTCAAAAGATAATTAACAACTGTTCTATAAAAGAAGAGATTCTAAAATATACCTTTCCTGGATATCATTAATTCATATGGATATCGATATCACTCTCATTAAATATTGTTTACAACTGTATTAGAGCAAGCGCTTGTGAGAAAAAACAGCCATGTTTATAAATTTAAAAATAGCAAAAGCAAAGGCAGGATAGTGTGACTGTTTGGGACCACGTCTCGATAGAAAATACACAATATCAGTTACTGAAATGAAAATACGAAGAACTAATCAGAAAAAAATAGTTTCCCCAACATTCAAAGAAGCTCTTCCTTGCAGTGATTTCAACTCTCGGTTAATTTTTTCCTTGAATATTTTTCATTACATGTTATATACTTAAAAAGAACCACAGGCGGCTTAAAAATGAGCATGTGCAAACAGTGCCTTAAAAAACTACATGTGTCATTAAATGATCTTCACACTAGGGGAAATGGCAGAAGTTTCGTTCCTAGAGCACACAGGAATCCAATTCATCTTAATTCCCTTGTATATCACATAGGGTTTCCCCTCTCTCATAATCCATCTTTGCCTCCTCCTACTTGGCAGTGAAGTCATGATGCTGAATTTGGGGCTCTGCAATCATTAAATAGCAACAGATTGTTTAAACAATCAGAGGACTGGGAGTACACTATAGAAATTGAGCAGGAAAAAAGTACCGAGTGGGAGAAGGTTCCTTGTAAACGTCCAAACAGTAACTCCAAACAAGAGCATGCAGATTGTTAGCAAAATAAAGTGCTTTTGTTTAGATGATCTCTTTATTCACATTTTTCCCCACAGTCGGATTGCTCTCTTTAATGAAGGGTTTTGCACACATGTAGTACAAACAGTGATAACCTCTTTTCACTGCTCTTTCCATAAATGGACAAAGTCTCCGTGACACAGTCAAAGGAGCCCAGACCCCTAGAAGAATCTGGTGTAAAGGGAAGGGCATACACCATATTCAATGCATACATTAAAAATGTATATTTGAAAAAACAAAACGATCAAAAAGGTGGCTGTGTAGGCAGTCAATTGGTAGGGGAGCAATTAGAGGGAGTTTGCAACAACTATTTACTGTTCTATTCAATTTCTTAAAAAACAACTCACCATGGCAACAGCAATACCATGTTGTACATAAAGTAGGTGTGAGATGCAGAGCCGTTTAGGAAGAATCATGCACCAGTATGTAACATGCACATTTTAGTATACTCACAAACATATTCCAACACACTGCTGCACTTTTGGCTCATTTGTTATTTGACACTTTGCTCTGTGCTACATAATCTATTTTTTTCTTTTCATATTTTTGTCCTCCTTAGATCTAATGGCTATGGATTAGTAGATATTGATGGCAAGAAAAGATTTTGAACAAGGGACAGCTATAGAATCACTAATATTTTGGTCCTGTTTCATGCCATCATATTGCTGCTTTAACACCTTCTCGAACAAAAATACATTAATTTCTATGTACTATTACTTCTTGTGTTATGGTATCACCTAGACATGAACCAGCACCTAACTGTGTGAAATGCTGTACAAACACATAAAACGAAAATGTAATCCCCCCTCCTAGTACTGTCCCTTTAAAACTTCCTCCTTTCTTGTATGAGATTTACTTCTCTGAAGGGTGATTTCCATTGAACAACACTGAGTTCCTGTAAAACAGAGATGCTGTTTCTTCCAGAAGAAATTTTTAAGGGCCAAAACTATACTGCAGAATCACTGAGTGGTGCAATGGCTTCACAAACACCACATTTGATCTTGACATACTACTCCAGTTTCCTACTGTTGCCCAATACGAAACCAGCTGGGGTATAAAAGACTTATGAAGTAAATTTATAGTTTTCTGACTACATAATACAGTCTCAGTAAATCAGATTTAATTGACCAAGTCATCTCAACTGTCCATACTACATACATCCTAACATTACAGGACATTTTCTCAGTTTTATTCACAAGAACTAAAATGTATAACTAAAATCAGTTGGACCATACTAATGAAACTGAAAGATAATAATCAAGATATTTTCAAAACCACACACATTCATAACAGGTTTTAATAATGACTCCTTCTGAGAGGAAACTTCCTGATAAAACTATACAATTTCTACACTAGGAACTGCATTGGAGATATACATGCTTCACCAGGAAGCAACCTGTAACACACTGAATACAGACAACAAGAATCTACATTATCAATCCCTGTTCACATCTGCAAATGTAACCCTCATGAAAATGAGATGTGCCAGCAAATGAAAAGGAAGATTGTGTGCTAACCTCCACAGGACTATAGCTGAAACCCGGGCCACAGTGAGAGCCCTCAGCAAGCCCAAGGATCCATGGGAGGGGAGGTGGTCTACATCTATCCATTCTATGCCCCATACCAACTCTGCAGGGAATCTGGATGAACATTCTACCACCATACGGATCTGTATTAAGTGCCCAATGGATCTCTACATCTGCTGTGGAATCCCCTTTAATGGGACTTCTCAGAGACAGCCACAGACAGCAGAAGGGGAAATCCTGTCCAAAAGCTGCAGAGGGAATGGGAGCCCCTTCTGCCAGGGTGGAAGTGCTTAGAACCTCACAGATCCAAGGTTCTAGGGCTGAAACCATTATGGGAGAAGTTGGTGGAAACATCTCAGAGCTCTCCTCTTCCCTACTCCATCTGTAGAAGATGTGCAATTTTCTGTGGAAGAGTGCAATCTAAATAAGTTAACAAAATACGACTTTAACCGACCAGCTTGTAAACTGTTAAAGGGTAAAGAGTAATACCACCCCACCCGCCACAAAGTAGTAATCTTAACCGGCACACATACTGCACCAGAGCAACCACACTGCTTTTACTGCATGTGGCTAAAGCATCCCACTCAAAAGAAAACTCATCCATGGGTTTGCATAAGGAGAAATCTTATAAAGATGAATCATTTGTTAAACAAGTAGTCTGGGGTAGTGTAGGCCTATGACAAGCCATTTGGGGTAGTCTAGAACAGAGTTCTCTGTCCAGGAGAAACTTAGCAATTCAATGGCTATGCCACATTTTATTACTATCACAATTTATAATAATGACTATGAGACTTAAGATTCTGTAGTAAGAGTCTGCTGACAACAAAAAAAATGGTCAGCTTTTCAAGTTACAATATTTAATTTTTGAAAGCAGCTTTGATGCCTTTTAGGTTTCTTCTCTACTTAAAAAGCAAATCCTACATAGAGTTGAAGGTATCTGAAGCTCTTGATTTGGAAGACAGAACCAAGTTCCAAGGTCAATGTTTAGAATAGATTTACTTAGAAGCATTTAACTGTATGGAGCATGCACATACAACATCCGGTGAGTGCAGCACAATCAACACAAGGTGTCAGTACCATGAAATGGATCTTTGAATCTAGAAGCCCAGGTTCTGAAGCAGAATTCACAGCCAAGGGACTGAAACAAGACTGCTGTCATGCACATCAATTAGCAGAAACACCTTTATCAATAAATACGGGATGAAGGGATAAGCTTACAAACCGATAGCAATGGTTTTTCAGAGAAAGTAAATGGTGGAAGTACAATAATGGAAATCCCTTCAGTTTGTTTTATATTCATCATGGGAGTATTACATTCCACTTTCTCTTTTATATTTCCTTACACTGATATACTACTACACGGATCAGCAACCTTTGGCACGCGGCTCACCAGTGAAAGCACCCTGGCGGGCCGGGCCGGTTTGTTTACCTGCCGTGTCCACAGGTTTGGCCGATCGCGACTCCCACTGGCCGCGGTTCGCCGCTCCAGGCCAATGGGGGCTGCGGGAAGCAGCGCAGGCCGAGGGATGTTATCTCCCATCTCCTCTTATTTAGAATCCCGCTCTAAGCCAACATTCCCCAACTAGTACAATAAAGATAAGAAGAAAG
Source organism: Terrapene triunguis (assembly GCF_002925995.2). Classification (NCBI taxonomy): domain Eukaryota; kingdom Metazoa; phylum Chordata; order Testudines; family Emydidae; genus Terrapene; species Terrapene triunguis. Next base: position 15,783,380 of record NW_020664589.1, read on the forward strand.
AAATAACAACTGCTCTTTGTGCAAAGAAAAGTCAATGGAAAAGAGGACCAAATTTAGCAAGTACAGCAATTAAAGAATGCAAGACAACAGAGGAGCTGACTGCATTGCAAAGGGAGATGTGCCACAGAAGATATATTTTCATGTGTCAATTCTTAAATGCATAGCTGATGTAAATACAGTAAGGAGCTCATATTTGGAACTTATTGTTGAGATCCAATTGGATCCTTGCTCCTAACTCAGTAATTTCTAGTGGATAGACAAATATATTTCCCATGATATGAGGTATACGGTCTCTCCTCCTTCTTTCCCTCTACATGCACACATATACTACATAAGTCAGTTATAGTATATTATCAGTCTTCAATTTACTTTATATTAATAGGTTATGGCTATTTGGGGTTGTTTATATATTTTCTATTTTTGTAAATCTAATAATTTTCATAGCAAATTTTGAAGTATTAGAGTTACAACAATGACTCTGACATTCACTGCACCTGGCAAATAATATTTGCCCACTATCTTTAAGAAATGCAGTGGGTGGGTTAAAAATAAACCTGAACATTCAGTCCTCCTTGTCAGGCTTAGTAAATTACCAATTAACTTCATCATGGAAAGTGCATGATGTGTGTGGAAGTGGAAAGGTACATTTGCTTCTGTCCACTGAGATTCGGTATTTAGTTTTAGCTGGATGTATCTGGATATGATTTAAGCTAAATTCAATCCAAATCAATTCAGAACTGTTAAGTCATTCATAAATGAACCAGTTACACAACAAGTTATTGTTCATTCTGATAAACCAGTATAATGTAAAATAAATCAACAATGAGGACAGAAAGGAAACTAATTAAGATTTCATTAAGACATTTACTTGTTATAACCATATAATTGTCAATGTGATATCTATTTACTATTATTTAACTTGAAATATCTAGGTTATACAGAAAACCTGTGATAAACTCTTGTATCATTTAAAATTACCAGCAATCTTGTACAGTATCAGAACCACTGTAGGGATACAAGTAACTATCTATGCCAGTTATATTTTTATTAATTATTATCTTAAAATTTCAGTAATATCGTTCCCTATTAATTTTATTGCTGCTGTTTTCTTTGCAAAACATTTTCCAATATGTTTTGAATGGAACAGAAAACATCAATTGGCTCTTTAAAACAACACACACACACACACACATATCCCATATCACTTTAATACCTATTGTTTGATGCCGACACAGATCTGGGAAGAATATGGTAGCTTCACTGATGCTGCAGAGCCAGCAGTGACAACACAAAACAGTTTTGATTTGTAAGGGGCCTACAAAAATAGGGTCACAAAGAATTAATGCAATGCAGTGCCAGAGTTAAAAGCAGATTACAAATCTAGAGGTCCCTCTCAATAAGATGACGACAATGTTATGGAAGGGCAATATTTGGCTCAAAATCTTTTTCATTTTGTTTGACTATGAAATATAGAATCTGTGGGCAGCCTGAAGTTATTTTTTTTCTAACCACCACAAACCATTCCCCTTTTTTTCAAACCTGTTTTTATTAAGAAACAGTACAGTCCTGCTGAGTAACCAATGGTGCCTCAATATGCAGGACAGAGGGTTGAATGAAGTAATGACAACACTCTGATCTAGCTAGAAAGACCAAGACTATGCAGTAGGGCAGAATGCTAAAGGACTTGATTAGACCTTATTAAGAAAACAATGTGAGCCAATGAGGAGATGTAATATAGTCCTCACGGAGGATAGTTGAATAACTATATTAGTCATTTCACACCCCCATAGAGGGTGTCTGAAAGTAGAGGGGCGACATGCCATACGCTGGCAGATATTAAAACACATACAGATGTCACAACAGACCCCCTGCGCTGAAGAGAGTTGCCGTCTTACCAGAACTGGCTATAGGGTCCTCACAATCCTCTTAAAATGAGGATTAAACAGATTTTGTAAATGAGAGAAAAGCAACACAGTAATGAACGCAAAAAACACTTTGCAAAGAATGTGAAGTTCAACACCCTGACAAAAGGATTACTAAATCTCTGGTGAACTAGGCCAGCTCCTTAAAAAATAGCAAACCAAGACCCATACTTTTCTCAGTGCACATTAGAGAGCATCACTCCAGTCAGAGTTCTCAAACACTCTGTCAGAAGAAAAAGGGTCTATTTAAGAGTCTATGTCATAGTTCTCATAGTTCATATACCTATCATATCAAGTATACAGAGTCATTTAGAGAAACGACAACTTTTATATATATGGTTGCATATGATAATAGCAAACTCAGAAGGAAATTCTAGAGAGGACACTAAACTTAGAATGGGTCCTTCAGAATTAGATTTCAGCATCTAAATAGGATTGGAAAATTAAGTCTTTTTTCCCAGTTTATCTATGAAAGGTATAAGATACCACATGAGAAAAGCGGTCCAGAGGAAGTTTAAACTCATGTTACACTAATGTCAATGAAATATTACTGATCAGAACCAAGATGTGAAAGGAGAAATATTTGCCCAGATTACTAATGTGGCCTAGTAAACAAAATACAGGTGAACAAGCTCCTCTATCTACCCTTCTATCAAATAGAAAATATTCTAGTCCGCGGGTATGATTCTAATGGAAGAATTCAGGAAATACAAATGTGGACAAAAGAGAGGTAGCACAGGTATCTTTTCATGTAAGCTCATCAGCTACTGCCACCATCTTACAGGGGTAAAGTCTTTGGAACATGGCAGACACTAACTTGTGCTGGGATTAACCCCAAGGCAGACAGCAAAGAATTGAAAATCCATACCTGCCCCAATGGAAACAAAAGAGATAGCAATGCCAGTCCTTTGAGAAGATGGCATGTCAAACTCATTAGACGAGTCAGATATTCAGATAAAGTGACATGCCTCTAACGTGCAAGCACTCACCTGTAGTTTAAAATAGGCTGTTCTGCAAGATACAATTTTTTAACCTATACATTCTATTGTACTGTGCCCTAAATATTACTCCTTTTCATGGAATTTGTCTAGTACGCTGATCTCTATCATAGGTGTTATTACATTTGTTTCTTAATAAGAGAATATGAATATTAACTATGTAGGAGAAAGAAAAGTGAGGAAATGCTAGCTCTAACCACTAGGTGTCACTCCAGGAAAGAGCATAGTTAACATTTTTGATGAGACAAACTTGAAAGTCTTGACTCTGTCTTTCTCTACAATTACCAACATGTATGTAGCTATAAATATTTAACAAAATATTATATTTATTTCTTTTGAGGATGACCCAATTTTCGGGCTTTAGTGTTTGAGAGATGATCATGAATTCATCTCCTCTTAAAAGATGTAAAGAATTAATAATCACAAAAATTCAACATAATCATTCAGGTTAACAATAGGAGGCATCTGTGATGTCAGAAAGGTAGATGTCTTTTAAAACTGTAGGTAACATATCTAAGGGTAAAATCTTACCTCAATAAAGATAAGTACGTTGCCTCTTTATGTACTTTATTTAACAGAGAAGCGGAGAACAGTATATACACCATATGTGACAAATTCTTCCATGGTTTAAGATTTGACATTGAACAGTTACAGAAAAACTCAGTGGGCAGTGAATGCATCAGTAATTTTACTACATCAGTCTTTGTGCTTAAATGTAGTGTTGTAGATTCTACAATCTAGAAATACTTCCTAATTCAAAAGCTCTAGATTACTAAAAACAGTGGATAGCTTAACATCACAACTAACTGCAGGTCAAAGTATTGTCTTATATGTCTAGTATGTAACCTCATAACCTTTGGGATGAAAGGCTCCATGTAATAAAAGATAAGATAACATTAGAGCTGGTTGGGAATTTTTTCCCCAACAAATGCTGTGTGTCGACACTGAAATGTTTTGCAGAAAAGTGAGAGAGAGAGAGAGAGAGAGAGTGTGAGTGTGTGTGTGCGTGCGTCCATCCCACACAAGAAAAGCTGGTAGTTCAATAGTTAGGGATGTGTAAGACCCAGGTTCAAGCCCCTGCTTCAAATCAGGCAAACTAGGGATTTGAATCTGGGTCTCCCACATCCCTAAACACCAGTGGCTATTGTCAGTCTCTCTCTTTCTCTCCTCTGGAATTGTTCCACTTTGTATACATACATTAAATATTCATTGGGCCAAAGAGAGAAAGAGAGTGACTGAGTCAGAATCAGGCAGAACAGGGACTTGAACCTAGGTCTTCTGCATCCTAAATGAGGTGCCCTAACCTCTGAGCTATTAGCTATTCCGGGATGGGTCTCTTGTCCTTTTCCGTGAAAAATTTTGAAAGGTCTCATTTTCATTCCGAGGTGGATCAAAAACAAATTTCAAACCCCCCCCCATTTTTTTTTTTATTATTATTATTTTTTTTCAAAACAGAATTCTTATTTTCTAGTCGGCCCTAATTAACATGTTTCTTAAATATATCATGTGTTTGGGAGTCCATCTTTTGACAAATTCTGGGCCACAAAGAAAAAAGAAAAAAGTAATGATCAAGCTGCATGATCCCACTTTGCTTGCCCCCAAAAGTCTGTGAACACCACATGCGCTAGTTTACATCAGTAAACTGTCTTATAAAATTAGCACTACCAAAAATTAAGAGCAGCGCCTTCCTGGCAATTATTTTCCTATTTAGCACTCATTGTTCACTGTATACTGTGATTTTGTAAGAGGTGGGATCTCCACAGATCATGTCCAATATTGCCTACGTGCACATTTACACTGACATGCTGAAGAGTGCAATAATGTTAGAAAAGACAATATCAAAGGCAGACCAGGTTGAAATATCTGAAAATATTACTCGTCCTCTTAGAAGGCCTTTGCCTAAAGCTGCTTCTTCCATTTGTTTTTCAATTAATCTCAAAACACCCAGAACAATTTAATTTGACCCTGTTAAATTCAGTGACATAGTTTTGAAAGTTAACTATAGCAAATGTGAATTAAAACTAAAACCTTCATCATTTGGAAAATGTTGCCATGAAGAGCTTTTTCAGGTGTAGGATTCTTCCAGTCCACAAACCTCTGTTGGACTCCTGCCAAACCAGAATGAGATTCAGCAGCTGAAGATGTCTCAGCAGTGCAGCACAAGAAAGTGAGCTTCTGCCTTGACCAGACCTGTTCAATCCTCCATCATGAGGGAACATTTCTCCTCACACCGAATACTGTTTGACCACATGGATGATGTCTGAGTGAATGAAATAGGCTGAGAGGTGACCAAGATGTTGACAAAGGAGAATTTCCTAAAGCTGACTGGCAACTCTCCTGCATCCCCTTGCTTGTTTCTTACTTATGCTTGTGCTCTTATAAACAGAGATTTGGCCCATAATGGTTCAAGCTGAGGTGTCAATCTATTCACAGTTTGACTGTATGGGTGGTCAGTCTGGAACTATGTTCTGCACTCTGACATTCACTATGCATCAGACAAAATTTAAAGTTTTTCCCCAATAGAATTTGAACTAATTCCCAATGCACTGCACTCCTCAAAACCATCCCTCTCCACTGAAGTAGATAAGTTATCAGTATTTTACAGAAGAAACCCTGAGGTATTCATGGATTGTATGATTGGGCCAAGAGTATGCAGGAAGTCCTTGGCGGAACTGGTAACAGAATACAGGTCACCTGACTCCTAGACCTATGCTTTAATTACCAGTCCATTAAGACAGTTTGAAAAGTGTGGGGTTTGAACATAGCATTCTAGCCAACTCCATCCAGGTGGTTCTAGTATACAAAGCTGCTCTGTTTTCATAGACCATCGTTGTTACAGCATCAAAAATGTTATACTATTATGAGATCACGCATATAAGGACTTAGAAATTCCTGTTCCTTCATATTCCCTGATCTTTGAGATCAGACTAAGAATCTCCTATAAAATAGGGTTTTTAAGACAGATTTGTACAATGGGACTTTTCAATTATGTTTAGAGTTTCTGTTTGTGGGAATAATGTGCAAACCAAATGAGGCTTTTTACTTGTTCAGATTAGCTCTCCCTAAAAGGGGAATTGTAGTTTCAAAGGTGTGTGTCATCATCAACCAATTTTGATATCTCATCTGTAATGTTCAGCCTGCAAAAAACCAAATGTTATTCCCAGTAAAGCAATTTAAAATTTTATTCTTCTTCATAAAAACCCCAACCTTAACTAGTTAATCCCTCACACATATCCAAGCAGCACGCACACCAATACTCCTAGAGTTGCCTGGCAACTAGTGGGAGGAGTGTCAGAGAGCAAGAAAGGCCTAAACGAATGAGGGGAAGTCGGTGTCTGCTTGACATGGATAAAGGAGGCTTACAGCCAGGCTGCCTTGCTGCTTTCACTTTTGTTAATTATATGGATGGGAATTAAAGTAGCTCCTGTTAGTTCATATTTGGTACTTTAAAAGCATAACATTCACACTTGATACTTTTATGAGCCATACACAGATAGATCAAATGCATTTATATTTATACACATACCATGCATATATCCTTGCTATCAGAATAGGAGCAACAGACTCAGCTCTGCTGAATTCAATAGTGTTATTTTTGAACAGTGAATATGTCTGAGTGGAATGATGCTCATTCATTGAAGATGTTGGATAGGACTATTTAAAAATCTGATCAAGCTATTTCCTTCCCTCCAGCTTTATGAAATCCACAAATAATTCATAATATGCAAAATATTAAGTGCAGTAATGAAGGGGACAGGGAAAATATAAGGAAATCAAAAAACAACATCTGTAGCCCAAATTCTGTCTTTTGTTCTAACAAACAGTGTGTGTGAAATGTGTTTACATGCCTGCATACCAGAATCCTGTATTCATCCCTAGAGACAGAATTCAGAAGACAGCACCCTTTCTTGAGTCATCACTAACCCATCCATCCCCCATTACTCCAACTCAGCCTCTCCCTATATTATTCCTGCTCCTCACTGCAGCCACCAATTCTCCATTCTGATCCTTGAATGCTCAAGGAAAAACAATCATGGATGAAAGCATTACGGCAAAAGGTACATTCTACACTCCGTGGGGATTTTCTTGTGCACCTCCCATTAGTCTAAACTGCAGTGACCTTAATGAGTGCCTGAACATCAGGTTAAAAATATCCCCACATTTTGCTTTAATTTACCTGTGTGGTAGTCTCCTCTGTTTTGAGGAAGGGAATAGGACTCTCACTAAGACTATTAGAGATATTCTATGGATCATTAAGCTATTAGCCCCTTCCATCCTCTATATGCCTTCTGGCTCAAACCTTGTGCATTATAGCTAACTTGTTCATAATATCATCTACACAGTCCCTATCTGTCATAGGCCAATAGGACTACAAAAATATTCTGCGTCCTCAGGGGAGGCCAATCACCATGACAAGAGCTTCATAAAACCCTTACATGGGAATAGAGGTATTGCCAGAGTGGATCAGAACTGAGGTCAATCTAGTCCAGTAAAGTGTCTCTGACTGTGGTCAGTGCCAAATGCTTCAGAAGACAGTACAAGAACTCCACAGTAGGTAGATGTGGGATAATCAGCCCTCACATAGGTCTCCTCCTGGTCTATAATAGTTAGACATTGGCTTAATCCCTGAAGTATTAGGATTAATATCCCTTCAAAATTTTTTTGTTATTAAGTATAACGACTCTGGCTATTGTCGCTATCCATATAAATATCCAATCTCCTTTTGAATTTTGCTAAATTCTTGGTCTCAATGCCTTCCTATGGCACTGAGTTCCACAGTATAAGTATATGTGGTGTGAAAAAGTATTTCTTTTTATTTGTTTTAAATTTTCCACCTTTTAAATTTCAATGAATATCCCCTTATTTTTGTGTTATGAGACAGGGTGAACAGAGGTTCCTAATCTACCTTTTCCACACCATTTATTATTTGACATACTTCTATCATGTCCCCCCTAAATCATCTCCTTTCTAAAGTAAATAATCCTAATTCTTTTCAATCTCTCTTTATACAAGAGTTCTTCCAGGCCCTTTATCTCTCATTCCTCTTTGGTGAACCCTTCTATTTCTACAATCTCCTTTCTGAGATTCAATGACCAATATCACATGCAGGATTCCAGCTGAGTTTGCAATATTGATTTACATAAAAGCCTTATAATTAGGGCTCTCAAATAATTGGAGTTAATCGCATGAGTTAACAAAAAAAATTAATTGTGATTAAAAAAATTAACCATGATTAATCACAGTTTTAATCGCACTGTTAAACAATAGAATACCAATTGAATGTATTCAATATTTTTGGATGTTTTTCTACATTTTTAAATATATTGATTTAAATTACAACACAGAACACAAAGTGTACAGTGCTCACTTTATGTTATTATTTTTATTACAAATATTTGCACTGTAAAAATGATAAACAAAAGAAATAGTATTTTTCAATTCACCTCACACAAGTACTGTAGTGCAAGCTCTTTATCGTGAAAGTGCAACTTACAAATGTAGATTTTTTTTTGTTACATAACTGAACTCAAAAACAAAACAATGTAAAACTTTAGAGCCTACAAGTCCACTCAGTCCTACTTCTTGTTCAGCCAATTGCTCAGACAAACAAGTTTGTTTACATTTGCAGGAGATAATGCTGCCTGCTTGTTTATAATGTCACCTGAAAGTGAGAACAGGCATTCGCATGGCACTGTTGTAGCCGGCGTCACAAGATATTTACATGCCACATGCGCTAAAGATTCATATGTCCCTTCATGCTTCAACCACCATTCCAGAGGACATGCTTCCATGCTGATGATGCTCATTTAAAAAAACAACAACAACAAAATGTGTTAATTACTTAGTGACTGAACTCCTTGGGGGAGACCTGTATGTCTCCTGCTCTGTTTTATCTGCATTCTGCCATATATTTCATGTTATAGCAGTCTTGGATGATGACCCAGCACATGTTGTTCATTTTAAGAACACTGTCACTTGCAGATTTGACAAAACTCAAAGAAGGTACCAGTGTGAGATGTTTAAATATAGCTACAGAACTCGACCCAAGGTTTAAGAATCTGAAGTGCCTTCCAAAATCTGAGAGAGACGAGGTGTGGAGCATGCTTTTAAAAGTCTTAAAAGAGCAACACTCTAATGTAGAAACTACAGAACCCAAACCATCAAAAAAGAAAATCAACCTTCTGCAAGGGGCATCTGACTCAGATGATGAAAATGAACATGCATTGGTCCACACTGCTTTGGATCATTATCGAGCAGAACCTGTCATCAGCGTGGATTCATGTCCTCTGGAATGGTGGTTGCAGAATGAAGGGACAGATGAATCTTTAGCGCATCTGGCTTGTAAATATCTGGTGACGCCGGCTACAACAGTGCCATGCGAATGCCTGTTCTCCCTTTCAGGTGACATTGTGAACAAGAAACGGGCAGCATTATCTCCTGCAAATGTAAACAAACTTGCTTGTCTGAGTGATTGGCTGACCAAGAAGTAGGACTGAGTGGACTTGTTTTGTTTTTGAATGCAGTTTTTTTTTTTTTTTTTTTTCTATGTTTTTAAGTTTATCTTTCATGATAAATATACTGCACTATATTATTTTTATTAGTTGAATTGAAAAATATTATTTCTTTTTTTTTTTACAATGCAAATATTTGTAATAAAAAATAAAGTGAACACTGAACACTTTGTATTGTGTTGTAATTGAAATCAATATATTTGAACATGTAGAAAACATCCAAAAGTATTTAAATAAATGGTATTCTATTATTAACAGTGCGATTAATCACAATTAATTTTTTTAATCGCTTGACAGCTCTTATAGTATCCTTAGTATTATTCACCACCCCATTCCTTATGCATACGAACAGCTTTTGGACAATTTCCACCACCGCTACACATCTGCATTTGTGTTAACATATTGATGTCCTACTTACGGGTTCAATTTTCAGTGCATTTCTGTAGCTCCCAAAGAAAGAGGCCTGGGCTTTTAGGAATGCTCTTGCCACACCATCCCCAGTAGTTGTGGAGACTTTCTTTAATCTGTTCTTGAGTGCAGAAACCTGTAAGTACACAACAGTCCTAGATCATCCTCACAGCATAAACAAATAACCTACTGAACTGGGAACTAGCCAAAGAAGTTTCACAAAGTGTCCCAGCATCCGCTGCACCTGTGAGGAAGAACGACACCAAGTACAATCCTGGAGTTTTCCATTTTCTTGTTTTGGCCCACTAGCAGATGATTACATTCTACTTGGAAGCCTGCAGGCAGGACTGCAGGAAGATAAGGACATGTTTTTTAAAGCCTGCCTTATTTTCATCTATTGTTAAATGTTTAAAGCTATAAGGATTTTGGTGTTCTTTCGAGGCAGTCTGTACAGTTGCACATATTCCCCCTCAGGACCCACCAATGAACTTCATTCCCTTAGTTTCAGCATATAAGAACAGCCATACTGGTTCAGACCAATGGCCCATTGAGACCAGTATCCTGTCTCTGACAGCAGCCAGTGACAGATGCTTCAGAGGGAATCAACAGAACAGGGAAACTTATCAGGTGATTCATCCTGTCGCCCAGTCCCTGCCTCTGGCGGCTGCAGGTTTAGGGACATCTTGAGCATTGAGTTGCATCCTTCTGCACCTTGGCTAATAGCCATTAATGGACCTATTCTCCATGAATTTGTCTCATTCTTTTTTGAACCCACTTGTACTTTTGGCCTTCACAACATCCCATGGCAACAAGTTCCAAATGTTGACTGTGCATTGTGTGAAGAAATACTTCCTTTTTGTTCAGTTTTAAAACCGCTGCCTGTTAATGTCATTGGGTGACCCTAGTTCTTGTGTTCTGGGAAGGGATAAACATTTCCCTATTAACTTTCTCCATATCATTCTTGATTCCAAAGAACTCAGCTAATGGATGATATGCTAATCTCTTTTCTAAGCTGAACATTCCCACCCCATCTTTTTAATCTCTCCTCATATGGAAGCTGTTCCATACCCCCAATCATTTTGGTTGTCCTTCTCTGCACCTTTTCAAATTCTAAATATATCTTTTTCAAGATGAGATGACCAGAACTGTATGCAGTTTTCAAGGTGTGGGCGTACCATGGATTTGTATAGTGGCATTATGATATATTCTGGTTTATTATCTATCCCTTTCTTAATGGTTCCTAACATTCGGTAAGCCTTTTTGACTGCTGCTGCAAATTGAGCGGATGTTTTCAGAGAACTATCTATGATGACTCCAACATCTCTTTCTTGAGTGGTAGCCGCTAATTTAGACCTCATCATTCTGTATGTCTACCTGGGATCATTTTTTCCCATGTACATTATTTTGCACTTTTCAACACTGAATTTAATCTGCCATTTTGTTGCTCAATCTAGTGAGATCCCGTTGTAATTCTTTGTAGTCAGCTTTGGACTGAACTATCTTGTGTAATTTTGTATCGTCTGCAAACTTTGACACCTCTCTGCTCACCCCTTTTTCCAGATCATTTATGAATATGTTGAACAGCACTCATCCTAGTACAGATCCTTGGGGAGATCCCGCTATTTACCTTTCTCCGTTGTGAAAACTGACGATTTATTCCTACCCTTTGTTTCCTATCTTTTAACCAGTTACTGATTCATGACAAGACCTTTCCCCTTATCCCAAAGGCTGCTTAGTTTGCTTAAGAGCCTTTGATGAGGGACCTTGTCAAAGGCTTTCTGAAAGTCCAAGTACACTATACCAACTGAATCACCCTGGTCCACATCCTTGTGGAGTCCTTCAAAGAATTCTAATAGATTAGTGAGGCACAATTTCCCTTTACAAACGCTGTGTTGACTCTTCCCCAACACAACGTTTTTATCTATGCATCTGATAATTTTGTTTTTTTACTAACCAATCTGCTGGGACTGAAGTTAGCCTTACCATCCTGTAATTGCCAGATCACCTCTGTTACATTAGCTACCCTCCAGTCATCTTGTACAGAAGCTGATGTATGCAACACATTACATACCACACAGTCAATAGTCCCGGAATTTCATATTTGAGTTCCTGCAGAAGTTTTGGATGAATATCATATGGTCCTGGTGATGTACTACTGTTTAATTTATCAATTTACTCCAAAACCTCCTCCCTATTAACATCTCAATCTGAGAAAGCTCCTTAGGATTTGTCACCTAAAAAGAATGGCTTAGGTGTGGGGATCTCCCCAATATCCTCTGCAGTGATCAATGCAAATAATTCATTTAGCTTCTCCACAATGGCCTTATCTTCCATGAGTGCTCCCTTAGCAATTTGATCGTCCAGTGACCCCACTGACTGGTGGCAGGGAGCCTACAAGGGCAGGAAGCCTACATGGTGGATCTGCGCAGGAGCCATGGATCCTGGAAGCCTGGAAGTCTCCCCAGAAGCCTGCCAGCTCCAATCAAGGTTCTATTGGAACCCTGCTTGTGATTTGATAAAAATCTGTGGAATCTGAAGTGTTTTTGCAAAACATTTGGGGTTCCACAAAATGGCATTTTTCAATGAAATTGTTTCATTGGAAAATCTTCCCCCCCTCCAACCAACTCTAGTTTTTACTCTACCATTTCAACCCTACGGAAGTTAAAATGCCGATGTATGAGGCAAACGTGCACAGGTGATATTTAGCTACAATTAAAGTCAGATTAAGGGAGCAGGATACCTTGAGATGAGAAAGAATTAAGGATTTGTAAATGTCAGGTACAATGTTTGATGAGACACTACACAAGATACATCATCCCTGTTATTTTGGCCAGACCTGATTACAGTACATATCGTAGTTTAGATGCTCTTTTTATTCAATATAGGATTGTCATCATGGTCCCTTTGCCTGCCTAGAGTAATTCTATAAAAACAAGTATAGAAAAACATTTGACGAAGTTCATTAGTTCGTTAGTGCAGGAACAAGAAATCATAAGCAGGCCCAAAGATCTGTGTTTTCTCTCTGGAGTTCAAGTATCAGATTAGTAAAGATTTTTTTCCTTTTGTGAATGGTACGAAAAAAGTTTAATACGAATGCCTGCCATATAAATGAAATTCCACAAATATTTTATAAGTGGTTTATAAACATTTTCGGATAGATATGTAGCTTTATATAAGTTTATTCTAAAAAAAGCTAAAATATGTAGAGAATAAATTCTGCATGCATGTAGAATGCCTACCACAATAGGTTCCCAATCCTGATTACATAATACAAATATGAAATAAAAGATTGAGGATATCAAGACTGAGTCACCACACTCATATCCCTTAATATATTTTAAAAGCTTGAACTGAAATTCTAAATGAAATGTTTTTATTCAAGTAAAAAGAACACCTATAAAAATGACAAAAGCTTCTCCCAATGACAATGGTGACATTTCCATCCTTTGAAATGGTCGATATCAACTGAGGCTCTTTTCTTCCTGCTTCTCAAAGGCTCTACACCACCTGTGTGTCAGATTATTCCTCACTTAACCTTCACTGCCCTTTCTCTTTCATACTGGAGGTGTTTAATTACCTCAGATTCACAGAGCTGCACTTCAGGTGAACATAGTCCTAATGGTCTCATTACCATTTACACAAAGAAATACTCACTGATAGTAACTAAGCAAATATCAACTGTATATCCTCTTACACAGGCAAATTTAAAAACCATCGAAGCATTCAGGTTACCCGACTATTCTTTGGTCTTCTCCCCATAGTCCAAGGGCTGCAGTTTTGAAGGATTACCCATTACCATTTCCTGTACTTCAAAATTTCTCATATATAAATAGGTTGTGACTTAGTTTGATGATGTCTTTCCTTTTTAGTGCTTGCAGCTCAATAACTTCTGAAGTAAGGTTGTATATCTACGTACTATTGTTACTGACAGCATTTTTGCTTCTCAAACACAAGCAGAGAAATAAGATTAAAAAAACTTCTTCACACATTAATGTTTAACTTGCTGTGTCTGAGCTGCAATGACTGCAACCAAATCATTAACAAATAGTTTCATCAGCAGAAATTTTTGGTGTTGAAGACACTGGGACAGGATAAGTTCACTCGTTGGGCTTGTCTTCACCACAGAGCTAAATAGGTGCTGCTGCAAACGATGAAGTGGCATTGATTTGGCGGGTCTAGTGGAGACCCACTCAATCGATGGTACAGCACTCTCCCATCAATTTCTGTACGCCACCTCAACGAGAGCTGGAAGCAATGTCAGTGGCAACGCGTCTCCCATCAACATAGCATAGTGTAGACCCCGCAGTAAGTAGATCTAAGCGATGTCAACTTGAATTACACTAACATAACTCAAATTGTGTAGCTTAAATCGACCAGCAGCTGTAGTGAAGACAAGCCCTTTGAAACAGATGTCACAGAAGTGAAATTGGTGAAAAGACAGAAGATATAGGAGTACTAATACCACATACTCCTGAAAGAGACTCAGCTACTGCTTCCTTTGCTTTACATGACACAGAATGCCACAGCTTAAGACAGAAAGATGTCCCACAGATGGGATGGAGGGTAGATTTCAGAGGTAAAATGGGTGTAGGAAACCAACAGTCCTCTTGATTTACAGAAGAAAATGAATGGTTGCAAGCAATTCATACTGATAAATGTAATAGAAATAGCTATATCATGTAAGCCTAAATATCAAAGCCTTCTTTTGTTTCAGCTTTAGGTGCCATCTTGAGATATGTACTGGGACAATACTGTTTGCTCCATTCTGTGCAAGAATCACTAATGAAATCTCAGCCACAAACTAATTCCTCTCCAGGTTATTTTTAGTGTTGAGATTCTCCTGCCTGCGCGAGTAGGCATGACTGGCCATCCTTTCTGAAATAGCCCGTCAGCTCACATGATATGACCTGATAGATATGATTTCCCAATTTACCTTGAAAATCTCAATGTTTCTTTCCAGGTATCAGAGCTCTGTGTCCCAGCCTCCTCCATGTCTCTGAAACTCTACCAAAGGATCTCTGTCTTAATACTTTTGCTACCAGTGTGCACTGCTGCTCAAAAGACAAGCTTTTGGCTAGGCACTCTCATAGAAAAGCCAGGAACCATAAGGAAGTCTGAGGATTTTTAAGAGCACTAGAAATACAATATATGCATTGTCTCTGTGTAATCCTGTTTATTGTCTACTCAATGAGGGGGGTTGGCCTCATTGAACAGCTTTTCTTGAAACTTGCAATTCTGCTGTCCTATTTAAACATTCACCTTCTTTCTAATTTTTCTTTATCGTTCTCAAAATCTAAAAAGGTAATGTCTTTTTCGCTGGTACATGCTACAATATGGATTGCAGGAAATGTAAACCATACTAATATGTTTAACTTGCTTGTGTCAAATTTTTGTTCCAGTTCCAATTACAAAGAGAGATTTCTGTATATTTATTTTTAATGTTTTCTGAAGCACTACAGTGATTTTGTCATAAGAGGACTAACATTACTATTACAACCTATAAGATGGAGAATTAAGGAAGTGTCCAGCATTGCTTATAAATCCAAATGCTATAGTTTATGTCAATGATCCATGCATTAAAGAGCCTCTAAGCACATACTAACATGACAGACCATAACAGTTTTAGAGGTCTATCATGTCCATAATCTACGGCTCATTTCCTTTAACTGAAACCATAATGTCCGTGAAACAACTCGCTCTCAATAGGCGAAATGTAATAACAGCTCCATCAGATTTTCAAGTCTGAACAGGATACAAAAAAGCAAAATTATTATTTTCATCTGTAACTCACCAATGTTTGAAAGGCCATGTGACTGCTGTAACTTTTATTTTCTTGGCTTTTGCTTTCTATGTTAGCATAAAAATAGATTAATTTATGTCTCTCTTAAAAGATTGCACTGCAGCTACATCTTGAAGGTATCTCATCATCAACCCAGAAAACTGTTAGTGTGTTTTTTTATTAGCGTAAACTTGGGGAAAGATGCGCTTGATGCTAAAGTCCAGGAATGGCAGTCAGAAGATCTAGATTCTATTCCTGACTCTGTGACAGGCTTTTAATGTGGCCTAAAGCAAGTCATAACCTCTCTGCATCTTAGGTTCCCCATTTATGAAAGAAGTAGAATAATGACATACCTCACTGGGGTGTTGTGAGGCTTAATAAATTAGCATTTCTAAATCACTGAGATCCTCAGATAGAAGGTGTTAACTATTTACTGATAAAGACCGGCGTAAAAAAATTAATAAACCCATTCCTGTGTGGTACGTATAAGAGGAGAGTTTTGCGCCTCCTTTAAAATTAAATTTAACATGGTACTACAGTGTGCTTATTTTATGGATTCACGCATTTACTCATTTCAATCAAGTCTGCCACAATAACCACTTTTTACACTTTCTAATATAAAATAATGTAGCTTAAATAAGAAAGCATTAAAAATAATGTATTTAGAGAGACTGATGAGTGAACAAAAGTAAAGCTGCTCCTTTGTTTACTCTAGAATAAATTAATACATAAAACAAAGTAGACTGCATAAACTGAACTGCGATTGGTATTCTGCCTAAAGAGACGGTAATGCTTTTTCTTTTTTTGTAATAAGATGGTGACCGCTCAATACGAAGATTATTTCTAACCAAACAGCCACATATACATACAGCCTACCCTGGGAGTGTTTTTAAAGAAGATTTTTATACTTCTGGCAGTTCAGGTTTAAAGGTCAGATTGAAACTATCACCATGTTTCAAAATGCAATCTGTGCAATGCAGCATAATGAAATGGTTCAGTAAAGGTGCTAGTGGAAATTCTTTTAATTAGGTCCAAGGCTTTTCAGTTGTCAACATGAATAAAGAAACATTCTCTTGCAAACAGAAAAAAAGAAAATATAAATGGAAGTTACCTTTCAAAAATGGATTTGCAATTGAGAAACAGAAGTTAGTGTTGCTATGATATCTCAAAAAACATGTTTCAGTTCCCACAAAGTGGAGAAACAAACAGTAAAGTGTAAGAGCACCTAATTGTGAAAGCTTGCTAATAAATGGGATATGAATACTATGCAAAACATAATTTACAGACAGCCAAAAATAATCAGAAGCCAATTTCAAGTACTCATGAATACATATCAGGAGTAAGATCTCCTTGGTGCAATATACAAAGCATCACAAATCAATGGCCTTAATCTAATAAACATTGCACAATGAAAGATTAAACTTTATATTTTTATTTCTTGCACTAAAGTAATTATACTTTATAATATGAAGCTCTGATGTCTACAACTAAGACTCCAAAGTGACACTCTTATAATTTGAAATACTTAAAAATAAATTGATAGAGGCTGTACAAAGTATATAAAAGTAGAAAAACTGACTACCTCAGCCATTGCTGTAACTCATAGAAAGATATGTAGGAAACATGCCAGCAGCAAATGCAACTGGAAGATCATCACAGTTCTTAATAAACCTCCTTTCTTAATATTGACAATTTTAAAAGGAATATTGCTATTCAAAGTGCTCTCTGTCACTCTCATATCATTAGCAACATGCAGCAATATCACAAACACAAAGTTGAGCAGAGACAGACTTTAGCATTTCAAACATTTACCTACTAATGCAGATGTTTGCACCTTAATTTTCAAAGGAGCTGACCTGGGCAATTCAGGAAGTCTGATAGCTAGAAGGTACTGTCGAGTCAAGACAGAGCAAAGCACTGACATTCTGTGTTAGGTGTTTAATCCGATTCTACTGGAACTATCGCAAGGTTATCCAACCTCTGTAACATGCACATTCACTGGAGAGACCTTTCACAATAGCCCATTTTCACTCAGATACCAGGACTGAAATGGTAACAAATAACTCACTCTGAACTATGGAAAGACCACAGTTTGGGCAGCAATGTCATTATTGTGAGACCCAAGTATGACTCTCAGAAAAAGTCTCCAGCAAAATCACAGGACTTAAGGGATTCTTTTTTCAATGCAGCAAAAAGAGCTGTTCAGAAAAACAAGCAGACTATTAACATTTCCTGTTGCATGAATAGCGTGCCAGTGAACACACCAAAGTAAATGTTACTCATCTCTGCAGAATGCAAATGGATTTAATTCACCAGAGTAAATTTTGCACATATTCAAGAGTTAATGAAGTGCTCAGTGCTCACATTACCTTGCAATACTGAAAGCATGGTTTGCCTTAACAGCTATTCCTTAATGTGGAACTGTTAGCGATATTTTTAGTCCCTCAGCTAACATAGCCTGGCATAGCCCCCAACAGATCACAAATGCATCCATGTGGAGTGAGCCCAGTGGAGAGACAGACTCGCCAGAATCTCCCCCATCTTCCCCCCCTCCCCCAAAGAAAGTGTGTATAATAGATCAGCTTCACAGTCTCCCTGCTGTGATGAACAACTTGATCCACTTACAGTTCCAAACACACGATGCATGAAAGAACAGACATAAATTCACTTCTTGCAAAGAAAAACAGCTGCTCTCTAGTGGTCAGATCCTAATATTAAACAGTTTAAAGGAAAGGAAAAGACCTAGAGGAGAACAATTAATTATCTAGATAACTAAAATAATGAAACAAGGAGGAATACAAATGAGGAATAAGACAGAAATACTGATTCCAAACATTAACTACACAAAGCAAAATGATTCAAGTTAAGTCTTTGTTACCAAACATATTCAACCCAGCTGTGTTTATATAGCAGTTGTGAAAAAAAATATACCATGTACATTATTTGTGTGTCATGCCAGTTAATTGAATTTGCTAGCAGCACTTCCTCTGCAATGCTCCAAACATCCTCTAAGAGAAAATGTAGCTTTTAAACAGACCTGCAGAAAACTGAATCAAGAATTTTGAACTAATAAAACACAACTCTTTACTGTTATAAACGTGAAGTAAAAGTAAATAATGAAAGGAAGGAAGTCTCTTAAAATTTATTACATTCCAAAGCTTGAAGTTTTCAGTTTATTGGTGAAGTCTTTTCTGATGTTCTACAGTGCTCCTGCAATAGCTCTTTTAATGAAGTCCCATAAAATTTAATAATACTTGATTGTTGACAAATCATATATACATACAAGGCTCAGGATTCGCTGTATCCAGACATTTCTTACATAATTCTATGAAATTTACAAGTTTGACATTTCCACAGTTGTGCATATTTGCATGAGTGATGACCAGCTGGCAGATTCGGATGCAAAGAGTAAAGTCAAAATGAAGAGCTATTTAATACCAAAAAAAGGCATTGAAATAACTTGAATAGATTGAAATGCTGACAAAAGCCAGGGAGCACAGAATCATACATAACTCACTGCTTCCTGCCTACCTGGCTATATACAGCGATGAAAGGAGGAGTCACATCGCAGACTACTGAGGAGTGAAGAGATATCACAGCGGCAAGCAGTGAGCATGCATGAGTTACCCAGTGCAATGAATGGGAAACTTACTTGGATTGGCTTCTGCCCTGAGGGAATAGTCACTTTCCAATGGACATGGATAGTCTCTCACCAGGCTATGCTAACTGGAAATTATTGTTCTTACAGCAAACATGATCATCCAAAGTAACTTGCATTAAGCTATAACAATGCATTTGACTTATCCCAGCAGAGGAATGGAAACACTTCAGGGGTAGGGGGCATCATTTTGAATGTGGCAATTCTAGAAGTTTGAAATATGCCACTCTTGCTGATAACAATCCCCAATTTGCAAGGCTACTGCCTTGGAACCCCTAGGGGTGAGAACAGATGTTTTTAGTTATGCTTCCACTTCCTTTCATTTAGTGACTTTAAAGTGACTCAGACTAGCAACATTCTGAACTTTTCTCCTCCTGAAATTTTGCTTCATGAATACAGCCAGGCAGTGACCAAAGCCATTTCTGACTCTTGGCTGTTTGGAGTTCTGTGTGAAATGGATTCTGGGGTCTTACCCACAACACAAAAGCCGACACCTCTCATGGAACTAGTTGGCAGACAGCAGGCAGGCCTAGCACTGAACAATGCAGGGTGAATATAAATGACTCTCCCATGTCGAGTTATTCTTACCAGCAATGCTTGAAATATGCTGGTGATGAGTAAGGGTGGATGCATGGTGTTGGGAGGCTTGCATACCGGTTGATGTTCTCCAGATTCCTCCTATCTCTGTTTATTGCACTGCAATTGGAACAGCTGTGCCATGTTAGTGCAGAATATCAAAAAGATGGATACTCTGTACATCAAAATTACATGAATATTAATTATCTAGGCAAACAGCTATGATGCTCACCTCCCTGTGTGTCAGAACTCAAAACACTGCTTCTTTATAGGCCCCAAAGCCCCATAGCCAGAAGTCATGTCGTTTCAATGTTGTGGACAAATTACATATGTGTCATGTAGGTAGTTATCTATCCAATCTGGATAGCAGATCTTCACCACAGCAGCCAAGCTACAGTTATATGTTTTTATTTTGATCTGAGGATCTGGACTGGTGAGGATTAACTGAGTAAGTGATAGGCTAATGCTGGGAGCGAGGGTACATGGAGGTAGGTGTTTGCTCTTCTAGTTCCTGCTGCTAAATGATTCACAGTCAAGAATCATCATTAACCAGGAAAATGCATCCAATGACTACTACAAAAATGAAATAGGGCTTCCCTTTATTGAAAAATTAGTCATAGTCTATGATCATCCTACTGAAAATTGCAGCAGAAAACAACGTTATCAGCAAAGAGAATCCACCTTTCCACAACAAACTGGGACAGAGCAAGGTATTTCAGTATCACTGTGATGCCAATCATCTCTGCAATGAAGGCAAGCGCCCTCCATGTGAATGTCTGGTACTCTATTAAATGGACATCACTGGACACAGGACTATCCTTTGAGTGAAATATAAGGTACACCTTTTTCAGTCTGAAATTTTTAAAGAAGTTTTTCAAAATGCTCCAAGCAGGTCTTATGGGAAAATATCTTGAAAATGTTACACTGCCACTTTTCTATGAGCTGCAACACTAGCCTGCATTTTGGTCACCACGCAATAACAATTATGCTTCAAACAGGTGAATGACAAGGCGAAGCATGGCCGAGTGTTCACTTGTTATATATAAGGCCTGGTCTACACTGGGGGGAGAGGAGAGAAATCGATCTAAGTTACGTGAATAACGTAGCCAGAGTCGATGTACTTTGATCTACTCACCGTGGTGTCTTCACTGCGGTAAGTCAACGGCTGATGCTCTCCCGTCGACTCCACCTGTGCCTCTCGCCCTGGTGGAGTACCGGAGTCAACGGGAGAGCGTTCGGCAGTCTATTTATCCTGTCTACACTAGACACAATAAATCAACCCCCCCTGGATCTATTGCTGCCCATCGATCCAGCGGGTAATGTAGACAAGCCCCAATATTGAAAGGCTACAGAGAAATCCTTACTTGAGTTTACTTCTTCCGAATCACAAAAGAACCAGATTACATTCTGAACTACTCTGCACATCAATTTCATATTCAACTGCACACTAAGACAGGATTTTATTTAAGTCATTAAGTAAGTGAAAGGAAGCACACTTTACAAATTATGGATCCTAATAGCCAAATGAATATTTTGAGCGTGACTAGTAAGAGAATCTCAGATTTTTCTGTCTTCTCCCAAAAAGACACCAGCTGGACTAGACATGGCTTCTAGTGCACTTGCTCTACACACTTTGCCACTCATCTCCTCTTTTAGCTTCATTAATAAAGATACTCTACTATCAGGTGGCATCAATATAGTGCAACGTAAATTGGGCACATCTTTGTCTCAGTACAGTTAAAGAAGCAAACATTTATGCTACACCATTAAAATTAGTTTAAACATTTTAAATGGAACTAAAGTACACCACCAATACAGAGAAAGGAGGCCTCTATAGAGGAATAATAGTTCAGAATTATTATCACAAAACAGTCTTATAGCAGGTCTACACTATGGGGCTAAGTCGACCTAAGTTACGCAACTCCAGCTACGTGAATAATGTAGCTGGAGTCGACGTACCTTAGGTCGACTTATTGCACCAAGCTGGGTCGACGGGAGGAACTCTCCTGTCAACTTACCTTATGCTTCTCAATCCAGTGGAGTACTGGAGTCGACGAGAGAGCAATCAGCGGTCGATTTAGCGGGTCTTCACTAGACCTGCTAAATTGACCCCTGGTAGATTGATCGTCGCAGTGTCAATCCACGGTAAGTGGAGACAAGCCCTTAGTAATTGATTATGAAGCGAGCGACCTG
Source organism: Terrapene triunguis (assembly GCF_002925995.2). Lineage (NCBI taxonomy): Eukaryota > Metazoa > Chordata > Testudines > Emydidae > Terrapene > Terrapene triunguis. Next base: position 15,805,426 of record NW_020664589.1, read on the forward strand.
ATTTCAAAATTATGTTTAAAAAAAAAAAATAGGACACTGATTGAAATTCAGAGATCCAGTTGGAGGAAACCAGGGGAAAAGATTCATTAAGGTATCTCCAAAAATAAATGTCAGTCCTTTATTGCTCTTTTACCACATAAGTATGGCTTGAAATTCCCTCTTTCCACAGCACTCTGCTCCACCCCAAAAATCTGCTTGAATTTGGGTTTTTTTTGTTTTGTTTCACATTAGATATTTTCTTCCTGCAAGACTTTGTAATTTTTAGAGGACTTGGAATCTGACATATTAACTGGGTATTTTAATCAAAGTTGCAGCATTCCCAGCACAAATGTCAACTTTGCCTCTGTCACTCAGGGGTTGCGCAAAAAGCAACCTACATTTCAGCCTCCTGATGTTCTATTTTGTTCCATATCCCTCAAAGATTGCTAAATTCTGTCAGGCAAAAAAGATAAAGACAGGGTAAGCAGTTCACTTAACAGAACACATGGGGGCTTTGGCACCATCATCAGACACATGTTAGAAACTAAACAGATAAAAAGGATTGCTATTTCTAGTAATGCAGTAGCTTAAAATATCCAAACAATTTATACGTACCACATCATTGGGAAGGCTCTGTAGATCATCAAAAGGAGTTTCCAGTGTGTTGGTATCAACATTAAGAATCACCACATCTTCCAGGGCCATATTTCTAACTTTCTAAAAAAATACCAAAGTCAGAAAAGGAGAGGGAGGGAAGTCAAATCTTATCCATAAGGAACATCAATCATAACATAACATTCTGCTAACTACACTATTCCCCAAACACTTTAAAAGAAGCAAGTGGTTTCCTCCTATTCCTCACTCTGTGTGTGTGCGTGCGTGCGCGCGCACACACGCGGTGTTTGTTTAACATTTGTTGGTTTTGTTTTTCCATTTCTTCTCATTAAATCCTTAACCTGCAGAAAGAAGTTTTTTAGCATCCTGTGTACTGGGATTTCTGGAGGAATCATAATATCCTTCTAGATCATTCAACCAAGGAGGTATTTCAAGCTTTTCTAACATTCATTTACTTCTTGTTTCCCCCTTCAATCCTGATTCAAAGCACAACTTCTAGCTGCATCGAGACTCAAAATAAGTAATTTTTTTAAAATTCAGTATTTTGTTTAAATAGCAAACAGAAAGTTGGCTCTTCCAGTTGCTGAAGTGCTAGTAAGGCCAACCTTGGATCCGCTTTACCATCTCTGGCTTTGCCTTAGCACTTCCAACACTTCCTCATTCACAAATGAGATTACATTTTAGCAAAATGGACAGTGTTAAAGATAAACTGAGTGAAAGGGAAGCTAGAATTCTTTTCTTCCTTAATTCTAGGATTTCCAGGACACCACAAAAGATTACAAAATACTTCCAGGATTCTAACACAGGCCTCCCCACTCACAAGGCTTTAAGAAAAATCCCTCTTCCTGTTATTTCTTTTGGGTGGCTACCCATATAATATGTTGTCTAAGGCCTTGTCTACACTGCCACTTACAAGGCTGAAACTTTCTTCACTCAGGGGTGTGACCCCCCCCCCCCCGCCTGTTCCAATTTTCAGCGCTGTAAAGTGGCAGTGCCTCGCGGAGGTGATTTTATTACAGTGCTGGGAGAGCTCTACACAGCCTAACGTGACTACACAGCCACGTTATAACATCGACTGTGCAGACATACCTTAAGAGCAGCAAACTCCACAGCAAATTGATGCTCAAATCTTAAACCAATCTTTGTAAGGCAAAACAGACAGACTACATGGCCACACATATTTGGCTAAACTTATTTGCTAAGAAAGTGGATGTCTAGCATGGAAAAAATTGATAACTGATTAGGAAATTTAAGTCTAAGACTGACCTTTGAACCTTTTAGAAATTTTACTGGGTTTTTCACTTCAAAGGCCTAGCTAGAGTTTTAGAGGAAGAACTTTGTGGGCTACAGAACTCAGTTAGAAATTTTAAGTCTTCTGGACCAAACACAGAGGAGCAGAAGGGTTTCTGGAAATGAGCATATGAGAGAACCATTACAAAGGGATGGAAATGATACAGATTTGGAATGTTGTTCCTGGAACAGGAATCTTTCCATCTTTCTGTTTGTACACATGGGCAAAAAAGTTCTACAGTATAAGCCCAAATGCACACACCCTCTTCTCAATGGTCAGCTGGAATGAGGTTTTTGACTCCGTTCCCAATCCCCAAGTCAAAGCATTGATTGCTGAGTGTTTAAGTTTACATTTCCTACAATGGTACACAGATGCACAATAGAAGAAAATCATAGCCTCTTTTTGAAAAGAATAGCCCTTGGTAGCTTTTGCTGTTTAAGTACCCAAGAAGCAGAAGACTGCCAGATTTCATTTCCCCTCTTAAGCAACATTAACTGCCCTGCTGGTGGTTTCAATAATGGAATTTAAATATTCCCTTAACAATCAATTTTTCCATCCAACCTGGGAACTGTATCTACATATAGTTTTTAAATTCACATATAAGTAAGTGGAATATCCAAGTACCATATTTATCTATCTATTCAGCAGATCTTCAGTTTGATCTTCTCTCTACATCTACCCAGGCTGCCACCAGCCAAAGAAGCAAGGTAATGGTCCTGAGCATGTTCTAATGACGTATTCAGACAGCTGGATGAGAAAAATTAATAGTAATCTCAACCCACAATGTTATTTATTTTGAAACATCCTCTTATGAAATCTGATCTATGTACACTACATTTCTACAGGGACCTAGAAATGTGAGTTCCTGTTGTGACGGGTTGGATCACAGAAACCCCCTTGGGAGCTGCCACCCGATGTGCCAAGACTACCCCTGCTTCTGTTTTCCCTGCCAGCTCAGGACTCCAGCACCCCGTCTTGCTGAATTAGACACTCCAGTCCACTTCAACACAGACCCAGGGTCTGAATTACTTGTCCCAAAGCTGCGAGTTTACCCAAAAACAGCTCACAGGAGTGTGCTTGTCATTAGCACTCAGATGCCCAACTCCCAATGGGGTCTAAACCCAGATAAATCCGTTTTACCCTGCATAAAGCTTATGCAGGGCAAACTCATAAATTGTTCGCCCTCTATAACACTGATAGAGAGATATGCACAGCTGTTTGCTCCCCCAGGTATTAATACATACACTGAGTAAATTACTAAATAAAAAGTGATTTTATTAAATACAGACAGTAGGATTTAAGTGGTTCAAAGTAGTAACAGACAGAACAAAGTAAGTCACAAGCAAAATAAAATAAAATGCGCAAATCTATGCCTAATCAAACTAAATACAGATAATCTCACCCTCAGAGATGCTTCAGTAAGTTTTTCTCAGACTGGACACCTTCCAGGCCTGGGCACAATTCTTTCCCCTGGTACAGCTTTTGTTCCAGCTTAGGTGTTAGCTAGGGGCTTCTCCATGATGGCTCCTCTCTCTCTCTGTTCTCTTCCACCCCTTTATATATCTTTTGCATAAGGCGGGAATCCTTTGTCTCTCTGGGTTTCCACCCCCCCTCACTGGAAAAGCACCAGGTTAAAGATGGATTCCAGTTCAGGTGACGTGATCACATGTCACTGCAAGACTTCATTACTCACTTGCCAGCACACACATATACAGGGAGACTCACAGGTAAACAGCCATCTGCAGACAATGGGAGTCATCAAGATTCCAAACCATCATTAATGGCCCACACTTTACATAATTACAATAGGCCCTCAGAGCTTCAAACTAACAGACACCAAGAAGCAACTAATAAGATGGTTTACAGATGGTTGATACTCAATATTCAAATGGTCAGAGTTCAGATACTGGTGTTATAGTGGGTGAGATACTGTAGATAGGCCACCAAGCCAGAGACTACCCACTGGATTCAACTACAAAAAAAAAAGAGGGCTGATGGTATCATCCTGGAGGGCATCAAACCACAATGGTACATGTGACAGGCAATTTCTAAGCATGAGAGAGCTAGTTCTGGAACAGCAGTGGTTTTGTAGCTAGAGATTGGTGAAGAGGCTCTGATATGGAGTAAACAGGCCCAGGACCTGAAAGGACAATGCCTGACAGTTGGAACCATTAACACCAAATTCACATACACACAAAAAGGAACTATGAAGTATGGTGATAAAGAAAATTTTCCAATAAAATGGTAAACTATTATCTCCCCCAATAGTGCCACTCTTTTGAATAAACAAACTGGCTGCTTTTAAAGTCTGCTATAGAAATCCCTTTTAATCTCACACCCTCCAACCATATAGAGCAGTCTCCTAAACCAATTAATTAGGTCATTTATGCACAATCCCTCTAGGTAGCAAGAAGAGGTCTCTAACAAACCATTTGTGGGGAAAGGGATGTTAAAAAAGGGAGGCTAGGGAACTAAATGTGTGTCAGCAAAAAGTAATACATGAGAGAAAGCACAAGAAAAATTTAGATCAAAGTTTTAAAAAATGGGAACCTAAAGTTAGGTTACTACAGGTAGCCTTAGGCACCTAAATAAGCAGCCTCAGCGTTCAAAGGTACTGCGCACCCAGCAGAGCCAACCAACTTCAAGAGCAGTGGTTAGGTACTTACAATCAATTAATCAATCAATAAAGCTACTTATTTAGGGTACGTCTACACGGTAATCCTTCCTGCCTGGCAGTGAGTCTCAGAGCCTGAGTCAAATGATGTTCCCACTTGCGCTGGACCCGTCTCTGAGACCTTCCCCCCTCTCCACTTTTCAAAGTGTGGGCTCCAGCCTGAGCGGGAATGTCTACACTGCTATATTTAGTCCCATGGTGTGAGCCTGAGTCACCTGACCTAGGTTCTGACACTCGCCGCTACAGGTATATGACTTCATCTTTTTTTTTTTTTTTTTGCAGTATACATATACCCTTAGGTGCCTAAGTCTGCACTTTGAACCCTAAAGTTAAGCTTCTCTTTCTGAAATTCCTGGCCTTAAATGGTATATTTAAGGCTAAATGGCTGCTGTGGTCCATGCCAAATTATAGCTAAAACTCTCACATGATCCATTTAATTACCACAATAAGTCACTGTCTTATGCACAGAACCCAACTTGGAGTTTTTTGTTGGGTTTTTTTTTTTTTTTTTTGCGAAAATATTTGGACTATTTGGAAGACTATTCCATATAATTCTTTCCTTACAAAAGGAGCACAAGTCCTTCATGAAAAGCAAGATACTTCCCTCCCTACTCTCAGGAACCAAAAGGTCACTCAGTTGGCTTACATCTGATAAACTCTAAGGTAACCCAGGAGTCTTGCTTCTTCTGGGAGTCAGGAAGCAGCAGACAAACTGATTTGCTCCTTCCTGCTTCAGAAAATTAAAAATCTCAGTTATACTCAGAGGACTCTTGAAAGCTCCAACAAAAAATCGTTAGCAATGTGCTTAACCAAAGCCAGAAGCTTTTCAAAATTGAGCACCAGAAGGACAAGACAGAAGGGATTATACCTCCTCTTGATTATTACAGGAGCAGCAGCAGTGACCTACAGATACAAATTTGAACTTGTCAGTGGGTTTTTCTGTAACTTGGATGAAGAATCTATGGGTATGTCTACATTTGGAATCATACACCCATCACTGGCCCGTGTCAGCTGACTTGGGCTTGCAGGGCCCAGGCAGTGGGGCTATAAAACTGCAATGTAGACGTTAGCCCAGGCTCTGGGACCCTCACAGCGTCCTGTAAAGTAGCATCCTTTCTCAACAAATGTCTTTATCAAGAAAGATAGGTTACAACTCTTTGGGTACCTTCACTTCTGGATTGAGGTATGGGGTTGCTGCAGAATGATGTGAGTAGTTCTCTTCTAATAGTGGCATCCTTCAGCCCAGGGGGCAAGAGACAGAGTCTGGGGAATCAAAGCCACTTCTCATGTGACAGCTCTCCCCCAACTTGCAAATCTGCTTTTCACGTTAAATGCACCAAGTTCCAAAAGGTACAACTAGCTACAATTTATTAATATTCTCATTGATTCTCCATCCCCACACCCTAATACCAAATGCATTATCAGTAAATCACAAAGAATAATATTCTATTTATCACAGCCACCTAACTAGCTAAACAAAATATTGGAAACAATGCACTGCATGCTTAATAAAATAAAGTAGATGTATTAAGTCAGTATTTTACAAACAGTACAGAGAATAAGAGGAAAATATGACTAGAAATAGCTGTATATAGCTGTAATAGCTGTCAACTGTTGGAAATGGGCCATCCTGATTATTACTACAAAAGTTTTTTTTCTCCTGCTGATAATAGCTCACCTTAATTATCAGACGGGTAGCCGTGTTAGTCTGGATCTGTAAAAGCAGCCAAGAGTCCTGTGGCACCTTATAGACTAACACGTATAGGAGCATGAGCTTTCGTGGGTGAATACCCACTTCTTCGGATGCATGCATGCTCATGCTCCTATACGTCTGTTAGTCTATAAGGTGCCACAAGAACTCTTTGCTGCTCTCACCTTAATTAATTACTCTTGTTATAGTGGGTATGGCAACACCCATTTTTTCATGTTCTCTGTGTATATATATATCTTCCTACTGTATTTTCCACTGCATGCATCCAGTGAAGTAGGTTTTAGCCCATGAAAGCTTATGCTCAAATAAATTTGTTAGTCTCTAAGGTGCCACAAGTACTTCTGTTCTTTTTGTATAAACTCTGCAGCACTCACAGTCATAGTATATTAGACAATTTGTGCATTAGTTTGCATTTGTCTAATTTTCCTATAGACTTTGAGCATGTGTTGATTTAAAACACTCCAGTGAAGATATAGGTCATCTGCTCATAAAAAGGAGGGGTTCCCCCCTCTTTTCACTTAATTCCTGGTAGCCATCATTCATTCATAATAAAATACGGCAAGTCAGACTAACATCTCCACCTGCCTTTTATTTTAAATGCCACTTTTTAAAGAGTGGAGAGGTATGGAAACCCAGTTTAACAAGCACACTGAACCCATTGTTTATGGCCTCCATAAACATGGCTTAGTAAGAATTACTGACTTAATCAGAGTGAACTTATCTCCTGGTGAAAAGAGCACTTTAAATTTCAGAAATGGCACCTTTACTGTGAAAATCTCTTAACTTCTGAAACAAACTCCAGGGGGCCTTAAACACCAGGCCAGTAAATAAGCAGCAGTTAGTGTGATTTGTCCTGCTCATGAGCATCTGAACACTTGAGATCATTAAATTATTTTATGTAAAAGTTTGCAAAAACACTGAGAAACTATATTCAACAGAGAAGCATAAAAAAGGCAAGAGAGCCTGAGTGAGACAAAGATGCAATAATTAATCACGTTGTAAACAAACTTCTTCACCATTACTAACAGCAGCTTATGTTATTAAATGTGAAAGAAAATATTAAATCAAGTTTATGTTTCACTATTTATGCTCTTTGTTTACTTTTTGCCTTTCCTACCACTTGAACAATGTACTCAGTTACACTTATGTTTGTAGTTTGTTTCATTTTCAGGTGCTTACGACTACATTTGAGTTTCAAATAAAAATTTCTATTTGTATAAGATGAACTATTGTCACTAGATTTAAAAAAAATCACCTCTCTCGGTCTTAGGATTTTTAGCTTTTTTTTAACAATTTAAATTTTGAGACAAATTTAACTTTATAGTGGCTCTTCATGATCCGATACAAAGGAGATGGGCATATTACAAATACTGAGGTGGGAGATATGAGACAGAAAACATATTTTCTTACTAAAAAAACAAATGTTCAAAAAGTTTACCAAACAAAAATACATTTTTCTATCATAATTTTATATACTTTCTTAGAATGCAAAATATCATTCACAACAATTGTCTAATATCTGTTTGCTTTATGACTTGTCTAAATGACTGACAATTAATGTTTACAGTTTATTTACCTAACACCACCACAATACTGCAGACAACAATGTGTCAATCTGGCTACCAGAAGCAGGAAAAGCAACGGATATAAAATTTTATTATTTCATGCCCCAACAGCAGCCAGAAGGACTTAATGAAATCAGCCTTAGATTTACAATCTGAAATAGCTATTCAACAGGCAGATATGGTTAAGCTAAATGTACCCTTTGACCTTTCAACCCTTTGATCCTGGCACAGCAGGTGGCCTACTACCCCCTCCTGTGCATCTTCCACTCTTCCGCCAATCTCCTAACCTTGATGTGCAGTAGCCCTGATCCTACACAGGTGATTCTCAAGATCCTTATCACAAGCAGCTGCTGCTAACTGAATGACAAAAATCACTAGTGCTGATGTGATCCAATACTATTGAGCAACACAGGAAAAGGCTTCTTGCTGCAGTTACTGAAAAGTTTTTCAGGGCTGAAATTAATAAAGATCTCTTCTAAAAACGTCATATAATAACATATCTAGAATCTCTTTTTAAATCCAAAGTCATTTTTCAATGACAGACCATTTAAAAAATAACTTTTCATGCATTTAGGTCAGTGGTTCTCAAACTGTGGGTCGGGACCCCGTTTTAATGGAGTCACCAAATCTGGCTTAGACTTACTGGGGCCCAGGGCTGAAGCCCGAGCCCCACCGCCTGGGGCCAAAGCTGAAGCCCTGGGCAGCAAGGCTCAGGTTACAGGCCTCGTGCCTGGGGCTGAATCTTGGGGCTTTGGCTTTGGACCCCTGCCTGGGGCGGTGGGACTTGGCTGGGTTCAGGCTTGGGTCCTCCTTCCTGGGGTTATGTAGTAATTTTTGTTGTCAGAAGGGGGTCGCAGTGCAATGAAGTTTGAGAACTGATTTAGGGTGTATTTCATCTCTGCCTTTAAAACAATAAATATCAATGCTTTCCAGGCAAAATAGCCAATTTTTGGATTTGCAGATATTTTATTTCTTTAAGTCTTGAATTAAAGAATGTCTTTTCATGTTCCCACGTGTTTGCTATTTCCTTATCATAAAATTTGGAAACTATTTCCACAGTTATTTGTAAAAAAGCCACAGCTTGATAATACACTTATCAAGTTCACAAGTTAAACCCTTTAAGAAGCACTAAAGATTATCCCACCTAACGATACAAATGCAAAAATACACAATCATCACTACTACTGAAAAGCCTCAATGGCTAATGGCAAAGAATTCATAGGTACTTACAGAATGGGTATGTGAGTGCAACCAAAAGCTGGGTACATAGGGATGGTCCAGAGACTATTTATACAACTCTTATCAGATACTTACTGTGTCCAACCAGACTAAAGAAGAACCTGAAAGTTATCCTATGACAACTAGGTCTGCTGCCACTGAGATAAACAGAATTTCAGTGGCAGTAGACATAGTTGTCACACGATATGCAGATACAATATGCAGATACTGGATTTTGATCTTGGTAACTGTTCCTCATGCTTAGGTACAATAAAAGAGAGAAACATTTTCCTTGCTGACATATTTGATTGTAATATTTTGTATACAAAAACATGTCATGAATTTGACTGATCTAAAATATATTTGTAGCCATAGATAAAGAATGCCTGAGCAATGAGGGTTTCTTAAAAGTATGCTATGTCCTTTCTTTATACAAGGCTGGGATGATAGTTTCATGCCCTGAATCCAGCATCACAGTGGCGTGCATTATTGCATATTTACACAATGGCTATGACTGTGGTAAGCGCTGAATGGAAGTCTGTACTGTCAACAATTGAATATCTGACTGCTACAAAGGAATATCCCAAAACAGTTAAACAAAACCACATGTGCTTAAATCCCAATAGATATCCTACTAGGTCAAGGGCATTCCTCTTCAATCAGCACCATCACACTAATCGTTTCAGCTACAAAAACAGTTGCTGAACCAATCACTTACAATGACAAAACATAGAGAGGTTGCCAACTAAGTTTAGCACTGCTCATACACAAAGATTAACTTAAAATAATGTGTACTCTGAAATAACGTTTAATATAGGGGTAGTAACAAAAGTGGAAGATTGAAGTAACGAGTTAATTTGAGATGGTTTCATTATCTTATCTCACTACTATTTATCAGTACTAAATACTTATCTTTATCTAATATGAATTCGATTAGTACCATAAGTGTGCCCCATTATTCATGTAATAGTCCAAGCCGTGCTTATAAACTTTTAGTCTTCTTTGAAGTCACTTTATGGATTGCTAAATGGAAATCTTAGATAGAATGACTAACTAGGTGATGATAGAAAGACTGAAAAATAAGAGCACCACACAGTTCCATATTTTCTACCAGGATTTTCCCTCATAAATCAGCTGGTGCCCTCTGACCTATAACAGGAGATTATCTTATCTCACTAGAGAACATTTCAGTCACACCAAATTAGACTTAACAGTCAATGGATACATTTGATATTTTAATCATCAGAAAAAATTGTCATTTTTCATTAACATAGCTGCTGCCTCTATATAGACCCCATGCCACACCAGAAACTCAAAGCCAAATCTGAGGTGCACAATTGTTTGGAAATGTCTGTGGGAATAGAAAAGAGGGCGTATGTTAAAGAAAAAAAAAAAGTCTTTACATTATTCCAATAATTCCTTTTAGAGGAAACCATTTTGAGAACTGTAGCACCAGAGTCATGATTTCTAAAGAAAAGACCCTAAAGACAAAGCTAATAAATTATTCACTTCTTATCTCCCAGTTAACCAAGCTTTAGCTACTTTTTTCTCCATAGAGATGTTTCCATATTTAGGCTCCCACTAAAAACACATTGGAAAAATGTATGTAGGAATGCCCTGATCCTGGAATTTAAGCTGTCTGTGGCAGAAATTTTAGTACATGGGGAACCCCAATTTCTTCCATGGGACTCCGTATAGGCACAAGAGTCCCACCTGCCTGGATCTGACTGCAGGATCAGGGGCCTTAGGCTCTTCTCATCCTGGAACAAGAATCTTAGGCTTGGTCTACACTAAACCCCCAAATCGAACTAAGGTACGCAACTTCAGCTACGTGAATAACGTAGCTGAAGTTCGAAGTACCTTAGTTTGAACTTACCTCGGTCCACACGCGGGAGGCAGGCTCCCCCGTCGACTCCGCGGTACTCCTCTTGTCTAGCTGGAGTACCGCAGTCGACGGCGAGCACTTCCTGGTTAGACTTATCGCGTCCAGACAAGACGTGATAAGTCGAACCCAGAACTTCGATTGCCAGCCGCCGAACTAGCGGCTGGGTGTAGACATACCCTTAGTGTATGTCAAGCACTTTGAAAGACACCTAGGCTGTAATTTATATATTAATTAAATTAAATATTTTCTATTGATCTATATATTGGACAATTAGAATATCCTTTTAAATATACTTTATTATTATTTTACTATTGAAACACTGTCAAATAGCAGATCTTAAACAATACACAACTGTTAAGAACATGAGTGAATCCTCTGATGCTAAAATATTACACTAACATGGTTGTAAGATTCAATATATTTTTCTATGTACAAAAAAAGTAACAAGCTTTCAGCATTAGAAACAGGCTAACAGGTAAACTACAGTAAAACTACAGTAATAATCTAGCTAATCTGACAAAAGCCTATTTTCCTGTGCCAGGGTGCAGACAAATTATGGTTTACTCACTAGTAAATATTAGATCAAATAGCCCCTGGTGGATTTTTTTTTTTAAATGGCAAAGGCAAAGATATCCACGACACAAAAAATGGATCTTTTAGTGCAGAGGAAGGACAGGAGTTTTGTTTGTTTACTTGTTTTTAATTTTACATGGGACTTTGATTAGCAACACTTCACCAATGTGTCTGTGTTCCAGAAGCTATGGTTTATCAAAAAACCATACTGGATACACACTGCTAAACACTATGTTTACCCATACAGCTTACCCAAGAGCTTTTTCTATTTTGGGCCGTCTGAGATGGTGTTTGGAAGGACTGTAGGACAGGAGGGTTGGGATGAGGCATAAACACAATCTGGGGAAAAGTGGTGCTAGTCAGATGTGCAAAGGCATTTTGAGGAAGGAACTTCCAATATGCAGGTAGTTAATATTACCTCTTCTTTATTCACCCCAGGGCTAAATGAATCAATCAAAAAACGTTGGGATTGAATTATTTTTTTAAAGTAGAGAATAATATTTTAAAAAGCCAAAGTAAGGTAAATGTCTGACACTGGTATGAGGCAGAAAAGTTCTTGTGCTATACAAAAAAAGCAGAGAACAATGGATGCTAGGTTATCTATCTAGATATTTACATGGCTCCAACACTTTAGCATCTAAGTGCCTGAGGATGTATTATCTGAAAATAAATCTAGAGTGTAAATCACATTTGCACAGATAAGGCAAACAAATCAATTTTCACCTTAACACCAAACTACTCTGATTTGGTCAGTCAACATAATATTTGTTGCAATATGAAGCCAGGAAGAAACAAGCATTTGCACATACTGTCTTCTCAGGAAGAAAGGCTACATAGGAGGAAGAATAATGACAAGAAGGAGAACATTGTTCCAGTTGACCAAAAGTATCAAATCATATGTTCTTTAGTGACACACGATCATCTCTACCAGAAAAGGAAAAAAACAGATTGCCTTTCCTAAGACTGCAGTGTGCAATGCAGATGGCCCCTGAGACACTAGATCTGAATGTCCTTGAAATTTAGAAAAGTCCATATCCAAACTTGGTGGGTGAGTCCCATTTCTCGCATTCTGGACATTTGGATACTGGGCCTGAATTTGAACCTTCCCATTCTCCCATTGATCCATTCTTTGTATCATTTTATCCCTCCTTAGCCTTGACCATTCTTGGAAAAGACACAGACACATGAATTAACAAGAAAGCCTATAGTACAATCCCTTTCCCACTAGAGCTACCGCAAAACTGTAAGAGAACAGAGTTATAAATCTTCTCTAGAAACAAGGAAGAGTCTATGAACTACAACAGAAACACAACATTTACATGGAAAGTTTTCAGACTCACAAAAATGGCTTTGGAGAGGTGATTCCATCTTTGTAATTGGGGGAGGAGGGAAAGAATTGACAATTAAAGGCTCTGATGTAGTAAGTTCAAGGATACTTGGTGCCTGCATAGCATGGTTTGTCTTTAAATCACTGTGCACATATTAACTTCACAACACAAATTTATTATCCCCATCTTAAAGATGGGAAAAGTAAGACATAGAGATGAAGTGACTTGCTTAATGAGCTAGGATCTGAACTCCTGAGTTCTTGGTTTCCAGCCACATACTCAGTCCACCAGACCATGCTGGCTCATTGCCAATTCCTGCTCGCCTACTGTGCAGGATACAAACTTGTTAACCTCCTGTAGGAAAGGGCTCACCACACTCAGTTTGATGTAAGTTCCCATATCCCAAGAGTGATTACATATGGGACAAGAGTTGAAGTGCAGATCTTATCTAAAAATAGGTTTTAACACAATAATTCATGTATTATTTGTACTTGTGGGGTTTAGAATTAAGTCCCCCAAACTATATTTCAAGCATATTAAGTTTAATATCTATTAAAATCATGAATGTACTGTTGTGTATAGTTTTACACCACACTGGATAGTGGCACAGGCCAAACTAAGAACAACATAATCATCCCCTTAATAGTGCTGCATAGTGTGTTAATAATATCTAACCAACTGGTAGTCAAAAACAGCAGAATACAGTACAAATATCCCTACAGAGCTTAAATATTTTCCATTTAAAAAGGTACAGTACTGCATCTTACCACTGTAAAGACACAAAACAAAATAAAAACAGTCCCCTAGTAAACCAGTGACCAAACTCACTGGTTTAGATTCTCAATTTGGATGGTATTCACCCAAGAGTTTTGAAGGAACTCAAATGTGAAACTGCAGGACTGCTAACTGTTGTCTGTAACCTATCATTTAAATCAGATTCTGTACCAAATGACTGGAGGGTAGCTAATGTGAAGCCAATTTTTAAAAAGGGCTCCAGAGGAGACCCCGGCAACTACAGGCCGGTAAGCCTGAGTTCAGTACCGGGCAAACCGGTTGAAACTATAGTAAAGAACAAAATTGTCAGACACATAGATGAACGTAATTTGTTGGGGAACAGTCAACATGGTTTTTGTAAAGGGAAATTATGCCTCACTAATCTACTAGAATTCTTTGAGGGGGTCAACAAGCATGTGGACAAGGTGGATCCAGTGGATATAGTTAGTGTATTTAGATTTTCAGAAAGCCTTTGACAAAGTCCCTCACCAAAGGCTCTTAAGCAAAGTAAGCTGTCATGGGATAAGAGGGAAGGTGCTCTCATGGATTGGTAACTGGTTAAAAGATAGGAAACAAAGGGTAGGAATAAGTGGTCAGTTTTCAGAATGGAGAGAGGTAAATAGTGGTGTCCCCCAGGGGTCTGTACTGGTCCCAGTCCTATTTCACATATTCATAAATGATCTGGAAAAAAGGGGTAAACAGCGAGGTGGCAAAATTTGCAGATGATACAAAAACTACTCAAGATAGTTAAGTCCTAGGCAGACTGCGAAGAGCTACAAAAGGATCTCTCAAAACTGGGTGACTGGGCAACAAAATGACAGATGAAATTCAATGTTGATAAATGCAAAGTAATGCACATTGGAAAACATAATCCCAACTATATATATATAAATAAAATAATGGAGTCTAAATTAGCTGTTACCACTCAAGAAAGAGATCTTGGAGTGATTTGTGGATAGTTCTCTGAAAACATCCACTCGATGTGCAGTGGCAGTCAAAAATGCAAACAGCGTGTTGGGAATCATTAGGGAAGGGATAGATAATAAGACACAAAATATCATATTGCCTCTATATAAATCCATGGTATGCCCACAACTTGAATACTGTGTGTAGATGTGGTCACCCCATCTCAAAAAAGATATATTGGACTTGGAAAAGGTTCAGAAAAGGGCAATAAAAAGATTAGGGGTACGGAACAGCTGCCATATGAGGAGAGATTAATAAGACTGGGACTTTTCAGCTTGGAAAAGAGATGACTGGGGGCGATATGATAGAGGTCTATAAAATCATGACTGGTGTGGAGAAATTAAATAAGGAAGAGTTATTTACTCCTTCTCATAGCACAAGAACTAGGGGCCACCAAATGAAATTAATAGGCAGCAGGTTTAAAACAAACAAAAGGAAGTATTTTTTCACACAATGCGCAGTCAACCTGTGGAACTTCTTGCTAGAGGATGTTGTGAAGGCCAAGACTATAATAGGGTTTAAAAAAAAAACTAGATAAATTCATGGAAGATAGATCCATCAATGGCTATTTGCCGGGATAGTGTCCCTAGCCTCTGTTTGTCAGAATCCGGGAATGAGCGAAAGTGGATGGATCACTTGATGAATCCCTGTTCTGTTCATTCCCTCTGGGGCACCTGGCACTGGCCACTGTCGAAAGACAGGATACTGGGCTAGATGGACCTTTGGTCTCACCCAGTATGGCCGTTCTTATTTCAAGTTGTTTATCAATTGGGGAGACTGAGTTCAGAGCCCAGATAACAGTTTGCTACTTTCAAGCAAACAGCTTGAACATTAAACATTGTTAAAATGTAGCATTTGTCATGCTATTTGTCTCATTATTTCTGCTTAATGCAACACAGAAAAATTGCCCAGAAGCTTTTTTTGCACAATATGACTGGAACAATGTATATAATGGCATAGTCTGGGGGTTTAGCCTCTTAGCAGGGCAGTACCCTGGATGATTATTGCTGACATATACCCAAAAGAGACAGATGTCTGTACGGCAAAGTTACCAGTTTTTGATGTAGGTTCCAAATGTTCTTGTATTACACATTATTTTATGAGGTGCATGACTAAGTGATTGTATGTTGTAAGATATCGTACATAGAATAGCTCAAATTTTCAACTGTGGTGTTTAAAGTTAAGTACCTAAGTGGTCTGATTGTCAAAGATGTTGAGCATCAGCCGCTGCTACCAACTTGAAAATGCTAACCTGTAGTTAGCTTCCCCTGATTTCCAAGCAGCAATATTTCCCTACTCCCACTGCATATGGCTTTCAGACTGGCCCTGTTAATCGGTACTAATGACTAAGGACAAATATTCAAAACAATCTAAGTATGCAGTGTAGTTGTAACTGCGTTGGTCCCAGGATATTACAGAGACAAGATGGATAAAGTAATATCTATTATTCCACCAACTTCTGTTCAATAAAAGACATTACTTCCATCCACCTTATCTCTCTAAAACCATTTAAGTGACATTTAGGCACTTTTGAAAATATTACCCTACGGTTAGGATTTTCAAAGGAGCCCTAGGTTCTGCACCCCATATTGAAAAAAGTGGGAGTTGGGTGATTTGCTTCCACGGGTTCTTTTGAAAATTACAGTCCATGGTGCTTGGGGATTATTTCCAGTTGTTTTACATGTTCCTACATCCTGCAAGAAGGCCAGGTTTTTCTTATTGATGATAAGATCCCTGCTCCTGGACCTATCATCTTGAGCATTAGAAACTAATGATCACCAAATCTATAAAAGCCTAAAAATGGCAAAGTAGAGATGGTCAATAGTGTTGTTAAAAAAAAAAATCAAGCCTGATCCACTCTGATAGAGTTAAATTCAATCGTAGTAAATTGGTCAAATGAAACAACAGGGTTCACACCATGTCTGCCTGTCTGTCTTGTGTGTCTCTCACATACACAGATGTGCTGGACTCTGATCACTGGGTTGAAAATAGTATCCGAAGTGTATTCATGAGTTTGCCAGAATTGTGCAAGCAACCAAATTAGGCTCCCGTGATGCAAACATTTAGGCACATGTTTAGTTTCAATCACGTGCTTAAAGTTAAGCATAGAATCATAGAATATTAGGGATGGAAGAGATCTCAGGAGGTCATCTAGTCCAATCCCCTGCACAAAGCAGGACCAACACCAACTAAATCATCCCAGCCAGGGATTTGTCAAGCCGGGCCTTAACAACCTCTTAAGGATGGAGATTCCACCAGCTCCCTAGGAAACCCATTCCCGTGCTTCACCGCCCGCCTAGTGAAATAGTGTTTCCTAATATCCAACCTAGACCTCCCCCACTGCAACTTGAGACCATTGCTTCTTGTTCTGTCATCTGCCACCACTGAGAACAGCCGAGCTCCATCCTCTTTGGAACCCCCCTTCAGGTAGTTGAAGGCTGCTATCAAATCCCCCCTCACTCTTCTCTTCTGCAGACTAAATAACCCCAGTTCCCTCAACCTCTCCTCATAAGTCATGTGCCCCAGCCCCCTAATAATTTCCGTTGCCCTCTGCTGGACTCTCTCCAATTTGTCCACATCCCTTCTGTAGTGGGGGGACCAAAACTGGACACAATACTCCAGGTGTGGCCTCATCAGTGCCGAATAGAGGGGGAATAATCACTTCCCTTGATCTGCTGACAATGCTCCTACTAATACAGCCCAAGGCTAGGTCTACAGTACCCGCCTGAATCGGCGGGTAGAAATCGATCTCTCGGGGATCAAATTATCGCGTCTCGTCGGGACGCGACAATCGATCCCCGAATCGACGCTCTTACTCCACCAGCAGAGGTGGGAGTAAGCGCCATCGACGGGGAGCCGCGGAGGTCGATTTTGCCGCCGTCCTCACAGCGGGGTAAGTCGGCTCTGATACGTTGAATTCAGCTCCGCTATTGGCGTAGCTGATTTGGCGTTTTTAAACCCCCCCCCCCCCCCCCGTAGTGAAGACCTGCCCCAATATGCCGTTGGCCTTCTTGGCAACAAGGGCACATGGCTGATTCATATTTCGTCCACTGTAATCCCCAGGTTCTTTTCTGCAGAACTGCTGCTTAGCCAGTTGGTCCCCAGCCTGTAGCGGTGCATGGGATTCTTCCTTCCTAAGTGCAGGACTCTGCCCTTGTCCTTGTTGAACCTCATCAGATTTCTTTTGGCCCAATTCTCCAATTTGTCTAGGTCACTCTGGACCCTATCCTTACCCTCCAGCGTATCTACCTCTCCCCCCCAGCTTAGTGTCATCTGCGAACTTGCTCAGGGTGCAATTCATCCCATCATCCAGATCATTAATAAAGATGTTGAAGCATGTGTTTGCAGCAGTAGGGCCTAAAGCACAGAAATACATACTACTCTGAGGGACGAGGGGAGAGACTTACCTCCATTAAACTTAAATGTATTCCAATGAGGTAGGGCATCGGGGCACTGTGAAGAGAAACAAACAGCTTATTTATATTCAGATAATGCTGGAGATTGTAAACACAAACTTAAAAAAGCCAGCTGTAATATAGATAACAGGGATACAGGATTAAATTTTATTTAAAAATAGAAATCCAGATGCAACATTCCATTTGAGCCGAAAAATGTCAGTTTTATTTTGAAGTCTTATCTCTTAATTTGAAAGCCACTGTCTCTAATTTAATAATTTTCCACTGCAGCTTGCAAGGTGAAGTTGTCATTACTAAAAAATAGCAGTTAAAGGAGGGAAGCTACCAAACATATTATTATTTTATTATGAATACATCCAGAATGACACCATGGACATCTGTGGTTCCACTTCTTCAAATAATGTCATTTAAAGAGGTTTGCCCATATGAAACATTGTGGTTAAATTACTTATATACATCACCCAATAGTTAGGACAAGCTCTTGATCCTTTGGCCAATGCATGCCAAGAAGAGAGCATTTTAATATTTATTTATTGCTGAATTCAACAGATCCTGATACAGACTCCCATATTATAGAAAACAGTCCATCTAGCCCAGTATCCGGTCTTCCGATAGTGGCCAATGCCAGATGCCCCAGAGAGAATGAACAGAACAGGTAATCACCAAGTGATCCTCCCCTGTTGCCCATTCCCAGCTTCTGGCAAACAGCGGCTAGAGACACCATCCCTGCCCATCCTGGCTAATAGCCATTGATGGACCTATAACAGCCTGTTTGTTGAGTGCTGACAAATGTGCTCAGCACAGTACAAAAGATGGAGTAAATTAGCTCATGCATCGAAGAGCTAACATTCTGTATGCCTGATGAGAGTTACACACCTATATCTAAGTGCAGAATTTTGCCCTAAGCATCCATTGGTATAACGAACTTAGTGCCTTTTTAAACCAATTTTCTGAATAAATTCATTCAAGAGCATTGTAATTGTCTGGTTTCACCCACAAAGTAGTTGTTGGGGCATTTAGTGCACTGGATGAGGTACACCACACGCTCTAATAGTCATGTGTAAGATCCATGGATCTCGAAAGGTGTGTTGTGGAGGGGTGCTGATCACTGTACCAATGGAGATATGTCTGCAGATTTTGCATCTGTTATGATGGCAGGGTCTGGTGCCACTTTGAGTTGGTGCGTCCTGGTTTGTGGGGAGCTTGCTTCTGATGATGAGCCTGGTGAGGTTGGGGGCTTGTTTGAAGGCCAGAATAGGAGATTCAGGAAAGATTTCATTTGGGATGTAGTCCCCATTGAGTATGGGTTATAATTGTTTAATGATATGCTGTACAGTTGCCAGTGGAGGGTGGAAGTGGCAACTAAGTTGGGGGTGCAGTGAGAGTGGTTTTTTTCTGTATTGAAGCAGGTTCTGTCGGGGTATTTGGGTGGCTCATTCCATGATGTGATGTACGTCTCTGGTGGAATGTCCTTGTTTGGTAAAGGCAGTTTTAAGTGTATTGAGGTGCGTAACCCAGACTTTCTTCTAGGAGTATATTCTGTGGTATCTGAGGGCCTGGCTGTAAATAACAGCTTTCTTGGTGTGTTTGGGTGGTTACTGGACCTGTGAAGTGTGGTGATCCTGGGTTTCTTGTCTATAGTTGTCTGTAGAGTTCCATTGTTGAAGCTGATCCTGGTGTCCAGGATGTTGATGCTGGTGTGGGAGTGTTTTAGAGACAGTTTGATGGATAAGTGATAGTTGTTAAAGTTGTGGTGGAAATCTATGAGGCAGTTTAGGTCATCTGTCCAGAGGATGAAAATATCATTGATGTATCTCAGGTATATCATTGGTTTTATGGTGCATTTGTCCAGAATTTTTTCTCCAGGTGGCCCATGAAGAGGTTGGCATATTGTGGAGCCATCCTAGTACCCAGTGCTGTTCCCATCGTTTCCACAAAGTGTTTGTTGTTGACTGTACACTTTTTTGGGGTGGATATCTGAGTTTTGTCTGTTGTCTTGTAAATATTTGAGGCAGGCAGTGATGCTGTCATTGTGAGGGATATTGGTGTATAGGGAGGTGACATTTATGGTGACAAGGACAGTATTCTTAGAAAGACTGTTAATATTGCAGCATTTTTGGAGGAAGTCAGTTATGTCTTGGAGGAAGCTGACTCTAGTGTGGTGATTGGTTTGAGGATGGTTTCTATTATGAGTCCTGATATTCCTTCAATTAGAGAGCCATGGCCAGAAATGGTGGGTCTGCCTGGGTTCCCTTATTTGTGTATCTTGGGAAGCATGTAGAAGATTCCTGGGATGGGTTCATGGGGGATGAAGTTGTAGAATTTCTCTTAGAGTTGTTTGGGGAAGGATTAGAAGATATCCTTACATTCCTGGGTGAACTGGGCTGTGGAGTCGTCTCTGAGTTCTTTATAGCAGGTGGAGTCAGAGAGTTGTCAGTTCGCCTCGTTGACGCAGTCATTGTGGTTGAGAACAACGATGGTGCCACCCACCACTGCTCTGTCTGATGGTTTGGTCACTATTTGGTGCTTGGATTTCAGGGACTGTACAGCTGTGCTCTTGGCAGTGGAGAGACGGTGGTGGATGTGATGTTTGTTAAGGATTTCAGTCAATTTTTTTCCTGAAGCAATCAATGTAATTCTTAAGTGTGTGGTATCATCCACTGTGGGGTGTCCAGTCAGGGCATGCTTTTTTCTGATGACTGTTGGTGGGGACCTGGTAGTTGTGGGTGGCGAAGTCATGGTTGTGAAATAATTCTTTGAGATGGAGTTGGTGAAAGAATTCTTCTAGTTCTCCACATGTTAGTATGGTATCAGGTTCTGCGATGGGGCAGAAGCTCAGTCCGTTGGAGAATATGGATAATTCAGCTCCAGTTAGGGGTACTCTTGATAAATTGATGGTGTTGGGGTCCATGTAGTGGGTCCTGGTGCCATGGTTTATCCTAGAGGAGAAGTTCTGTGGATTGAGGAGGAGTTGTAGTTTATTCCCCTTTTTGTATTTGTGTTGGATGGCTGTCATCAGGTTTTTTGGATAGTTGTTTTGGGTTTGTTGCATGATCTCCAGGTAGGTTTCCTGATTTTTTCTTTCCAGGGTGTGGGTGTATGATGATTTCTTGTATGAGGTGGTCCCTTCTGGAGCATGTGAGGTGCAGGAAATTGTTCCTCAGTTTTTCTGAAACCCTTCTGTAGAGAGTACATATTGGAGTACATTTGGAGTCATATATAGTGGTCAGAGAGATACAGTTTTGCTTCTTGCATTTGCTCAGAAAATAGATGTCACTTCCTTGCCATAACAGATGCAAAACCTACAGATATAGCTCCACTGCTACAATGATCAATACCCCTCACAACACACCTTTCAAGATCCAGGGGTCCTACACAAGCCTATCACAATATGTAATGTACTTCATCCAGGGCTAAATGCCCCAAGAACAACCATGTGGGTGCAACCAGACAATCACTGTGCTCTTGAATGAACTCACACAGAAAAATATAAAAGACAAACACCATATCTGGGCGAACACATCTCACAAAACAATCACTCCGTATCTGACCTCTCAGTCCTTGTCTTCAAAGGAAACCTGCACATCACCTTCAAAAGACAAGCCTGAAAGCTTAAATACATAACTTTGCTAGACACTAAAAATCATGCTCTTAATAAAGACACTGAATTTATGGCTTATTACAACAATCCGTAACCCACTAACCCCTCCCTCCCTTTTATTGTCCTCGGCTGCAGAGGTGCTCACGGGCCACTTCACCTTGAATCATCCCTTAAAATGTGTGTTAATTACTTATGCTAAACAATCTGTTCCACCTTGTATTTAGCTGTGACACTCCAAGTACCTTTCCCAGACCTGAAGAAGAGCTCTATGTAGCTCAAAAGTTTATGTTTTTCTCCAACAGAAGTTGGTCCAATAATAGATCTATTACCTCCTCCATCTTGTCTGTCTTATATCCTGGGACCAACATGGCTACAACAACATAGGCACAACATCTTATTTTATCACCAAAAGAGGGTAAAATGCTACTAATTTGATTTTGGATATTAAATTCTTGTAGATTCACTAAAAAGTTTAGTTCACCTTTAATCTTAAATAAAAGTGAAAGGAATTGTAGTGACTTGGTTTAAAATAACCACTATAGGGCCTTCTTATGAAGCGTAGACAGAAGCTCATAAAAATGTAGTGTTGGAAGCATTAATTGAAGATGCTATTAAAATCCTATGCATTACTGCTTTGTCTCACCACTATACAAATAGTTTGACTAATTTGTATATTGATCTTCTCAATCTGTCATATAGTTTAGCACCAAAAGGCCACATCAGGATTGCTGCCCTATTGTGCTGGGTGCCATAGTAACACGGATAGAGAGGCAGCCCCTGCCCTGGACAGTACTCAACCAACATTTTTGATTACCTTTTAAAGAGACATTATATATGAATTTTCAGTATCCTACAACAAAACTTCTAGGTCTCATTAAAGTGATGAGGTAGCATATTGCACATCAATTAATTTTGGAGACCGCAGTAAGAACACTCCTGTTTTTTCCCATTGTGCCGCAATGCAGTATCTTAAAGTGAGTTCCCACTTACCAGAGAGATTACTACCTCAGAAGCTCACTCAATGAAAATTCTGGGGTTCATGCTTCACTGGGAGGTCTACAAGTTAGCAGTAGTGTTTGAAACCACTCTTGTATGTTGCAGCTTTTGCCATATTACAAGTGTACACATTAAAGTTCAAGGCTTACATAGGAAACGTCAAATTGGAGAGTATTTGTTTGTCATTTTGCATGTTTTAATTGCAGGAAATAGACATTTCCTTCACACGTACTGCTTCTTTTCTAATGACCGCATACCAGGGGCAAGGAAATACCCAACAATTTTATACTCAAAGTGTAAACCATCAGTTTAGCTGCAAGCTGCACAAATGCTCAACTTCCCTGTGTGCCTAACTGTGCTGTTCCAGCCTTCTCCAGTATACACTCAAATGAATGTGTTTCTAATTAAGTAGCTTCGAGAACACGACAGCTTCAATGTCAAAAATACAAAGTCTGAACCTCGGCAGGAAGTCTTAAGACGGCAAACGTCTCATCTAGTGGAACTTTGGCTAAAGTAATGAAAGGAAGCAGGAAGGGTGCACTACTCCAGAAAACGGGACATTTATGAATGTGTCCAGAAGCACAGCCTGTCATAGATCATATTAAAACTGAAATCTGTAAAAAGTTAATTAATAGTATCATGTCAATCTTTCAGTCTTCCACAGTTAATCAACAAATGGACTAGGGAGAATAATATATTTAATAAGAATGTCAGAACTGCTGAAATCAGGTGCCAACAAGTGAGATGCTAAGAAGTTGTAAAACAGATATAGCCTAAGAAATTTGGAATTAAATAACTAGGTGATAGATTGCCTAACCAATTTATTAATATGAGGGATCTAATTTAAAAGAAATATAGCACTTAAACATGTTATAGTGTGGGGGCGAGGGGTTATAGTGATTAGATTTAAAAGGTAATATGTTATTATTTATTATTTGTATTGCTGTACTGCTTAGGAGCCCAAGCTATGGACCAGGCGCTGTACAAACACAAAGCAAAAAGACAGTCCTTGCCCCAAAGAGCTTACAATCTACTTATAAGACAAGAGACAACAGAGGGATGCAGACATTAGTGTCATGGAAAAGAAGAGTTTTAAGGGGGGTGGGGGGAGTTGAAGAAGGATAATGTGTTAGTTTTGCAGAGGTTTACAGGGAGTTCCTCTCTAGTATGTGGAGCAGCACAGGAAAAGGCACGAAGATGCTTGTTTGAAAATTTAATAAGTGAGTGATGGAAGCTGGCACAGTGAGCCAATTGGAGAAAGATGTCAAGATCTCGAGAGTGAATGAGAGATGATAGGTAGGATGGGGACAGGTCGTGAAGAACCTTGAATGTAAAGATAAGTAGCTTATGTTTGATTCAACAGAGAAGGCGGAGCCAGTGGAGGGATTCAAAGTGAGGGGTAACATGGTCAAAACAACAGATTAGGACAGCAGCTCTCAAACTGTGGGCCGCAACCCCATTTTAATGGGGTCGCCAGGGCTGGCTTAGACTTGCTGGGGCCCGGGACCAAAGCCCGAGGGCTTCAGCCCTGGGCATCAGGACACAGGTTCTAGGCCCCCTGCCTGGGGCTTCGGCTTTGCCCCTTCCCCCCACACCAGGGGGTTGGGATGGCTCAGGCTTCAGTCCCCTTCCTAGGGTCGCATCGTAATTTTTATTGTTCAAAGGGGGTTGTGGTGCAATGAAGTTTGAGAACCCCTGGACTAGGGAAATGATCTTTGCAGCAGCATTCTGAATGGATATGAATGAGGCCAGGTTGCATTTGTCAGGGCCAGAGAGAAGGCTGCTGCAGTAATCAAGACACAAGATGATGAGAGCCTGGATAAGCATTTTAGCTGTGTGAATAGAACAGTAAAGCTGTGTGTGAGAAATATTATGAAGAAATAATTGGCATGATTCAGACTGGATGTGAGGACCTAGAGCAGGGGTAGGCAACCTGCGGTACGCGAGCTGATTTTCAGTGGCACTCAGACTGCCCGGGTCCTGGCCACCGGTCCGGGGGCTCTGCATTTTAATTTAATTTTAAATGAAGCTTCTTAAACATTTTAAAAACCTTATTTACTTTACATACAACAATAGTTTAGTTATATATTATAGACTTATAGAAAGAGAGCTTCTAAAAACGTTAAAAATGTATGACTGGCACGCGAAACCTTAAACCAGAGTGAATAAATGAAGACTCGGCACACCACTTCTGAAAGGTTGCCGACCCCTTACCTAGAGAGAGGTTTAAGTCCAAGATAGTGACCAGGTTATGGGCCTGCGTTACAGGAAACACGATGGTGTTGTCCATAGTGATTGAGAAAGCAAGCAGCAAGGAAGGCTTGGTGAGGTGGAGGGACTGGAGCAGGCACGGTTAAGAGCTCTCTTTTAGCCATGCTGGGCTTAATCTGACAGACATCCCTGAGGACATGTCAGAGAGAGAAGCTGAGATTTGAATTTGGACAGATGGAGACAGGTCTGAGTACAGAGGTAGACCTGAGTCCTTACCATAGAAGCTGTAGTTGAATTTGTATCTGCAGATACGATTTCAGAGATAAGTTGTAGAGGGGGAAGAGAATGGAATAAAGGACAGACCCCTGTGGAACCCGCACAGAAAGTTGCAAGGGGGATGAGGAGGATCCTCTGGAGGACACACGGAAGGAGCCATTAGAAAAGCAGGAGAAGAACCAGAAGATGACAGAGATATGGAAGCAAAGAGAGGACAAAATAGCACAACTGACTGCATCAAAGACAGCTGACAGGTCAAGGAGGATGAGGATGAACTACTGGTTCTGAGCTTTGGCGAGAGTGGTTTCAGTGGCGTGCAAGTGGTGGAAGCTGGATTGGAGAGGGTCTAAAATGGAACTGGAGGAAAGGAACTCCAGACCGACTGTAAATAGCATGTTCAAATGAGCTCAGAAACTAAATGGATATGGGGCAGTAGTTGGTGAGGCAAGCAGGGTTAGGGGATGAGGGGTTTTTGGTTTGTTTTTTTGTTTTTAAGATAGGAGAGACTAAAGCATGCTTGTATTATGAGTAAGGCCCTTCCAATTTCACGACTGTGAAAGGTGTGTCATGGACCGTGAAATAAACCCTTCTCCATGAAATCTGATCTTCCCCATGCTACTATGAGAGCCCCACCAAGGGGCTCCTAGCTGCAAGTCCTGGCTGGGCTGTGGAGGGACAGGACTTGTCCTTCCCCTGCACGGCTGCTCTCACTCTCAGGGGGAGATCAGACCCACCTCAGAGTGCCTCCCCCTGCTACAGGAAGCTCTGGGGCAGGGCAGCAGTTGGAGGAGGTTTGTGGATGTGGGTTCCATCTCCCACTGCTGCTGGGAGTGCCCCAGCCAGTCTGGGAAGGGACAAGACTTCCTCTTCACCTGCACAGCTGCTCGGAGGGGGAGGGGGGAAAGAGAGGGAGGAGAGAAGAACAGACTCACCTCCAGTTACCTTTTGGGTTTACAACATCATGAAATTTCAGATGTAAACATCTGAAAACGTGAAACTGACCAATTAAAAAACCCTCTGGCTGTGAAACTGAGCAAAATGGACCATGAATTTGCTAGGGCCCTAATTATGAGGGGGGAAAGCCAGAGGAGAGAGAGAGAGGTTAAGGAGAACAGTAAGAGAAGGGATGAGAGCGGATACAAGGGAGATAAGGAGATGGGATGGGATCACTGAGAGAAGTGGAGGGTTCAGAGGGGGAGAGAAGATGAGAAACTTCTGTATATGACCCTATTCTGAAAAATTAAAATAAATTAAAATTGAAAAAAAGCTAATAAATATAGATCTTATCCGTCAAAATTATATACAAAAAATTGAATTCTACCAACCCTACTCATAAGTGTGTGGTGAACTTTAGTAGCAGGCATTAGTTGTGGATATAGAACATACAACAATCAAAGCATGTGGGCGAAAGTCACATGATGCAGACACATGACAGTTTCTCTCACACTTCAGTTTTCACCTACTGTGGGACAACCTGCTCTTCCAGTCCCACAGCCATGAATACCAATTGACAAAGATGTTTGGTGGCAGCCAATACCTATTAAGTCCCAGATTAACAAAGCACTAATTCCAACCACACTTTTTGCTTAAGCAATATGAATGCCTGGATCTTTATTTGGCATAAAAAGAAGATTGGCCATTGATTCACTGTTTGCTGTATCATTTCCCAAGGAGAACAGGGTTATTTATAATCAAATGAGTTGTACGAGTAAATATCAAATAATAAGAGTAGCAATGCGTAAGCATGAATATGGATATTGTGTATTTAATGGCTTCATATTGCCCATTCATTGTAACTGCATTTTTACAATTTGTTTAATTCCTTCCCTCCGGCTAACTAGAGACCCCTTAATTATTTTCCCGAGAGGTGAGCAACTACTAATTGGAAGAGAGGCAGGTGAAATAGAAGGACATTTCTGCTTAAGTGCTAATTTAAAAAAAAAAAAATACTGCCATTCAAGACAAAATGAAATTTAAAAACGACTGACATCAAGAAGATACATAATTTACAGCTCCCTAGGGATTTGTGCAACTTTGCTCGATTATTCTAAGGAAATGGGTAGTTACCATCACAAGTCACAGATCATACTTACTCTATTTGTGTCCTACCTGAGGTATAAATAGTCTTATTCTGCACCCTTACTCACGCTGCGTAGAACCTTACTCTGCAAGCAGTCCCACTGATTTCCCAAGGAACTATCCACTGAAGGGTGGCAGAAACTGGCCCAAAACTTTTATTTACTTGATGCAAATTAGAAACACTATTTTTTAAATTTTAAAGTGGATGAACCTCGAAAACATTGCAACAAAGGAACCAAAAGAATCATTACATGGAGCATTTAGCAAGCACTGGGATGTACCAGTTTGGCCCAAGACATCTAGTGGCAGGTTCGTGCAGGAGAGCAGAGTTCAGGGTCTGAGCTCAGTCTCTTGATCAGCAGGGATTATCCTCGCTGGCCAGATAAAGGAGCACATCCCAACCACGTGGGGATTTTGAAAGGGGTGTGTGTAAAAAGAAGACTGCACACTAACAGACACACTTGTTCCACAGTTGCTGCAGAGTGGTCTGAAAAGGTGGCTCTCAACTTGCTACTGGGTAAGAATATGCAGGAATACCAACTGCTGACTACTCTATCAAGGGTTATAAAAGGTGGTTTATTCACCTTAGAAGAGATCCTGTTCTCTTTGGCAGAGCCCCCACAACACAATCAGGGACCTTGTATTCTGGGCAACAAAGACACCAGCCCATTATATAGGGCTTAGGGAAAGACAGATTCTCCCTCCAGGCTAAGTTAAAGGAGAGAGAAAACACAAAAGGAGGAAGAAGGGGGGAAAGAAGAGGGTAATTTTCCAGTGGAAACTGGTCATGGCACCAGTGAGCAACTTGCAGAAACAAACAAAAAAAAACAACCAAACCGCCCCACGATTCTTTCATTGATATAAAAACATTGGTAACTTCCACTTGATCGCTATGCAGAGACAGGCTGGCCAGAGACATGGGCCACAGATGCTAGTGCAGACACACTGGCTATACGCATCAGCATCTCAGGCCCTGGTACTCTTGTTATTTGCTGCCATGCCACTGATCTCAACAATATTGGTTCAAACATCTCCCCTATCATTCTGCTTTCCAAAGGAAGAGGAATCTGGCATGAAGGTATAAAATCTAAAGCCTGGAGAACCTCAACGTTTACCATATTGAACTTAAATTCTTTCCCAGTGGAGAAGGTACAGCAAAACTGCTCATAACCAAAAAACAGACCTCACTACCACTCTCTGCATGAGTCAGAGTTAAAGCTGGAAGTTAACTGGCAAGGAGCACATGACTGAAGTCATCACTGGTATAAGCGAGTAGCACGATGGTCTCGCTACTCCATCTCCTTCAGTACAAGCAATAATCTTGTTAGAACAGACAGATTCTTATGCCATAAGCAGAGATTTCTGGAATTTTCGGCTCTATACACTGCCACATGAAATAGATATTCAGCTCAACATAAAAGAATGGGGGTTTTTTGGTCTTGAAGAATCCTTCTAAAGGTAGAAAGGAAGGCAAAGATGAAGTCTTGACTCTCTTATAAAGAGGAAAATTAGAAGGGTGCAGATGTGAAGGAGAGAAGTGAATGCTCCAGCTAAGACAGGGGTTCTCAAGCTGGGGGGTTGCGAGGTTATTATATGGGGGACACGAGCTGTCAGCCTCCACCCCCAAACCCCACTTCACCTCCATCATTTATAATAGTGTTAAATATAAAAAAAGTGTTGTTTTTAATTTATAAGAGGGTCACTCTCGGAGGCTTGCTGTGTGAAAGGGGTCACCAATACAAAAGTTTGAGGACCATTGAGCTAAAAAAAACAAAAAAAAACAGCACCATCTTCCTTTCTCAATTGTGAATTTTTGGGCATCAAGTAAGATGTTCTTAAATGACTGTCAATTATCATTCACATCTTTCTGATTAAATTCTTCCTCCCAGCTGATTTGGCTCATAAGTGTTTTCAGCTTTGTGAAAGTGGCCCTATTAAAGAACAAAGGATATATTGCTGGTCTGGACTTTATTCTGCTTACACATTATAAGTGTGATCAAGTCATGATCACTTGTACTTAAGATAACGTTAATTTTCTGTTCTGTGATCAGTTTTTCTTTATCTGTTAGGACAAGGACTAGTAAATAATTCCCATGTTGGCTGCAATACTTTTTGAGTTAGGATGTGAAACATTTACTAGAATGGAAGCGACAAGCATGTTTTCAGATATTTACAAAAGCTGGAGATGTCTGGCTCCTTTTATTTTTCTCTACCATCTGCTTTAGTTTCTCCTCTTTTAAATTCTTATGTCACAGCTGCAAAGTAAAGAACCAGACAGTAACTGAAGTTAAAATTAAATCAAAATTAAAGCCTCAAGTTTAAAAATAAGTCAATTCCAGTTCATTTCCTCTAAAATGCAAAGGCCCATAAAGTAAAAACACAGCTTTGGAGTATTCGGTAAGAAGTCGATTTATTAGTTTTCATGGCCAAAATCACCTTTCTGAGTTCACACAGTTACAAAATAGATGGAAGTTATTTTGGGAAACATATTTATGGCACATAAATTGGTGCTAAATTGATTTATTCAGACAATTACAGTGTGTGATTACTACTCTAATTAAAGTTCACATCAGGCTAAGATAATGAGTTGTTGTGTTTGTGAATGTGCAATTAGAGTCTTCCTGATAATTATAGGTTTTAAAATCATACTTTTAGCCCCCTAGCTTGTTCATTCGTTATAGTCACAGGCTGAAATGCTGTGAAAGAGTCAATTCAGCCTGGCTCAGCTATGTGTATCTTTATTTCTTTTCGTACATGGCCTATGTTTTTGCTTTGTGTAAACCTGTGCTCCCAACTGCAGGGTCCGGTCTTAGCCCCTTTTAACATGTCTTTGTCAGGAAGTCAATGAATATCTAATCTTCAAACCCAGTGTAAAAGCCTCTTGTGGCCCACACCGTTGTCCTGAAAACTCCTAGCAGCATGTACCTGAAGAAAAAACTGGCATTAGCAGCCTTCATGTGTTAATTACACATGCAAAGCCTATTATGCACAGAAAGGGCACCTGCTGGCAGTGAAAATGACTAGAATCTGCCCTTCCTGTGCAGTGAGTAAATTGAAGGTTCATTTCTACAGGAGATAATAGTTTTTAGATTCCATTCCGTGTATCCCCGACATGGGCATGTACTTAACATTTAAATCATCTGCAGAGGAACAAACCTCCTTTAAATTTACATGTTTCAGGCTCCTAGCACTTCACTTAAAATGCTAGTTATCCCTGCTGGTTCCTTACTTAGAAGCACTGCATAGGCTTTTGCTAAGAATGTGGAGAAAAGTCACAGAGAAGAATATAATAAAGCTGTTAGCACAGACTCCAGTTTCTTGAGATTTATGGATCCTGATCGAAGCCACGGAAGTTAGCTTAAGGTGATCAAATTAAATTTTGAATCAATTATCTGTTTTTCTCAATAGCAGTTTTTTTATTTAACCATCATTGCATTTTCTGTTCTTTAAGGGGTCAAATACACCCACTGATTTTTTTGGTTGTAACACATTTACTGGTGAAATGTCAAAAAACTCATTAAAACAGAAAAAAATATTTAGCACAAAAGCATGCAAAGCCACTGATGGGTGCATGCCTGATCTAACTAGTAGCAGTTCTGGCCACTAGTTATTAGATATGTATTTCCACTGTATTTTATTTCAGGAATTGTAGGTAGGTATTTTGTGGCAGACTATGTGGTGCTGTTAGTCTGAGTGTTCCTACAGCAAGTGTGTTTAACATGCACTTCTTCCTATGACTCTGAGGCATGATATGCATACTTAGACTGTCTTGGCTATTATAATTGAATATATATTGTTTCAAGCACAACATTTAAGGCAGGTCAGAGACAAATTTTTTGAGTAAAAATATATCCCACACTGTTCTGTGGCTATGGAGCATTTGGTATGACACTATTCATATGAATTTACGTGAACAGGAACAGTTCTTAATTCACACACCTCCCCAATCACACAGTGAAGATGACTTTTGGCTTTCAGCATTAAAACTGAAGGATTGGCAGCATCTCTACTGGAGGTCACAATCAGGGTTAAGTAGGCACTTTTCAGCATATACATTTTTATTCACAACATCCCCAGTTCCTTTGCCCCCTCTTGTCAGTTTCACTTCACTCCCTGGTGTAAAATTAACATGGAGCAGTGCAAAGCTAAGTAGGAATGGAAAAGGGAAGTGATTAGGAGCAGCATGAACTTAACAGGCAAGTTTTAGGTGTGTTGCCAGTTTAAAAAAAGCCAAATTGCAGAAGCTTTTCTTAAAATGTGTCATAGTATGTGATCATGGAGTCAAAGATTATATCATAATGCATGCACACAAGGAGGCCAAATTAAAATTGCACAAATCTTGCATTTCCTAATTTTTGAGAGTTGATTTTGCAACCTTACCAATGTTCTTTTAACATAGCTTTTGTAATTATTTATACGGTGCTCACAATGTGCTAGATACTGAACTGACATAAAGGAAGACAGTCCCTGCCCTAACGAACTTGACTTGTTCACAAGCCTGGAACTCCTTATGCTATTCAGCTCTCGCTGTGCCCTCAATTACTTCAGCCATCCTTCTGCCTGCTTTTGGGAAGAGTATCACTGTCTCTTTGCACTTTCTGACAGGCTGTTAACGGTACTCCTCCCTCACATTCCTCGAGCTCAGGTTCAGATTCCCACCAAGTCATCCAAGACCAGGTAACCCCAACGCAATAGTCGCCATAGCCCATCTCACTTTTCAAGTTAAAACATAGTTTATTGTTGTGAGATACAAAATAAAAGGGAATTGCAAACAAAATAAGAGGTCATAAATAGACTAGAAATACTGTGAGACCAATTTCCATGAGAAGTATAGCTATCTGGGCTCTGCGCTTTTTGACCGGCATTAGTTAAACCCTTACATATTATACAGGTCTTTTTGTGGGGACTCGGCTGTTGCAAATGTTCTTGTAAACCTTGTCTGCACTAGGAATTGTACGTGTTCCTGACAGTAGATGATGTCTGCAACAGGGGTAGTTGAACCAGCACTTTAAAAAACAACATACATTCAACTGTGACGGCTGACAGGACCAAATTATGTTCAGCACATTTTCAAAACCATTGCTGTGGCATGCTCTTTGCAATAGGAGAATAAATAGCTTCCTTCACAAATCCTGAAGCTGCCACTAAGGGTCTGTCTACATGGCCAAAATAACCCTGCAACAGCAAATCACAGAGCCCAGGTCTACAGACTGGGGCTCATGCTATGGTGCTAAAAAACAACCATGTAGATGCCCCAGCTCAGCCTGGAGCTTGGACTCTGAAACCTAATCTCTTCCCCAGGCTTCAGAGCCCAAGCTGGAATGTCTACACGGCTATTTTTAGTGTCACAGTGTGAGCCCAAGTTTATAGTCCCAGACTCGGATACTCGCTGCTGCAAATTTGGGGGGGAGGAGGGGAAGGTGGCCATGTCGGTGTACGCTAAGGTCAACTGGCATATAAAATGACTTTCCTATGAAGAACAGATTTGATAGTTATACTACTATAACCTCCCACATGCACATGCTGGACCATCTTAAAAACATTCTTTGCTGCCACATCTTCTTCACGGAGGGCAATGATCGTTTGTGTAGAAACCTGCATATGTTTTGGTCAGATGATCAGAAAAGTGCCTGGATTGAAGATTTAATGGAGTCTTTCCTACAAGAATGTACTAAGGGCCCTTCTAAAAATCCAGAACAGTGCTTGAAATGTTTCTTTGTATGGATAGATAGCAGGCAGCTGTTTGTCAGGCATCCTTTGCACGTTGTCACTGTAAATGTATTTATTCTTAATTTGACCCAAGCAAAGGCTTAGGTGGACAGATTGAATAATGAAGAAAAATGCAAATGATTCCAGGCTGAAACTTTCTAGCTTGATGGGAAATTGGCGTAAGTAGCAAAGAGCATCTTGGGAGTTACAGGAAAGCTTACGGAGTTCACATGTGGGAGCATCCAGTGTCAAAGAATTCCTGCTCTCTTTCCCTTCCGTAGGAAGCTATAACTCCATGCTAACAGAGCAGGAGAGACAGAAAAGGTTTACACCCTCTCCCAAATAACGTATCAATTTCTAAACTCACACTGCAAAATAGAAGGTTGTAACAGGAAAGTACCAAAGAAAAAATAAACTGACAAATCAGGAAAGCAATGGGAAAATAGGAGTTATCTGTTTCTGCCTGTATCATTTATTTTTGGATTCTTCTTGATTTAAAATGTAACAGTTAAACAAAATCTATGCTGTAATAGTGAATCTTGAAGATCTAAAATTAGTATATAGTAACATTCTATAGTAATAGATCATGTTAGAGTAACTAATAAGACTGGTGCTATTACATTATGCTATGAAAACAATGTATTTGACTTATTGAATCAAGTACTTATTTAACATACACATATAAATTTTTAGATTAACAGTTACACCATAAAAACACTTAAGCCTTAAAATGCAGAGATTCATAAAACTGTTGTGAATCTAAATGATCTACAGTCTTACCAGCAGTAGTCCAATAGATGCGGGGGCAGAACAGGAATGTAAACATGTTGCCAGAACATTGGGTAGAGCATAGCTGCAGACCCATGAATGCAGGCAGTTAACTGAAAGATATAAATCAAAACAAGATCATAAATAAGATAAAAGTTAAGCTTAAAAGAAATGGCTGGCCAAAAAAACAAATAAATCATAAAATAAAATAAAATAATTGGTTAGAAGTAGCAATTGTTTTTCTCTTTGAAGATTTGACTACAGAACATACATTGCACTGGTAACAAATGCTAGTGATGGGTGGAGTAATACTGGTTCATGATGATTGTTGTTTGACTTAATTTTGTTAATATCAGAGTATATTTCGCCCAACACACACAACCTGAAGACAGCATTTCACATCTTCCTCAAAGCAACAGAAGCAGAGAAACAAAATCAGGGGCAGAAGGGAAGAGGGAGGAAATAATAAAAAATGTCAGAAAAAGCCTGACCCTGGCAATTTCCACCTAGTGAGTAGCTTAGAGATGTAATGAAACAAACAGCATAAATATTAAGGAAGGGGGGAAAAAAGCTGTTACCTCAATAGTACAGTAGGAACTTGGGATTAATGAATCGTAAACAGCATGGGTTTCTCTAAAACAATTCACGCCAAGCAAATTGATCATTTTGGCTAGAATTACCGAATAAGCGGGTAAAAGACAGAGTCTGTGTTCCTGGACTTCAGCATTTGATCTACTCACTATCACAATTTTTCATTAAAAGTTAATTCAAATTGGCTTGGACACTGACAGAAACTGAGAACTAAAGATAAATGGCAATCAAGCTGTGGGGAGGTGCCTACTAGGGTGCTGGAGGAGTTGATTTGGGTCCCAACCTTATTTAAAATCTTAATTAATAATCAGGAAGAGAATGTGAAATTTACTGAAGGAATTAAAATGGGAGCTGTTGTGAACCCCTAAATGGACAGATACTTAAAACACAAGGAAGCAGAAAAGGTCAAAACCCTGCATGAGCAGGAAATAATATTAATATTAATAATTATTAGTATTTGTATTACTATAGCACCTAGGAACCCTAGTCATGGACAATCATCCCACTGTGTTAGACACAGTAAAGACACACAAAACAAAAAGTCCCTGGCTCCAAAGAGCTTACAATCGAAGAATAAGAGAAGAGACAACAGAGGCATACAGACAGATAGTGGAATACAAGGAAACAATTAGACAGTATTGGTCAGCATAGCAGGCAGTGAATGAAGGGATTTATCCTGGAAAATAAAGCTAATACAATCTTGTTTTGGGGAAAATTCAAAATTCAGATAAATCAATGCAAATGGAGACAGATACTTTGAAAAAAACAGTTACACTGAAAGAGAGCAAGGGATGATTGTGGACACCAAACAACCTAGATAAGAGCTGTCTTCTCATTTGGGAGCTGCACACAAAGAGGTATCATGGCCCAGGATGACGTCATGTCCCTTGTGAGCACATACCTAGAATAACACTCAGCTGGTAGTACAAGAAACAATTTAAATGAAATTAAAAGAAATGCAGCAAAATGTTTAAAGGAAGGGAGGAACAGACTTCTGAGGAAAGACAGAGTCAAATACATACAGTTTGACTAAATGACGACAAAGTAAAGACAACACTCTTTATAAAAAGAACGAGGAGTACTTGTGGCTCCTTATGGACTAACAAATTT
The DNA here is from genome assembly GCF_002925995.2 of Terrapene triunguis. Classification (NCBI taxonomy): domain Eukaryota; kingdom Metazoa; phylum Chordata; order Testudines; family Emydidae; genus Terrapene; species Terrapene triunguis. The sequence goes on from NW_020664589.1 coordinate 15,840,762, forward strand.
ATTTGGGCATAAAACCCACTTCATCAGATGCATGGAGTGGAAAATATAGTAGGAAGATATATATCTATATATATATACACACACACACACACACACACACACACACACACACACAGAGAACATGAAAAGATGGGGGTTGCCATACCAACTCTAATGAGACAAATCAATTAAAGTGGGCTATTATCAGGAGAAAAAACATTTGTAGTGATAATCAGGATGGCCCATTTCAAACAGTTGACAAGAAGGTGTGAGTAACAGTAGGGGGGGAAATTAGCATGGAGAAATAGTTTTTAGTTTGTGTAATGACCCATCCACTCCCAGTCTTTATTCAAGCCTAATTTAATGGTGTCCAGTTTGCAAATTAATTCCAGTTCTGCAGTTTCTCATTGGAGTCTGTTTTTGAAGGTTTTTTGTTGAAGAATTGAGACTTTTAGGTCTGTACTTGAGTGTCCAGGAAGGTTGAAGTGTTCTCCGACTGGTTTTTGAATGTTATCATTCTTGAAGTCTGATTTGTGTCCATTTATTATTTTGCGTAGAGACTGTCCAGTTTGGCCAATGTACATGGCAGAGGGGCATTGCTGGCACATGATGGCATATATCACATTGGTAGATGTGCAGGTGAACGAGCCCCTGATAGTGTGACTGATGTGATTAGGTCCTATGATGGTGTCCCATGAATAGATATGTGGACAGAGTTGGCAATGGGCTTTGTTGAAATGGGCCATCCTGATTATCACTATAAAAGTTTTTTTTCTCCTGCTGATAATAGCCCACCTTAGTTGATTTGTCTCGGTAGAGTTGGTATGGCAACCCACATCTTTTCATGTTCTCTATATAGATATATCTTCCTACTGTATTTTCCACTCCATGCATCTGATAAAGTGGGTTTTCGCCTACAAAAGCTTATGCCCAAATAAATTTGTTAGTCTCTAAGGTGCCACAAGTACTCCTTGTTCTTTTTGCTGATACAGACTAACACAGCTATCACTCTGAAACTCTCTCTATGTATATCTAAAAGGTGTACACTCCAAGGACATGCAGAAGTTTAGGGTGACCTACAGACATAATGGAATGAAATAAAACAAAGGAAAAGTCAGAATGAACATTAGGAAGCTTGTCTTAACTGTGGGACTTCTTAGGTTGCAGAGTAGTCTCTAGAAGGCAGTGGAGTTATTTGCAACTGGACAAGCCACTGAGTTATATATTGTACTACAGGGAACCAGTGATTGGCAGAGGAAATGGTCTAGGTGAGCTAACAGGTCATTGTCTCGAATTTCAATTCTTAAACTAAGACTTATCTTGCAACACAACAAGGCACAACCGGCTGCCCCATCAGAATTCCATGTTGGGGAAATAAGTCTCAATTGTGAATCTAGTTTCTGTGGTTCGTGCCAGAGCCTTTAATGTATTTTCAATGCAGTTTTTGTTGGCTTGTTTTAACACATGGATAACTGTTAGTATGTGAACAACAAAACCTGTTTTTGGAGTTAACGTGTGGCTGATTGGGCATCAAGAATGAAGACAGGGACTGTATTTTAAACACGTCTCATTTTTAGCCCATGGACTAAAACCTACTGAAGTCTAGGGATGAAACAGATTTGGATAAGCTGCGAGGATACAAGAGGAAATACTGAGACTCTCTGGAAGGGAGCCAAGGCTCTGTGCACCATGATACAGCCACACAAAACCAGTAGTTTTTTTTTAATGGCAAAAATGTAACCATAAAAGTGAATAAAAATAGATTTTACAATTTACAACTCAAAAAACAGATGTGGTTTTTCGTTTTTTCTTCTTCAATTTTTTGAAAATCACTCCCAGGCTGAGACCCTGTATGCTACGTATAAGCCCACAGTTGACTTTTATGACTGAGCTATATACCACTATGTTAGAAAGCCAGAGCCTTACGATATACACTATAGTTAGAGGAGAGATGTTAGAATATTTAACATTATTATATTTAAAATAAATAAATAATCTACCATAGTTACAGAACCCAGTACTGTAGTGCAACCTGGTGAAAAGTATTTGCCGATCTCATGGAATATGAATCCCTGCCTGTTTTGTGCCATTAGAGATCCATCTGTCTTGATTATTAGGGCCTCAGGCTCTCCATTTCCTAATAAATTTACATTGGGATTCAGAGACTTATTGCTGATCACAACATCAAGAAGGGTTTCCCTAAACCTCTGACTGCTAGAAGCTGGGACTGGACGACAGAGGATGGATCACGCGATAATTTGCTCTGTTCAGTTCATTCCCTCTGAAGCATCTGGCACCGGCCACTGTCAGAAGATAAGATACGGGGCTAGATGGACCATTGGTCTGACCCAGTATGGTCATTTTTATGTTCTTAAGGGTTACAGCAATTAGGTGAAGGAGGGAAACACACCATTTTCTATAATATTTCTGATAACTAAGACAAGAAAATATCTGAGAAGCAAATTCTAATAGTATGCAAAACCCTGAGAAAGGGGATGGAAGGATTTTCTTGTCACCTATAAATGAGGCAATGGGAGAGGGTTAACCTTAAAATATGACCGAACCATACAAAAAACAATTGATTCTTTGGGATGTAATCAGCACAAAAATCCAAGGGTCCAAAAGTATTCAGTGTATCACACAAGAGTAATAACGTAGCCGTTTTAGCAATGTTTATGAGGGTATCACTTAGCGGTGTCTGACCTCTGCTTCTATGTTTAGGCCTCTCTCTATATTTTTACCCAGGCTGCACCCCATGAAGACTGCTACTTTTGCTTTTCTATGTAGATTTGTATAAGGTCACCTGTTATGTGGTATCTGTGAGTCTTCGAATGTCAGTAACTTGCCTTTATTAACAGAGGAACATGTGTATATAGGAAAAGCGAGGAGTCAAAGCCCTAGCTGCAAGAATTCTTTATGATACTGTGCCATGAGAGCTCGTTTGGTGATTTTCCAAGTGTAACCAGTTTGTCAGAATCTCAAAACCTTTCTTTCCTGTTAACTTATTTAAATAGATACCATGCTTTTTGTGGATGGTGCACAGTGTTATTAAGAAAGAATCCACAGTAAACACTCACTGTATTGGTTCAGTTCTAATTCTTAAAAACGTTCTTCAGTAACGTGGGTTTGTCTGTCCTTGTGCTCGTCTCCGTATGCCTGTTTCCCATCTTGACCACGTTTTATCAGTTTACCTGTTCTATTCCTTATGCACCACTCAAAACAAGACATTTGGGGGAAAGCACTATTCTAATACTAAGAACTTTATGTAGTGCTGAAATGTACAGTGCACTTGTAAAAACATACAATAAGACACTCTCTGCTCTCAAGAGCTCACAATCTAACACAGCATTTCACAGCCAAAAGGGGTTTTAAAATTATTATTAGACTGTGATCTATATCGCTGCCCTTGCATGTTGACCAGATCTTCAAGTATACGCATCTGCATTCATGTCTCTTGTGCTGCTGTGCACAGATTGGTAGGTTCACGATTATGGTAAAACACAGTTCTCCTTTGGAAACAGAAGGACATTTTTTTAAATCAGTAAATGGAGGAAACTACAGATTTGGAAGTTTGGTCCATATGCTTGACCAAAGCTCTTGGATATGGAAACTGAAATAGAATAGAAAACAGGTTTTTAAGCAAGACTGATGTCCAGATACTATAAATACAGATGCAGCTAGTTTGTAGATTTTTAGTATTTCCTGGGCTGTTTTAGATAATGCAGCAAAAATAGCATTTCCCAGTCTATTTCCACTTCTGGACCCAAATCAAGAAGTGCAATTATCCCTTCACCCCTCATATCACACTTTCTTGAAAAAAATCAGGAGCAGTTAAATATTTACGTTTGATTCAAGTTTTGACCAAAGGGTTGGGTTACTTTTTCTGGACCCATTCACCCATCCCCACTTACAGGTTGCAAACTAATAGTGGTTTACCAATGACTCTATCAAGGTTTATTTTATGTCCCTGAACGCTGAGATAAATCTGTTAAAAAATTCGCATTTAGGGGCATATTCTTAGTAGTCCCACCAACACTAATGGAGATCAAGCAGCTACTGCATCATGCAATGAGCTGAGAATATGTTCGTTAAACTAACACTTTGTCTGTATTTCTAAGTATCTATAATTTTCCTGGTAGAGGAACATTAATCAACTTGAAAAGCAAAAGCTCATTGTTGATTTATTTTTAATTCTCTTTGAATCACTTGTAGGGGCATGTGAGGTTGGGTTGGTAAAAGCAGAGCTGTATCATCAGCATTTAGCTTAAATTGGGTGGTGTCAAAACCCTGTTTCAAGTAACAAAAATGACACAGATCTTATCTTCAGACTAATGTATAATATTAATACTTCGCTGTAACCTTTAATGCATTACGAAGTGGAATGTGAGGACAGTGAACTCACTTGTCACTTATAAAATTGAGCTTTTGAAATGTCACATCATATCATCAGCTACTGATCCATGAGTTACATAGTCACATTTCTACATAGCCTGGAAGAATCCACTTACATTTATACTTTTGACTGAAAAAATACACAATTTAGACTGAAGGCAACATTGTATCGGCAAACAACACTAAAAATTGTTGAATTGGTTTAGAAAGGATATTTTAGTTATCGGAGTACAAAGCATAAAATGTAAAGAAAAGGTTTGGGGAAAAGTAATCTTTAAGAGTAATTTTTCTCCATTCTTTTAGGTAAATGTTTTATATTCTATCATTTATTTTTGAATGGATTCCAAAGCTATTCTAGAAACATTTTCACAAACTATTACTGAAGTGCATGCTAGAGAGACTTTACTTCTGTTAGATACTTCAAGCACACAAAGTATACATAATTTGTTTAATATTGTTTTAAAAGCTAGTAATGAAAGATGTGCAAGTTTGAATTTGCATCTTAAATCTTAAATTTCAGTGCAAGAAAATGATCCTATCAAAAATCATACTCAGGGTATGTGTACACTGCATGCTTCTTTCGGCAACGTGCAGTGTACATACCTGAATAGCCCGGCAGGCATAGATATAAGTAGCCGTGTAATTGCTGAGGCATGGCGTAGACAAGTAAAGACACTTAAAGGGTGAGGTCTGATCTCAAGTACCCTACATGGTTCTCTCTTTGCCCAAGACATGTCTCCCTCTCTACATGGCTATTTTTAGCAATGTAGTATCCTGCTGCTTCTCACCTGCTGGAGCCTTTCCCTGCTACAGGAAAAGACTCCAGCAATGAGGAAAGGCTACGGCAGGGCAGAGGCAGTGGGGAAAGGATCTATTGCGGGGAGGCAGTAGGGAAAGGCTTGGCCTTTCCCCACCGCTTCCTCCCGCAAGAATCTTCCCCTCCTGCAGTGAAGGGCTCCAGCAGCAGGGAGCTTTCCCAGCGGCCTCCCAGGAGCCTTTCACTAATGTGTAGCTACACACCACAGTGCGGACATGGTGTGCTTTTCACTGCAACATGTAGCTACACTTACACCACATGCCACTGCCAGTGGTGTCGTATAGTGCAGACATAGACTTAGTGGGAAAATAAAGAAGCCACTATGTGTAAAATTTGCCTAAAGTAATTAGACATGATGAATATTCATCAGAAAGCAATTATCAATCCTATGTAATGAGATTTTGCCCTCAAGCTTTTGAATATCCTAGGATAGTAAACAAAACTACATCAGCTAGTTAAATTACAGCACCACACAAATCAGCACCTTATTCTACATGTTGTAAAACAAGACACTAACCGTGCAGTGACACATAAACCAAGTAAAAACTTTGTAAGAACTACTTTAAATGATCTAAATATTAGTATAAGTAACTAACAGCTAAAAACAATTACTAGAAAACAGGAGACACTCATAAAAAATAAAAGCCAATCAAGCTTCCGAGCACGGAGGAAACATCCCTAGGTAAGCAGCTAGCCAGGGTAAGGAAGGAATGGAGGCATTTGGGGGCTGCGCAGCTTATCCTTACATCGGCTCTGACCTCTCAGTACCACAATGGGGCATTTGTGCGGTCCCAGTGGGCTCTGTTATCATAGAAGGCTCCCAAAGCTGAAGAGCACCATTGCATGGCCGTGAGTATGCAAGCACCCTACAAACAGGAATATGGAGAAGTTACCTTGAAAAATGTGTAATGTACTATAACTTCATGCCAGGCATTAAAGCCCCACCACATAATTTCATTAAATTTCCTCTTTGATTCAGGTTTAAAAAAAAAAGCCAGACACAATTCAAATGATACTGCCCTAGTGTGGTGTTAATTGTAAAAGCCTAAATGATATGGGGAGAGAATGCTGCATCACATCTCCTGGTAGATAGTGTTAATTTAAAACATCATAGCCACTGACATCAATTGAGTGAAACATACTGAGGAAGCATTGTCACCAGGACAAAACTGACTAACCTATGTCACCAACTGACTTCTAGTAATATATTAACACCTATACAAGAGAATATGGAAATATTCAGGAGAGAGATTACGCCACCATGCAGAGCTTATGCCACTATGTTAATTTTACACAATTTATATACTCTAGCATTTAGGCACCATTCATTATCATCATGTTCCTATTATGCCTCTGGCATTTAGGGCAGTGACGAAGCTCCTCCACCCCTGTCTGTTTCTGGCAAGTCTTTCAATGGTTCCCCAGCTGTGCCTCAGGCTTTTCAGCTCGGTTTCCACAGCTCTTTGCTATGTTGTTTTCGGGCGGCCTCGTTTTCACTTGCCTTCAGGTGTCCATCTTATTGCTATTTTGGTGATGGAATCAGTTTTCATCCAAAGCACATGGCCAATCCATCTCCAACGCCTCCTGGCAATGATGGTGCTCGTATCTTCTTGGCTGCACTGTGTGAATAGGTCTTGTTTTGAGATTGTTCTGGGCCAAAAGATACAGAGGATTTTTCTGAGGCAGGTTGTATGAAATGAAGACAGTTTGGACATGTCATACTTTCTTATTCCCCAGCATTCTGCACTATAAAGTAGTGTTGAAAGTACTGATAAATCTTGAATTTGGTTTTGGTGCTGTATTTTGATGATTTCCAGACTGTATTAAGCTCCGGAATGTGTTCCTGGCTTTACTGATTCTGTTCTGGATGTACTGGCATGTTCCACCATCCTGGCTGATGGTGCTGCTCAAGTATGTGAATCTTTCTACACTGCTGAGAACATGATCCTCTATCCGTACTGGTGATGGTGAGGCAATATTAAAATGTTATGATAATGCCTCTTGGCATGTCTTCTGTGTACACCGCATTACCCGGTCGATGGCAATGTTGAAGAGGATTGCAGACATGACACCCCCCTGATGTGCTCCTGTTTTGACTTCAAAACTGAGCTCACTGTGATCAACACTGCATGTAAAGTTGGAATAGAAGTTTTTGATGTTCATTATACGGAAAGGAATTCCATATGCCCACAGAATGCGCCATAGGCTGGTCCTGTGAATGCTATCAAAAGCCCTCTCAAAGTCAATTAACTTTATGTAGAGTTGTCGTTGCCATTCTAAGCATTGTGCTATTATGTTTCATAAAGTGAAGATTTGGTCTGTGCATCCACGCCCTTACCAAAAACCGGCTTGCTCTTTTCTGAGAACGTTATCAACTGCATCTGATATACGCTGGACTGTGATCTTACACAATACCCGGCTTGGCACAGATAAAACTGTGATACCACGCCAGTTATTACAATCACTAAGAGCTCTTTTCTTAGGCACTATTACATGAATTTAAAAGTATATCAAAAGTCCCACAATAAAGAGGAACAAAGCTCTTAGTAACCACCATTCAGTACAGCTGGAAAAGCCCAACAGCTATGCAACAAGAGGAAAAACCCTATAGCTCTGCTTTCCAGCAGACACAGATATGATCATTCCACAACAACAGCATAAGAGAGGAAGGGATAAAACAACTGCACAGAACACTGATCACATTCTGCATCTTTACTCAGTGAGCTGTTTTAACAAAGGTGTCTAAATGAGGCATTAACTAGAGTGTTTGGCTTTTAACTAACAGAGAAAGTTTGTCTATTGATAAATACTTCGAAAATAGAGGGCAGGAAAAATTAAATATATTGCTGATGTAATAAATATTTGGAAGATAACAATGACCAATTTTCAGCAACACCAGCGACTCTACTGTTTTTAATCAGAAAGTGATGACTCATCCATGGCATGAGGACTGAAGAGAATTGTATTTCTTGTTATGAAGTGCCACAGAGGAGCATGGTAGCTGGTTGTTTCCGCTAAGAGTTTTGTATAAGGTAGGTGTATCAATGAACCATCAAAACTTCACATCAACACATTGGGGTTGGTTCTGTCAGAAGCATCTGCAAGGAGACAGGCTGGAAATATCAAATTATTCCATGTGGATGTCTCAATTGGTTCCCGGCCAATGGGAGCTGCGGAGCTAGTGCTCAGGGCGAGGCAGTGCGCAGAACTGCCTAGTTGTGCCACTGCCTAGGCACAGCAGGGACAGGTCGCTGCTTCTGGGGAGCCGCCTGGGGTGAGCACCCCCCGGCTCCAACACCCCGAAACTCCTCCTCTGCCCCAACCCCTTGCCCCGAACCTCCTCCTGCACCCAAACTCCCATCTAGAGCCCACGCACCGGACCCCCTCCCGTACCCCTGCACCCAAACTCCCTCCCTCTTTGTTAACCGGAATTTTTCACTTACCAGTACCCCCCATTCCCCCAACATGCTGGATAAAAAAGCTTTTACGGTAGTAAAGCAAATGCACAGCACAATTCCCGACTTGCACCATGAGACTGGCAAGTTCCCAAGCAAGAACCTCTATGTAATTTCCTAAAGTTCTGTGCATACTATGACTTTGATGTGTATTCTCCAAAGCATTAAGAGACATCTGGAATAAACTCTTTAAGAAGTCTTTTTCATTTAATAATAGCTTCAGGGAGCATCAATTTGATTATTTCCTATTATGATAACTTAAGATTTTAAAACTTAGCAACAAAAAGATTAACTAAACATGATGCTCAATATTGAAGACATCTGAGGGTAAGCTGTCACTTATTTCTGAGACGTAATCCTACCTTCTATCTGGCATGAAACCAAATTGCACCACCCTGGGTAGACACCAGGAGTGCCCTTCAATTTTGCCAAGATAATGGTTACTAAAGAAATAGCTTAGTTGATGCAGAACTCATTTGATTAGTGACTGTTATACAGAAAACAAGCTGTTAATAATAAGACAACCTGAGAAATGACAGACTGTCAAAGCTATAGGATTTCAGCAGGTTAAAATGAGATCAGTTCCACTACCCCAGTTCCCTACAGCAGCTGCAGGAGAATCATGCAAAAATACAGCCAGTTGAGACATATAAACTGATCACTGGCATAACTCACTTTTAAAATTTCACATTTAAAATTCAAAAGTTGTTGTGTGTGTAAATGAATCAACAGAAGGGTTTTTGTCATTCTTATTCAGAAAAATTAAAGACTGATGACAAAATATGGAGCAATTTCCAAATGTGTTTTGTTGCCTCTCTCTAGATGTCTCATTGTGTGCACTTATTACTGTATTAAGATTGCAATGTGAGATTTAAAAATGGAATTTATACTGGAAACATCAAAACACCTTGATTATTTGTAAGTCCAACCATTCTAAATTTACTTAAGTTACCAGCATAACACTGAAAGGCATTTAAGGGCTCTGTGATGGAGTAGGACTCCCATAGCAGGTTGTGGATGCAGGTTAAGATTGAGGTGCTTTGGCAAAGTTGTCAGAGAAAGTGGGATAGTGCTCATGGGAAGGAAGAGATGGTGTCTTGCAAGGCAAGACTAAGGTGCTGGCAATCTAATTTCAAGGGGTGCTGAACAGGTGAGAGAGAGAAGCATGCACACCTCTTCATTGCACCATGACTGTCCATGGCCAGTTCTATTAGGCACACACTACCATTTTCACGAGTGCCATGTTCACTTATTTTTAAAATGTTGGAACTTAGAGAATGTATCTTAGTGCATTTTACCTTTATGAGATGGTTATGGACAGAACTGGCTGGCAAGCTCTCAACTCGTAGAGAGGATCAGAATTTGCTATTTATGCCAGAACAATGTTTCTTCTCTGCATGAATAGTTGCTTAAAGCTGGAAATATCCTGGTTGTGGCTAAATTAACCTCAACAAAAAGTAACCAGGTGTGGGGACTTTTAGGAATTAGACCCAATTTGTGAATTTCTCCAAGAACCACCAGGCTGCTTACTTTGGCCATCTTTTCTATATTCTATATTTATACTGCCTGTATTACAGTGAATAGTTATAACAACTTATTAGGGCAGGGCTGTAAGGGCAAGCTATGCTGGAACTTAGAATACTGGCTAGAAGATATACTCCACTTCCTCTCTCTTTCAGTTAGAGCATGCAAACACAAAGAGGCCTTTGCTATATGCATGCACTCAGTTTTATGCATTCTGGATTAATTTTGTCTTTGTATGAGGAATTAGATCACAAAATGAATAGTTAAAATTCAGCTTGTGAATACTCAGTAAAATTCACAGTTCAGCATTTAGTGTTTTGAGGAGTGAATTATGTTGCCAGTTGAAAAAAAAAAAAAAAAAGCCATGCAAAATGGCAATAACTTTCCACGGGTTCAATGACAAACAATCCACACGGAATAATTAATAGGTTAGATCTCAGCACTCAATTACCCCCAAATCTTATTTAACTTGCCAATATTAAGAGCTCTTCAATCATAATATGAATTTCAGGAGACATTGTAGCACAAGATATTTCATTCCACTTTTAAGGTTTCTGCTTATTCTTCTCTACTTTACTTGATATTACATTTAAATCATAAGTGTTAAATTAATTGCAAACAGTTCCATTTTTTAAAAAACAAGACACTGAGTATACTTTGAGAATTCTCACAGTTTGGTAAGTTTCCAGTTACAAGGTCTTGGCTTCTGCTGAGCACAGTTTGAAATAAAATAATGCAGCTTGTTCCTACTGCTGGATCATGCAGAGCCGAGTGTGCAGGCAAGGAATCACTGGCTCTCACCCAAGACTTCAAACCTGTCTTAAACTGTCACTCCAATCTCAGTGCAGTTTATATATATAGTTGTAAGATACAAATGTATAGTAAGGCTAACTCTCCGCCTGAAGAGCCAGATATGCTTTTATCTTGGACAGAGGCAAAGAAAGAGAAATAGGAGAAAGATGATAAGGAAGGAAAACACAAGCCTACTTGTGAAAGAGCTTATTAAGGAAAGCAAAGTGACAGGTAAGTAATGCTTCTTTCCAGCCTACCTTACCAAGGGGTGGATCACGCCAATGAAGCACACAGGCTCTATAGTTGGGAGACCCTTACCTTACCTTGATGCCGCCCCATCTCCCTTCCAAATTTATAATACTACGTTTAATTCACTTTTCCCTGAACCAACCCCTCCTCCATGCCCACACAAACTGATATACATCCTTGTCCTGGGTCTGTAGCTTTGCTCACTCTGACCCTACGGCAAAACCATAATGCTGGGTGTATATAAAAGTGCACTGAATAATACACTGCATTGGTCTGTCTATCTAACAGTTTTCTATAATGTCCATCATTGTAGTGTTTAAATGCTATTGGTTCTTTATGGGTTTTGGTCACAAAAGTCTGAAGTTGTTAGAATGTCCCATAGATTACACTGAATCTTCTGATCTCATATTCCTTTCTTAACTAGATAGATTATTATTTCTATCTGGAGATGGAATACAAACAGGGTTTGTTCTCTCCTCCTCCCGACCCCAATATGTACATGTTATTTTTTTATGTTTTTGGTATGTATTGTTTCAGCAGTATTTTCTGGCAGTCTACGATGCAGTTATAATCTTACACAATCAAAATCAGACCTTTAAGAGGCCAGATACCATACAAAATGGAAATAGGTGCTCAAACTTTAGAAAGAGCCTTTCAAGTATTTAGGCTACAGCATTAGAAGGCAACATTTAGTTAACCATCCTCTGTTTACCATTCATAACAGAAACAATCAATACCCATTTACAGAGCAAAGAGAATGAAAACTTAACATTTTCTTTTATACATAAAATCACGATCTTATTGACTGATAAAACTTCAAATGCATAATGCTAAACTCTGAACTAAATCAGGCGAGGTTTTTTGGTATTGATATGCAGCCATTTTTAGAAGAGACAGCACTTTGGAGTGCTCAGCAGCTTTCATCTTTCAGATGCTTGATGGAACCTAAGTAGCATTAAGCCTACATCTTATCAAACAAAATTGCGAAAAATATGGTTCTCTAACGTGTTAGAGCCCACCATCTGGGTTCATCAAGAGAAGGTCACCAGAAGTTCTGTCTGAAAGTATCATTTATCTATTTTTCTTTCAAATAAGTGTATGAAAAAGGGCTTCACTAACACGGTGTAAATGTTATTATACAGCATCCGTATCAAGAGAAAAACTTTTTCATTCAAACACTTGAGGGGCCAAAGAACCTCAGAAAAGTCATCTTTGTCATGGGATTTTCCACAGCCCAAGCACAGTCATAAATTTATTGTTTTTTATTTATACACACCTGATTTCTGGCTAAAAAATTCTGTATAAATACATACATACACATACAATCACACAGAATTTTTTTAGCCAGAAATCAGGTATTAGCCAGAATACATCCTGACAGCATACATTTACTTCTCTGTTCTGCAATTCCCTGCTTGTGTCTGCTTATGCCAATGTACATAATGATTGTATGGCTATTAATGATTCCAGTGATTTGTGATTATTTCTCAGTATGCCAACCATGCCTCATCTCTGCAAACTGGCCCTTTGTCATATTCATTTATACAATAAATCCAACTTTAGTACAATATTCCTGCCACCCTACAAACAGTTTTAAATCAGTGATTACGCAAATTCTAGTTATCCCAGATGATTTCCAGCATAACTGGCACTTTTTAAAATGAATTGTCAAGAGAATATTCTGAAATTTACTTACAGTGCTCAGTTTACTACAGCAGATGAGGATGCGGCGTTCATATAGCATACTAGCGTAGAGATGCAGCATGTTGTTGACATCGACAGCTACAAAATACTCTGTCAGATTTCTCTAGGAAGAAAGATGAGAGTGTTTTTGAGAAAAATTTTTACAAATACAAATATCTTCAAGATAGAAGAGAACCTAAACTTCATCCTTCAATCAAACCACCACCAGAAAGTGACCTAGAGGAAGAAAGCAATAGGTCAGCTCAAGTCTGGGGTGATTTTGCTGCTACAGCCTGGGCTTAGTTTTGTTATTTTTTAATTAACGCTCCCAAATGCTCAGATTTCAGAAAGTTACACAGCTTAGTGTGATTTCACTCTCAACTCCTGCAACTTAAATATTGAATGAGGAGATTTTTTGTGAGGAACATAGGTTCTCTTATGCACACAAAATATATTCCTGAAACCTGACAGTAGCCACAAATTACAGCTACTGGAGATTTCTTATTCAGCTAACTGAAATTAGCTGAGCATATAAAAATCTGCTAATGGCATCATTTACTCCAGAGCAACCGTGATAATGGGGAATTACACCAGAAGCATTTAAAATACAATAAAAAAAGATTAAACTAATATTCAGCACATATATAGTATTTTGTGAACGTTAATACTCCCATCACCCTGGGAAGGGGAATCAGAAAGCATCCCTATACTAGAAATTAGGAAACTGAAGCAAAGGAGAGGGGAAGCATCTTTTGCAAAACCACAGAGCATGTCCATCTAAGAGACAGAATTAGAACTCAAATGCCCAATTTCCAGTCTAGTGCTCAGCCTATGTATTTATTTTGGCTTATACTACAACAAAAAAGCACCCTATCCAACCTCTGCATGCTCACTAAAAATGTAACATACAGAGTGAAACATTAGATACACCTCTCACACAAACACAAAAAAGGAGAGCAGAGCCAAGGGTCCTTGGCCACTACCCCTCCACTGCAATGTCTATTGCTGGATGTAGAGTGAATGGCAGAAGGAGAGGTCATTCACCTTGTGCAATAAATGAAGTTCTTTGAGATATTTAAATCTGAAATTTCACAGTATTGTAATTGTAGGAGTCCTGACTCAAAAAGGAGTTGGGGGGGGGGGGTCCGCAAGGTTATTGTAGAGTGGGTGAGGGGGTTGCGGTACTGCTACCCTTCCTTCTGTGCTGCTGCTGGCAGTGGCACTATCTTGAGAGCTGGACAACTAGAGAGCAGAGGCTGCTGGCTGGGAGCCCAGCTCTGAAGGCAGAGGTGCCACAAGCAGCAGCACAGAAGTAAGGATGGCATGGTATGGTATTGCCACCCTTACTTCTGCACTGCTGCCTTCAGAGCTGGACCCTCGGTCAGCAGCCGCCACTCTCTGGCTACCCAGCTCTGAAAGCAACGCAGAAGTAACGGCGGCATCCTAAAATAACCTTGTGACCGCTCTGCAACTCACTTTTGGGTCAGACCCCCAATTTGAGCAACACTGGTCTCCCCCATGAAATCTGTGTAGTATAGGGTAAAAGCACACAAAAGACCAGAGTTCATGGTCTGTGATGCATTTTTCATGGCCGTGAATTTGGTAGCGCCCTAGTTATAGCCACTAAGTGAACCCTGATGGAACTCTACATAATCCTGACTTTTTTGATGCTAGCAGATAGTCAAGGATCATTGAGAGTGAAGAATGCATGGATGAAAGATGATGATGGTCACACCAGTGGTGAAACCTTTTTCTTTTCTGCAAGTAAGAATTATGTGTAGATGCTTTCATACTATTTAATAATACCTGCTGAACAGGAAGTCTCTATCCCCAAGAACCATTGAGTAACCAAGCCCAATTCCCAGGATGGGATGGACAGTTCAACCAGCATCTTGAGAGAGAAGACTGGGATTGGACAGAAAACTCATTCCCAGACAAATGGCAAGGTAAATCAGGTAAGGATACCAGGCCTGTCAAGGCCACACTGGAACTATTAATATGTTCTTGGCTTTGTCCTGCTTGATCTTGTTTACCACCTTCAATATTAGGAGAGTAGATGGAAATGCGTAGAGAAGGTTCCTTGTCTATGGAATCAGGAAAGCATCTCCCCGAGAGTAAGGGCCAAACCCTCTCTCAAGCAAAATTGTTTGCACTTCCTGCTGGTAATGGTGACAAAGAGATCCACTTCTGGAAATCCCCAAGTCAGAAAAATGTGAGTGAGAGTCAGAGAGTCCAACTCCCCTTCATAATCAAGGGAGAAGTGTCTGCTGAGATTCTTAACTGGCGTTTTGTAGGCCTGGAACGTAAACTACTGAAGTGAGGATCTGATTGGCTATACACCAGTTCAGTAGCTTTATTGCTTCAGTATAAAGGGCACCCTGGTGGGTCTATTGATGTAGAACATACAGGCTATGTTGTTCTGTCATGTCAAGACGTTTTTGATAAGGTGTAACTTTTCACAAGGTGTAACTTAGCAGGGTGCTGTCCACCCCATTCATTCACTGCTTCCACAACTAGAGAATAAGAAGGCTGGGAAAATAAAAATTCAGAGGTCTTGGCTGGGACATAATATTTTTTATCAGAAAGTTTGCAAGTTGGTGGTATTGTTGCCAGGGTCTGCCAGATGGTCTTAGCAGGGTCCAACAGAGCCATGTTGACTGGCAAGGCAACATGAGCAGAGGGTGTCCATTGCAGAATATACAGGAGCTTATGATGAGACTCTCTGACCACCTCTAATGGGATCTCTAAAGAGACTGCAATATGTTTCATTATGTCTTGGAATTGTATGAAATCATCAGCCAGAGAAAGTGGAGGAGATAACCATCTCGTCTAGAGAAGATGAGGAGATATTTGTTTGTGAAGTAGCCTCCTTATCTGCTCTGGCCTCCTGCTCTTCAAAGGATTCCGACACCTGACGTAATGGAGGGCATATAAATAGGGGAGGAGAATATCTCCTTCTTGGTCTCCACATGAAAAAGAGTAGGAGCTTGTGAAAATTGCTGTCTATATGCAGCCCAAGAATCCCAGCAGGGCCATTGAGGAAGTCCATAAGGCATGAGAGGCATCCAATCCAATGCTGCTTGAACCAGTGCAGAGGGGCACAAGTTCGTCTCGGAAGTGGCTCCCCTCTTTCACCAAAAGTGGCAGGAGGAAAGTCCCTTGAATGGTGAATAGGGGAATCCTGCACTGATATTTGGGAGTTGGAAGAGAACTCCTCCTTGTCTAAAGGAGGAGCTCTGCCCATCTCAGAGGGTGCTGGAGAACCGAACAGTTCCAGGAAATAGTTCAGTCTTGGTGACCATGTCACTTTCAGTACCGACAGACATACAGTAACCACTAGCAGGGGAGACTCTGGCTCATCTGAAAAAAGGAAGTCTCTGAAGTTTCTGAATTCCTTTGGCACCGTGTGGGGTTGAGCTGGTACAGGGCAAGGTTCCACAGTCAGTACCAAGGACAGACTGTTCTGGTCTTGTCTGACGGAAGTATACAGTACCAACAAACAAAGATGGCTTGGAAGGAACAAAGATGGTATGAGAACTGTGGCATCTGTCCCATTCCGAGAACATGTTAGTGGCTAGCTTATATATGGAAGATACCAAAGGAGTTGTAGGTACTTTAGAAGTAGAGTGCTGAGACTCCTTCACTATAGTGCCCTCCTCCTGTGGTATGGAGGAGGGTCTCGGTACTAAGGCATTTGATGCCTTTCATCTAAGATGAGCTCAGAGCCCCAGGTACAAGGTTCGTACCAACGGAGCCTGGAGCCTCAGCAGTACCCAGTGCGGGACACAAGGTCTCCAACGTGGGCTTACTTTGAGAAGACTGAGGCTTTCTTGAAGTGGGCTCTTTAAGAGGAGAATGAGTTCTCCAAGGTTCTCTCCTGAGCAGATCTGGGAGAACATGCAGATGTCAACAGGGCATTATGTTCACTCAAAGGCCAATGTTCAGCCAGCATCTCCTGGCCTCAATCTGAGGCCAGATAGAGAGAATGCTCTATCATTAAGAGTCTAAGTATTATCTCCTAGTTCTGCTTTTGAATGCTGAACAGACAGAACACTTTTGAAGAATGTGTGTTTCTCCCAAGCAGCAGATACACCAGGAATGCCCCTCACTGGCCAGGATAGCTTCCTGGCAAGTGAGGCAACGTTTGAAACCCGGAGATCCTTGCCTACCCTGGGACAATGGGGATCACGAAAGAAAAGAGCACCACTAGGAGGGAAGGGATTACAAAAACAAACCCCTGCTACAATCAAAACTAAGTATAGAATTAATTTAAGTATAAGGAAAAGGGAAAAAAATTAGACTAAGGAACAATCTTTGTGTAGCGAAGCAGGCACACTAGCGCTCCGTCTCAGGCTGAGGTGGTTGAGAAGAAACTGAGGGCCATTCGCCTGCACAGCCCCATATATCCTCAGTGTGGGACATGAGGATGTGTAGGGTGCATTTCTGGGCACCAGCGCCACCATTTTTTGATCAAAGGCACATAGGTCACAAGCGCACCTGAAGTGGAGCACCATAAGGACACTACTCAAAGAATAACAGATCAGCTAGGGGCAGAGCTACTGATACTGGCAGCCAAGGCAAGATCCAGGCAGATACAGAGCTGAATCCCTGTGAATGCTTCCTGCAGAAACACCAGCACAGCTCTTCTCAATGCAAAATAATTGTAACTTACGCAACTCTGAGAAAGAAACAAGCTATATCATGCAGCTCTCCTCCCCATCCTAGAGGGCCATGTTCCCTTACAGCAGGCATTCCCTTCTGGGCAGCTCTGCCAGTGTTCCCTCCACACACTGCAGTGGGGAGAAGCACTTGCTACTGTTTTACTAGAGTAGTGAAATGGCTCATGAATGACAGTGAGTAAAATATTACTCACACCTTACTCTGCAAGCCATCCCAACTGAAATCAATGGAGTACTAACTCATGGACTAAGGTGCTTCTCAGTCTGAGCAAGGCTGGCAGAAACAGGCTCTTAACTTGCAGAGGTTTAAACTCAATGCAAACTGTATTTAAAAGAAGTTTTAGAATAGGAAGCTTCATCTGATTCAGGGCATATCAGAAAAGACCAAATTAATGGATTTGACTCAAAATAAACTGCTTGTGGATGTATTATAGGTTGCTGCAAGGTAAGTATGCATATTTATACAAAAAGCGCATGTGATAAAGCAAAATTAAGACAAATCATTTATTCAAGTGTGATCTTAATCATCATAGAATAAAGCAGAACACAAAAAGCAGAAAGCAAATAGGATGTAGAAGCTTAAAGAAGCTCAGAAAGCCCATTAGCACTTTTGACAGATCCAAAGATAACTCTAAAACCACCAATACTTGGCCTAAGGAGTCTGCCAAGAAGCTTCATACTGTGCAAAAATATGTTCCACAGCTTGCCATCCAAATACAAAGAAAGAGCTAGAGACAAAAATTACGTCTGATTTTTGGAGGATTTTTGGGGTGGATTTTTAAAAAATAAAATATTCAAAAATAAACTCACTTTTGTTAGTAGGGAACAAAAAGGTATAAAGACATCATTCAGATCTCATTAGACCCCTTGTTATGGAAAACCTATGGCCACATACAGGTATATTTTTAAAAAACAACACATTTTGCCAAAACCCCATTAAACTGTCATGTACTTTTTCTGTATTTCTCGTCCCATCTGTGCTGATTAGCAAGATATTTGTGTCTAAACAGAAGCTGTCTCCTTTAAAGTTCTGCTTTCCCCACACACCCATCTCTCTGTGATGCCAAAACATAGCGCGTGACGACACAATTTTTTCTAAGTGGTATGAATCAAGATGTTACAAATATATGGGGGCCTGTTCTTCCCTCAAGGAGCATGCAACTTCCATGGATGTTAGTAGAGTCGGGGCACAGCAAAAGGAGTGTAGAATCCCTGAATTCTGCCTGAACTGAATCAACTACACAGAAAGTGAAAGATTAAAAGAGTAACAAAAATCTATCAGCAAAGGGAAATACAGGAAGAGAACTTGACAATTTAATGGGGAAAAGCTGTTAAGGTTTTGTAAAGTTTGCCTAAGCATGACAGTGGCTTTGAGAGACATTTATATATCTACATGTGGAGCTTTTTATATGGTTTTATTTTTCCTCTATAAAGATCTGCAAATTTCTGAAAGTGGAGAGAACACCTATAGAACATGAAGGATTCATGGCACGATACTGAGGCTGGGCAATGCATGTGCAGTGATTTGCACATTTATTTATAAAAAAGATGTCATCTTTAAAGAGAAAATTGTGCTAAGTTCAAAATAGGTGGCTACACTTTCTAAGTAGCTAAGCTGAAAATGAGTAGGAACCAAGCTGCCTGAAAACAGGGGAGTCCCAATTTACTCAGTACAGTTGTTATATATTTGATTTCTCACCATTTAAAACTCTCCTTGGACATTAAAGCTGAGATTTCTCAAAGGATTTAAGGGAATCAGGTACCCAGGCCCCATTAAAAATCAATGAGATTTGGAAGCCTGACAACTCCCTCATGCTACTTTCAGAGTCCCACCCTAAATTCATTCAACAATTACTCTTTTTTTTTTTTTTTTTTTTTTAATTGTTAGTAGGTATGTGCACTTTTTGTTGATTTTATTCAGGCCAAAAGATTTCACTCCTGCTTCCTCCTCCTTCAGCATTATCCCAAAGAGAACTTCTCAATGGGATTACAATTGAGTGTACCCCCTTCTGTGCAATGGAACAACAACTGGAGTCACAAATGTAATAGTAACCACAAAAACAACAAGGAGTCCGGTGGCACCTTAAAGACTAACAGATTTATTTGGGCATAAACTTTTGTGGGTAAAAAACCTCACTTTTAAGAGTAAGTGTGCCATAACTTCTATGTATGCTAGACTGCCATTAAAAATGTATATGCATCACTGAAAAACAAATTCTCTCAAACTATCATAGCTAGTCACTCATCTCTAGGTATAAACTTCATTTAATAGTCTTTTGTAAATTTCCCTTTTGGAATAGGCCAGCTTTATTTAGAAGCACATTTTATTTCAAATTTCACACATTTAAAAGTTGTTCTTCAAAGATCTAACAGTTGCTTATCATATTATGTAATCCATAATATATTTTATAATGCCAGGATGTAGCTTTTGAAGGGCAGGACAAAAGAAAGAGGTGAATATTCTATTACAAATGGTCTAAATACAGGAATATAAAATTACCAGTTTGAAAAAAGTCATGGAACTCAAGAACTTAAATCAGATACATACATTTTAATAAGTGAGATATCACGCAGTTTGAGGTTGTGATGTAAAATGGAAAGAATATATATCACAGCACCATCAGACAGAAACTTCCATCATCTCTGAAACAGCTAAATTACCTGACAAATCTGAAATACAATGGATACTGTGTGTCTAACACTACTTGGTAATGTATTTCCTGCAATGAACCCAATTTGTTTATTTCTGAAAGTCACAATGCATTCATAAATCTTTCATATAACCTAAGAAATCTTTTGAAATAGTGAAATCTCAGTTGTTATATGTAACTGTCCATACTAAATGCTTTTGTGGATCATTAACCATTCTGGTCTGACACAAAGCCAGATAATTACGACATGTTTGTTAATGTTCCAAATGGAGCTCTATGTGATTCTCCATTAATCATTACACACAACTTCAAAATCTAGCACTACTAAACATTTGTTAATAGAGGCTTAAAAATGTAATTACTGCCATGATATGTGGCATTATTAAAAATGCAGGTCAATTGTTTAAAATCTATAAAGATTTATGTTCATTTAATGCCTTTATATTATTGTCTATATAAACCACAATCCTACCTGAAAGTTACCTTGACAGACAGATAAAACCCTAGTGAGCAATTACACAATGATATTCATTAGCAAAGAAAAGCACTGCTTTTATTAAATAGAAACCTGAGAAGTAGCTGAGAATTGACTTTAACAACGAACCTTAGACCAAAGGGTTTCATTTTCAACATTTGCTTTTATTCTTTTCTTATACCGAGACCTAGATTGATGAATTTGCATAAAAATTTATTGGACTAACTTTATGACATCAGTTATTGTTTCCATTTTATTCCCATGTGTGTCCTCTGCATTCCCGATCAGAACGCTGAGGATCCCTCCATTAAAACCCCCATCACCCACATTGATACCCACATTGCTGGGACCATATTATTCTCTTTGAGGCCCATCAACACCACTCAATGATCCAAAGGGGATGATTTTTAGCATCACAAGGCAATCCCCTCTCCTGCAGACTGAACATTAAGATTTCAAAGCGTTTCCAAGTCCTTCTGGTCCAAGGCCTTTTCTTTTATAACAGCCTTGATTCATAAGCATTCATCACGTCTCCTGTACAGACGTTTTGGGAAGTTGGCTTATGCCTTAGGACTCAAGCCAACATCACTTGCAGATGTAACAAACTGAGGGTAAATAAAACTATACATTCTGAAATCAGTACTGTGTGATATATCCTGTATCCTGTTTTAATCTCTGCTGGTAATTCATTATTTGATCACTCCCAACTCAATCTCTTTGTGACTCAACATACCCATCTGTAAAATAGGAATAATACTTCCCAACCTCCTTGGGTGGCCTCATTGTAAAATCTTTGAGCTCATCAGATGAAAGAAGACAAATTAGCAATAAAACATTATCACCACCACCACTTGGGAAAAGATACCATACTCAAACCAGACTGACTGCTGATTTAGCTTCAGGACATGAGTCCTGTATTACTTCTAATGTATCAAAGTTCCGTGAAAACCAATGCCATAAAAAAAAAAAAAAAAAGCATGTGTATTACATTTAATGGCAATGTAAAGACCTACAGAAAAGCCAGTAACTATGTATATTTCCAATGGGAAAAACAAGGGACAAACACATCTGCTGCACAAACTCACCAAGCAACACACTAATAAATAATTAGAAGGTCTGGCTGGATTCTTTATTTTTATAACACAAATGGATTTTATTTTTTTTTTGAGTGCAGCATTTGACCTCAGAAGGTTTTGTCCTTTATCTAGCAGCAGGACTTTGAGATGTCAGGCAGGCAGATTTGGAAAAGGCCCACAACGAGGAGGTCTAAAGAGTAGTCAAGGCCAGTAAATGTCAGCTAGGTCCTCTCTGTGTTTGACACTTGCAGAGCTCTCCCCTGATGACATATCTGAGGTATGGTGAAACCTGTACAAGGCACTGTACTCATTGGGCCGAAGTGTATCTCTGAAGAAAGCACTCCAAAAAACCCAGAAACAGAGTAAAGTTCTGCTCAACCTTCACTAGAAAGCTACGTGGTACGCAGCTGATCTTTATTGTCCCTTATGTGATCATTTAAGACAGTCCCATGGTCTGCTTAACAGGTCCCTACCATGCTCCTCCATCCCAATTTGTCTACAGGACCATCATCTTTAATAATCTGCATCTGGATACTAGATAGACCAAACTCTTGATCTGTTGCCTGCCACTGTGTAGGTATGGCAGAGAGGAAGCATGCTGTCTTCACAAAAGAGAATGCTACCCTTAAAGTCTCCTGCCAACGTAGCCACTAAGCTGCAGAGAAGTCCAGAAAACTGGAATTCATTGCCCCAGCGCTTAGCCAGAATTCAGACACCAAATTGTGAAGGCTCTAAGAACACACGGGTGGGGCAGGATAAAAAATGTGGGAGAAAATACCAAAGGTGATACCTTGAAAAGTCCAAGGAGGTTTTATACAAAACAACTGCACTTCACCCCTTCTGAAGCCCTAGCAATTTTGGCATTTTAAATGTTATGATTTTCAACTAGAGATATTTAAATTCATCATTAACATTCTTGACTCAAAACAGTAAATAGCATTATAAAAAAAAACTTCAGAAAACATTAAGAACAGCTTCAATACAGGAAAAAGAACAGGAGTACTTGTGGCACCTTAGAGGCTAACAAATAAGTCCTGTTCTTTTTGCGGATACAGACTAACACGGCTGCTACTCTGAAACTGTCAATACAGTGTATTTTTCAATCTTTCTGAAAAGGTTAATTTTAAAACAGAAACTCTATCCCACAGAAATGCACAGTCAGTCAGTTACTGAAGTTATACTTCTTTTCTGCTTACTGAGTCTGAAGCATCATTGATGGCAGCAGCACAACTATAGAAACTGGGTATATTAACTGTAGTTGGGAAACCAGCAGAGGGAGCACAAAACTTTAATTTGGGGGCAAGTGGGTTGGAAGTGACAAAAGCCAGGGCTATTTTATTATTGGCTCATGGTGAAATTGTAAATGTTCTTAAAAAATAAAGATCTTTAGAAGTTTTTAACAACATGCCTTTCTATTTTGCCTGTTTAGGTAAAAGTGAAATAGATAAAACTTCTCATCTGCCTCACTCATGCATGCATATGCACAGCTGCACACACTAATACCTCCTCTACCCCAAAATGGTCTGCCATGGCGTCACTTTGAAAAATACTTCACAGATCTGTACCCAATAACAATTAAGTTTTAAATAGATTATTATAGTATCTGACACTGGCAAATGCCACTAAGATGGCCGAGCCTCCTTAATCCACAGTCATTAGCAAAAATATTGTTTTTAGTCAGTCAGTTTTGGGTGGGCTGAAACTGTAAGTGTTTCTCTTAAATAATAACTTTTTATCAAAGATATTTTCATTCATTCAAACTAAGTTTGCCTTGCAAACCAATCAGAAAGCAGCAAGCTTTATCAATACTGGTAGGGCTAGAAACAGTCACTAAGACACCTATTGCAGAATAAGCCTTTTTCCTGATGAGCTATTTTATTTTTAAATATCCTTATTTTTTAGGGAACACTCATTATTAATGTCTGCATCTCTGAAAATAAACATCTTGATTTGGCATTTACATCAAGAGACCATTATTCTGTCACAACTTCCCATTCACTTGATATTTTTTCTTAATTAAATAGACAATTTAATCTGATCATCTGACACTGTAAATCATTTGCTCTAGAGAGAATACTGGAGAGAAGCTTTATGGGGTTAATTTACAGTAATTATGGAAAAAGCTAATTTATTGTGTCACTGGTTAATCCTGCCGAAGCAATTTAGCAGCAGACATCCTGTAACACGATTTGGTACAGTAATATTTAACGTTTGAGAAGATAAACAGTGGAAGAGATTCAATATCTAGTACGAGTTCACAAAATATCATGTAACGAGGACTACTAGCTCTAAGTGAGGATAGTTTTTTGTCTTGCTGTTCTTGAAATTAAAAGGAAAAACTGCAAAATGTATAATCCTCTATGCTACTCACATTTTCAGGGATACTGGGAAGCTCTGTGATGTCAGGCACACTAAAGTAAGAATGCTGGAAAGGAAAAAACAAACAATTATTTTTGCATAGTTAAAAGAAATACAAAATATTGCTTGGAATCAGTAATGTGTTTAGCCCATAATTGCAAAAGGAAACTGATATATAACAACTTTTTCTATCAACTACCAATGAGATCATTTTGCCATTGTTTTCAAAATTTAGATTTTTTTTCTCAAGGTTAAAAAAATACTATAACAAATGTTGAGTCACAAAGTATCAAATATCTTTAAAAGGATAAATTACATGTAATTCTTGTACTTCAGATGTATTAATACACATAGCCTCACACTATTTATGACCTATGTCAGAAGAACTCCAAAGCTTTCTGTAATTCAGACCATCTTTCCTCAGCCCACTGCAAGATCCATGTCTGAGTACAGAACATGCAACAGCCAGCTCCTTTTTGGCCTAAGGTAGTACAATATTAATGTGTTTCACTGTTTAGGCAACAAAAGAAATGGAGCTGTATCTAAAAAGGGCTCCTACTTTCAGAGAATGAAACTGACTGGTAATTTTATCCTTTGTCTTAAACTAGGGAACTCTCATAATTACCCTCCCCGATCGCTGCATGAAATACAAAGAGTTCTGATGCAATAACAATGGTTGCTCTTGATCTCCTTGACATATCTCCTTTTATATATTATAGGATTCTCCAGTGGTACCTTAAGAGTGTTCCTGATGACTGCTAGAGAATGATTGAAGCGCTGCAAAATTATATCACCCGGCAGAATAAATGAGAGTTCCTCTAGGGAAATATATACTGTGAAATTAAAAAAGCAGCACCATTTAAGAAAGCAAACAGAACTTAAGATATATCATTTATTAACTATTCTCTTGCTTATTGTCTCTTGAATCCCATGGCTAATAGTAACATGGAGCAGTCTTGCGCAATGCACATTTGTATTGCTATATGGTTTGGAATGTTCACAGTAGATGGTGTCAAAAATCTGCACCAAAAATGCTCCAACCTGCCAAGTACCCCCTTTAGATGCCCTGATCTACCACACCAGACAGGCAAACTACCAAGTTTGCATATGGCAAATTTTGTCCATAGCAGATGCTGTTGCTTCAAGTCCAGCTGGTCATAGTTAAGACATGCATAATGAGCAGATAAACATCCATTCATCGGTTATATCAAAAACTAGCCCAAAATAAATACAGAGCTAGAGAGTTGCAGTGCTAAAAAGATTACTATATGGGAGAAGAACCCATTATAAACATATAACGCCATTCCCACATTTGTAAACATACAATACAGAAAAGCCCTCACCGTAAAGACGCAACAAGTTTCAATGATTGTATATGACTGATACAATAACTGATTGTACAGACTATGAGCAATAAAATTAATTAACAGTATTATCTAACTACAGAACTTGGCCACTGCAAACAAACATCAATGGGACTTTTAAAACGTTTTTTTAAAATGCATTCAATTATTAAATGATTGTGCAGCACGAAGAAACAAAGCTGAACAAATTATCTCTTTCAGGTGCAATAAATGGAAATCCATTGTCTATTACCAAAATGTTTGAAATCAACCCACAGAAGTAAGAGGAGACTGGAATAAGTACAAAAAGTTTCGGGGAGGTTTGTATGTTACATCAAATACTAATGTTGCCACATACTGAAGGCTATGTCACCAATGAGTATGAGATTCAATGCAGAGTTTACAAGTTAAAAAAACATTCTGAAATAATAATTTTTTTCTAAGCACACCTTCATAAAGTAGTTATGCTTCTGCTGGTGCCTAGATCGGTCTTATATTTAATCTGATAAAGGTTTCCAAATACATGTGGGTGGTTGGCATACTCCTAACACTATTTTTTGAATGTATCTAGTACACTGATTCATTAGAAGAGGATTTCCATGTTTATCATATTGATATGACTATAGGATATTTGTCAACTTTGACAACTGTGGTTCTATTTGTGTAGTGTGCCTGAACTTAGAATAATTAACACACATGATAGCGGGGTTTCAGGTTCTAGGAGAAAGGCACTGGCTAGAGGAATCAGATGGATTCCCTCTGGGAGGGTTCTACATTAATGTTCAAGGCCCCAGTATTGCTAAGCCGTGTGCATACTTTAACTTCAACTGGATTACTCATGATGTGCAAAGTTAAGTACATGTATAAGTCTTTGCAGGATCAAGGCCCATGTATTTTTCATTCATGGCTTTCAAATACCAAAACTCACAATTTGCTATCCTGTTTTATGGTCAGTTGGCGTGTTAAAGAAGATAATGCTGTTTGAGTAATTTAACTGGAAAGCTATTTTGTGTACACCTTTTTATTTGTAGCTATTTGAAAAACTGTCTAGTTTTTATGTTGGTTTCCTAGTTTCCTGATGCTTCACACCACTGCAATTTGTGAATTGCTTAATGGAGCGATTTACTTGCTTTACATTCCAGGAAACTATTTTTGTTTTATTATTAACTATTTTGATAATGCAAGACATTTCTGCAGTTCTTATTTTGGGAGGTGAGGGTGGGTAGAGAGACTCAGTATTTTTGTTTGTAAGTTAATAGTGTGTATATTTTATATTATTTTGAATTTTATAATTTCTTATAAGACTGGCACTTTATTTTGTGTTAAAGTTTTTTGGGGACTGTTGTGCTCTTGTAATGTTTCCACAAGTCACACAATTCTATTGTATAGAGTGTTTATCATACATTCTATACTTCATGAACGATTTATGGGCTGAAGTATCTAGCAGTTAAAACAGCTACACTGACTACAGATAAAACAGGTATGCAATGCAGACTTTAGCTTCTCAATGTGTCACTACTTTAATTTGAATTGAAAAGGAGCAAAGAGGAAATGGAATATTGAGACTACACAATGAATAGGAAAAAAACTCCACAAGCTCTTACAGATCCATCAACTTGTAAACAGCTAAACTAAAATGCTTAAATAGCCCAAAACAAAAGTAGTCCCTAAGCTGTCCTTTGATATTCTTTCCTGCTCCAATGCTCATGAAATGTTTGAGGCAAGGGGAGACCAACAGCATTCCTTGAAACCACTGGTATGAAACAACTGAAATATCCCAACAGATCATCCTGTCTCTGAGACAGCTTGTCCTCTAGGTCAGGCAGACATGCTGTTCATACAATAGCTTTCCGTGATAGGACTGGGTCATCTCCACTGCCAGCTGGTGACCTAGCTAGGCCAAACAACTGCTACCTGTCGACTGACATTATAGGGTGAAGTGATGAGAGTAAGCTGTTTGTAGCCAGCAGTTCGTTTTAAAAGGAGGGGGGAAAGGGAAATGAAAGAGGCAGGCAGATAAGCAGAGCTGTAGCTGTACATCAGCAGCTCTAAATGTGAATTCTAAAAGCCTAAGCAGCACACAAAGCAACATGTGTTGAGTATTTTTCACTGGCTTTTTCAGATTTAGGAATTGCTGCCCAGAACACAAGGTTGATTCGCAAACATCAACTGGAAGAAAACAAAGAGAAATCTTTCCCTTAAAGCCCCACCAACCCATCCAAACGTAAGTTCTTCCACTAGTTTTTCACTAAGACTGGAACAGAATATAACAACCTCAATGCAAGTGTGAGGAAGAATAACTATTGGTTGGGGGGGAAGGGGGGAGAACGACACACACACGGAAATCACATGCACCAAAGTGTTAGTGCTCAGAGTGTTGCTCTGCCAGGCAGGAGACTCTGAGTTTGCTTCCCAGTCTTGTTCCTAATGCAGGCCAGCAGGGGCTGGGAGTGCTGCAGAGGTAGAATCATGAACCCCAAGAAGAGGAGTGTTGTGTTGCTCAGCAGTGACCCCTCTAGCTGATTAGGAGCAATGCTCACAAGTGTCCATACAGAATCCCACCCAGTCCTCTGCAGATCAAAGGATGGGGACTCTTTTCAGGGTTAACACTAGGGAAATGGAGAGGCTCTTCAGGGCTTTGACTGGAAAGGGGGCGTGCACAGCTCCTTGTCCCTGACGGAAAACAATATAATCTGCTACAAGACTCAAAAAGAAGAAAGCGCTGTTTTGATGTTTTTCTCTTACAATGGTACATAATGAAAATGTGTCTCCTTAGTTTGCTGCTGTTTTCCCTTACTTACCACACTGAGATTAACAGGTGTTCCTGGGTCAGGAATGGGAAGTTTATGAAGTGTTTCTAGGAGTTCATTCCTCTGACTGTCCTGAAATAAAAAAGTATCTGCTTAATAAAGGAACACTAAGCAATAAATTGTCATCTCATGCCAGGCACTGAGATATAAGTATATGGGTGCTCTGAGGCTAGATCACTTGCAAATGTAAGGAACAGATGCCAAAAGGATTTATACTGCAGACTCAAAGGAAATGACACCATTTTCTATGCAAATATCCTGGCAATATAAAATGCTGCTTTTAAAAACATAATACATCTTCCCACATGTAGGTTTCTATGTTTTTAAATCGTTCAAGAAATCTATCAGGGCACCATCCTATGCATGACTATGATCTCATCCCAGGGAGGGCCAGCTTCCATAGCAACTATTTCATAACAGAAACTATTTGCTTTCAGCTGAAGACATCATTATAAAAAGGCAAGCGCACCTTCTTCTTCTAATTTGTAGAAGTGTGATAAAATGCAAAATACGACTATTATTGGAGAAATGGTAAGGGAATCAAGGCAGTAACATATAGCAACCAGTCAGATTATAACAGTACTGCAGTAGCCTATCGTATCTGAAACATACATGATACATACAACGTATAAAGTTTTCCACAGTATGCATAATCTCCATGCACCACCAACTTTCATTTATAGTCCTAGAACTGACCCTTAATATTTTCAGTTCATATTCTGAATGAAATATTAAAAAGCATGCTTGAATTCCACACCACCACCCCAATTTTAAGTGTAAAAATCTATGTCTTCAACATTGGTAAGACAGATAGGATGAGCAACAGGAAAAAGGTCTTTTGCCTCAGCAGACCTGGTTTCAAATCTGTATCGGGTCACCACATAAGTAGGTTTAGAGAAGACATCTGTCCAACACTCATAGAAGCACAGTTACTCTGTCTTCCAGGAGGCCCAATACCAGAACTGCAAAGATGCTATGGCAATGATTAAGGTACTAATTAACAGAATACTGGAGGAACTTTCATGGTACTTGCCTAACTAAACTGTACCTGGCTCTCTCCAATGACTCTTTTTTGGATACCAAACTTAACCTAAAATGTGTTTGCATTTCTCAAAGCCCTTTTCATGAGAGTAGCTAAGTAGATCATAAAGCCCATTCTATAGGACTGTATGGTACAGATTGACAATTCAACTGGGTATTCTCTTATGAGAGTATTGCCTATATGGTTAATTTTCACCCTATCTAGTACGTGTGATGTTTGGAAAATGAGAGAGCTCCGAAAAGTACCTGTCCTTTTGCTGTATAATCTGCCAAGATGTTGAGCAGCTTATAAAAGACTTCAAACCATGGGAGATAACTAAAAAACAAAAACAAAAAGCACAACTGTAAGTTACTTGAAAATATCATCATGTAATTCTAGATTGGCAAGTTTTGTTATACACAGTTGATGCATCGTTAACAAAAGCCACACCATCGGAGCTGACACTTTGATAAATGGCTGGCAGGAAGGTGTGCGAGTTCTCTCTCCTGTAGTGGGTGTGGCCAGGAGGACGAGCCATGGCACTGCAGCGTGTATTGGCCACTGATCCCCTTCCGTTGATTGCAGAGCTTCCAATAATCACTCTTGGAGCTTCTGGCCACAGCATGGCACCACCATAAAAGGCAGCAATGGGTAAAAGTAGGTCTAAGAATCCAAGAAGTCAATGCTGAAAATTCATAAGAACAAAGGCCACCATTTCCAAACTCATTTCACTGTACATGCAATAAAGGGATGATCATGCAGAAGTCATAACTGTCTATGCAGCCATTGGTAACATTCTGGAATTGTTTACAAGTGCACATATTGTTGGACACTTTTTTAATTATACAAAGTTTTCCCATAGTGCATGCTTAATTAGTGACCTTCAGTGCAGCTGTTGGGGCCCTAAAAAAGGTAGAAAAAGGTGGCTGTTCTGTAATTGGATCCTGCCCTTATTTTTTTTTTTTTATTACCATAAAATTATTTGCATATTCTTTAAAAAATTATTTCTTTTTAAAATGAATCGCCAGAATGATGGGTATATTCTCTTACCCAGCATCTATAAAATTCCATTTATTCAAGCTGTAGTTAGACCAAGTATACTTCTTACCCTGAATGCAAATTTGTCTCATTTATACCATATCAGTTCTTTACAATAATCAGTAACAAAGAGTCAACTTTGAAAGGCGCGAACATGCTGAAAATTATGTATCTGCTTTTTCACACTGTATGTCTATTTAGTACTGCTATGCCTTGTAGGGACGTTTCTACTGCACATAAACAAGGACAGACAGCTAAGACACTAGTCTGTGCTGTAGGAAGCTCTGCTTGGATTTTATACCATGCTGCATGGCAAGGGTCTTTGAGTGTATTTATTTTTTAAATCTCTGCAAGGAATTTCCCCTAAGCTATAGTGAACAGGCAAGCTAGGAGTATGAAGCATAAAGTGATTTCTCTGTTAATCACAGATGCCTTGTGAAGCAAATAAAGTATATTTTTGATATAGTTGGACAAGATTTAAAGCCTTTACACAATATGACTACATCCTGCCAACTGTAAAGAAATCAGGGCCCCTATGGTTACTAACTGTACAGCTTGTAGTAATAAATGAAGTGAGAAGCAATATACGTGACAGATAAAGTGAACAGCACTCCATCATTAACATTTGTTTGAAGCCAGCAAATGCTACTGTAAAATTTAAGTAGCTTATCAAAATATACTGATAAGCAACTTAGCTTTTCACGTTATATGACAGTACTATCGCTTATGTTAATATGTTTCAAGTGACTCTGGGAACCACATATTGACTATTGCACAGAGAGAGAATTACTACTTTAAATAACGTTTAGTTTGGCATCACAATGTAAACATTCAAGAGGGATTAGACAGATAAGTTTCTCTCTTCCCATTTAGTTAAATAAACCTCAGCAGAGTTAAAAGCCATTATAATAGTAACAAGAAATCCTTTCAGAGTAAAACTCCTGCTCAGAGATTAACAAGAACTTGGTAAACAAGCCCATACAAGCATCACAAAATATTTTTCAAAAGAAGGGTTTAAGGTTTTTTGTTTTTTGGTTTTTTTTTAAGCTAACAATATGAAAAAGAAAACCTACTTCAAGGAATACATACTGAATTAGACTTAATCAGGCAGGGATCCTTAGCTGAAAATGCCATTTATAGAATCAAAATTACAATATTTTAGAAGTTTTATTTTTGTTTTAAACTAGATTTCTGTCAATAGCATATAAGTAGTAAACGAGAGAGATTTCAATTTCTAATTTTGACTGGGTTGCAACTTCACACAATGCTTGATAAATAGAATCTAACCAATCTCCTCAGAATGAGACATTTAATGGTTTAATAATTGTTTGCTACAAGGTAGTCCTTTAGAAATCAGCTGGTGTTCAAGTTTGAGTCCTTTTGGTACAGAGTTTGAGGCTGTCTGTGACAGCATAGTTTCCATGCACCTTTTTGCACTGACTGAGGCTTCTCTAGTGATGGCAGTGTTGAGGTTTTGAAGCCAAAGTCGGGTTGTATACCTCTTCAAAGAGCCACTGTTTTCCCCTGTTGGGAGGCCAGAGTTCACAGCTGAACCTTATCTTGCTACAGAGCCAACAGAGTTTCCTGTATTGCTTCATTAAGCCAAACATGCCAACTCTATGGGTTTTATTCAGTTGCCTGCAAGGACATTGGATCCAAATTCCATTTTAACTCTCAGTCAGCAGCTAGTAAATAGTTTCTGTATACAAAAAAGTGGAGATAAATATTTATATTTACACATTGCTAAAATGTCTGAACTGACGGTCATTCTGCACACAGTTCCGGGTGAGGGGAGGCATGCTGCCATTTCTATTACACTTGCTCACTCCCTATTTTTCCTTACTGCTCATTCATCTCTCTTATTGGACATGGTTATTATCCTGGCCTGTCACTTTCTACTCCTACTTTGTCCCGTCTCTCTCAAGTAATATTCACAGCTCAGTGTAACTGATCTAGTTCAGTATTTTATGGATTCAAACAATGCTACAGTTTGAAAATTAGCATCTCCAATTTAGGTGATGATGAAACGCATTCATGTTTCATAATACAAAGCTGGCAACAACACAAGAATGTCGGGCACCCATGGCTACTAGGGAGATATACGAGAATCTTGCGGGGAGGGGGTGGGGAGTGAGTGAAAGAATGATACAAAAATATCCAGAAATCAGAACCATTGCTGTTTCAAATAGGGGATTTTTCAGCAAACACAATTACAGCCAACATAGAATGACTTTGCCAAACCAACACGTCTATAAAAGGTCTAGATGTTTAGACTACCGTTTTCTATAAGGTACAGTATTAAGCATACAAGAGAATGCCTTTGGGGACCTGTGCTCCGTTCGCTAAGCTGTCACGGCCTGACTCCTTGCTTTCTAACCAAGCTTTATGTAGCCAGTGGAGAATCCCCACGAGACTCTGCATTGCCCCTTTCATCTGGGTATAAATGCAGCAGGCTTCTAGCCTACAGCAGTTGTCTTGAGACACGGTCTTGCTTCACTGTACCAGGCAGACCTGCAGGGAAGGAAAGGAAATTTCTACAGGATTTTTCCACTCCCTGTATTTTGCTTTTAGAAAGGCAAAATTTGCCTGACTGGTATTCAGATAACTGGGAAGGGGGGGGGGGGGGGGAATTCCTTAAAAGGGTAAGGGTTTGGGTAGGAATCAGAGAAGACTCTACCTGACAGTAATAAAGTTAAGTAGTAAGAGCAATGGTATAAGCAAAGAAACAACATATGCACACAGCCAAGAGCATCTTCCTTAAAACAACCATACTATGGAGCTGCAGATTATATATGAGTAGGGCAGGGAGAGAAGATCTCGATGTGGGACAGCAGCACATTTCTCTCACATGCTCAACTGCCCATTAGTCTCATATATTAACTGCAATTAAAATCATTACATAATTCAGCATTAGCTTTAGCAGTTAACTTCCCAACAACAGTCTCCCACTAATACAAAAATGTACATTTCCAGCTTCTCAGTTTTGGAAACAAGGTTATTTTTCTCAATAACTGTTTAATAACTGTGACTTGGAGAAGATTAGATTTCTCCTTTAATCTCAAATTATTTGTGTGAATGAGGGAGATTTCTCACCAAGGAAGGACTGATCGCCTTCTCTGTTATCACTGGTACAATGTAAGAGGCAGTACTGGTAACATAATGCCCTTGGAGTAATGGCACCTCCACAGAAAATCTAATGTAATTCCCTTGTATTTTCTGTGTTACCCTGAGAGGATGTGTGTGTCTTTCAGCAATTTATTGGAAATGCTACCTACAAAGTCCCTTTTACAGACTCGAGAATTCTCTGCCGTTCATAACATTTAACTATATATTTAAATTGCTGTGGCTGCACAGTGCAGTGTGTTGGTAATGTTTAATTTTATCAATACAGTAATTGCCAATCTTTTACTACATAATATTTGAAAAAATTGCAAATGTAGTGTATCTTAGATTCTCCTAGATCTCTCTCTCAGGTGCTTGGCTGGCTGGTTCTTACTGTCACGCTCAGGGTTTAACTATGATCACTGTAGGTGGGGTCAGGAAGGAATTTTTCTCCAGGTCAGATTGGAATGATCGCCTCACTCTGTAGCATGTGGGTGCGGGTCACTTGCCAGCTTTATCTGGATATATCACACTTAATCATTTCCCTTGTGGGAACCTTGGGCACTGGTGCATCTCAGTGCCTCCTATTCTCTGCCTGTGGTACATAATAGTCTAATTTCCCGTGGGTGGTAAAGCTTTTATCTAATTTTGGTTGTTGGGTTTAGGATGCAGGTGCTGGGCGGTGTTGGTGGCCTGTGATACACAAAAGGTCATAGATGATCTGGTAGTCCCTTCTGGCCTTAAACTCTATAAACTGAGCACTTCACAGCTTTAATGTGTTTATCCTCGTGGTAATCCTGTGAAGTAGGGAAGTGCTATTATCCTACATTACAAATGGTGAACTGGAGCACAGACAGGTGAAGAGACATGCACAAGGTCATGAAGGAAGTCTAGCTGAGCATAGAACTGAACCCAAGTCTCCAGATTCCCATGTTAGTGCCCTAATTCCTGGATCCTCCTCCTTCTTCCTGATAGTTTAAAGGAAGACATAGCAGCACCTTTGAGATTTTCTTTCAATTGACAGATGTATTTATTTAGAGAGATTTTCACATATAAGCCCATTTCTAAAGTTTTTACATCGCTCTCCATAAAATACATTAGTCACTACCCAAATTTGCAAACCTTTCAGACGCACTGTAAAGCTCAATTGTTTTCCTTTTGGGAGACTGAGGAGGGGAGTAGAACTAAGGAAATGGGCTGATAGTTGTTTACATACAAGTTTAGTATTATTGTGAGCAGCAAATCTAGTAAGTGTCAGAGGCAGTTCATTCCAATTATAATTTTTATGTTGTGTATTTTAAAACACCCAGAGCAATGGATGAGCGTCTTGGAAAAAATCAAAAGAAATTAAATGATATGCATGTCTATACACACAGAAAAACAAAGTGACTTGTTCTCTATGGATGCACACAGACAGAGTGATGTTATGGATTGTAAAGCCAGGTCATAGAAACGATCTGATTATGCACCTCTGAATGCCTCTCCTGTACTCTGCTCAGTAAGCCATCTCCATCAGCACAACCTCTGCCTTCCTCCATTAGGGATTTATCTCTCAGTACTGCCACCCTAACATTTAATATTCCATAACATTTTTACTTCCTCCTCCCAAATGCGGAATTTCGCTACTCCTTCTCTCCCCAAAAACACACTGGTGTGAGGTTCACCAGTGACAAGTTTAAGGTCCAACATCTCATGACCCTTCAAGGCTAAAAAAGGAAATGTTATCTCAATTGGGATAGAAGATGTCCAGCTTTCCAATGGGGCATATGAAACCTTCATCTAGTTATGGAAGCTCCCTGTATCATTTTTATGCACAAAAAAAGCTATTTGTGTTATATTCTGGATGCAGCAGCAAAGGAGATAGACAGTCACAGAGGGACCTGACAGAAACAGCTGTCTGCTGTGATTGCTTTTTTGTTCTAGCTGAAAAAACTGAAACTAACATGAAAGTGAGGCTTTGCACTGGGGAGGGGAGAGTGCCCAAACATTTAAAGGGACAGGACATTACAGTCCTCTGCCCTACTTTAAAAATATTTCCAAACACATATCCATTATCATGTATGTGGCTAACAAGAACACTATATAACCTATAAATTTCGGGTGGACTACTGCAGACTCTTAAATTGCAATAGATTATTCTGCCCTGGAATAGCAATTCACTAAGCAACTTATGAGCTCAGGAGCACAGCTGGTTTTCACTCTCTCTTGGGATAATGTGGTAATGTTGGAGAGGCAGCATTCCAAACAGGAACTGCCAGTGGGAAGGAACCAATTGGCTCTGGTACGGAATCAACTGGATCTGGTACCAAAGTTTCTCCCAACAAGCCACTGAAATTAACAGTTGTAATGGAAGGAGGTTCAACGGGAGGAACAAAAAGTCCTCCTGGTCATCCCCATACTCCAGTGCTTGTCAAGGCTGCAACTGGTGCATCGGTTGTTTCCATAAAATACTGTTGGAGAGTTTTATCATGAACTAAACAGGTCCCGTGCATTTCACTCCACAACCATAGTTGCAAGTCCACACTGAGGGCTTGTCTACACTTTAAATGCTGCAATAGTGCAACTCCACTGCTGCCACTGTACTGCTTCAATGAAAACACTACCTAAACTGATGGGAAGGCTTCTCCTGTCAGCATAGATAATCCATCTCCCCAAGAGGTGGTAGCTAGTTGCCCTAGCGCTGTCTACAGCTGCAGTTAGGTCAGTGTAACTACATCGTTCAAGGGTGTGAATCACACCCCAGACCAACATAGTTATACCGACCAAATTCCCCAGTATAGACCAGGCCTAAGTCTCCTACTTGAAAAGAATGATGACAAGGTCTCACATTGATCAATCTGCATAGCTTTGGATTTGGCTACACGTGAGGCAATATCAGGACGTAGCAGGTCCCAACAGGTAAGCAAAGATCTCTTCAAGAAAAGAGTTGCAGGTGACTCCTGGGTAGTAGCGTGTGGTGTGTTTCTGTAGGTAAGCAAGAAATTGTCCAATTTCTGCTGACGAGTCCAAATAGACTTATTAGCTCTTAAGGCATGTTTTAAGTGTTCGTACATAGTGTTTCACTAATCTGCTTATAGCAGGATAGTATGAAGCAGAGCATATGTGCTGAATTCCATTTGAAGTTAAGAACCTCTGACATTTTTCACAATAGAATTGAGGTCCATTGTCGCTCACTAACTGTAACAGTAAACCAAATTGGTTAAACAAGGTACGATGATGTCCAATTGTCTTGGCAGCTATAGTAAAAGTCATTCTGAAAACTTCTGGCCATTTCAAATGGGTGTTGACTATGACCAAAAACATATAACCTTCTAAAGGTCCAGCAAAGTCCACATGAATACATGTCCAAGGAGACTCCGGCTACAACCAACAGGCAGGGATTGTGCTGAACCAGGATCATGCTGAATGTGCTGACACGTAGTACAGAACTTTGCCTTCCTCTCAAAATCTTTGTTGATCCCTCGCCACCAGACATAACTCAGGTCTATGGCTTCATCCGTATAATACCGAAATGACCTGCGTGAAGGGCTTCTAAAACCTGAACTTGCCGTGATTTCGTAATGATCACTCACATTCCCCACAAGATGCAACCATGATTCACAGATAATTCATGTTGACATGACACTAATTGTGTAAACTGGGGATTCTTATGATCCAACACTGTACCTTATAGCACCATTCCCTTCACAAGAGAAAGCACATCATCCACAGTAATTTCTTTGTTGATGTCTGAACGAGGGATGGGTAACCTATCAATCAAAATGAGATAGAACACTTCATCTGCTGCTCTTTTGAGCTGACAAGAGCTTGAGCATGGCAGGCATAATAGTCCATCAGTATTGTTGCACTGAGTCCCTATGCAAAATTGAAGTAGCAACGCCCATCATTGCGTACGAGGAGCAACTAATGATAGAATTCCATGTTTTGGCCCAAAAACTGAAAGGTAAGCAAGGTAGAATGTCCACAATACAGATAGGTATGAAACGTCCAAATTGTGAAGATAATGATGAGAGCGTCTCACTCCCTTTGCGCTATTTGCCTCCTAGACGTCTCTCCCACAGGGAAATTCTCTCTTTTCCCTGTACCATCTGCACTGGATCACGCTCTGCTGGCCGTATGCTTACACTGCAAAATGCAGAATTCTGCCTTTGGCTGCACTTGGGCTCCCTCTCCCAGCTAAAGATCCTCAGTGCAGGCTAAGTGTTTACCTGCCCATCTGCTTGCATGTGGTCAACGAAGATGGCTGCTTGCTTCCACTTCATTGCTCGGTTTGAACCATTTTAGCAGTAATTGCAGAACTCTTATCCTTTGTTCTATCTTTATTTGCCTACTTTTCCCTCTCTAGCTGGCTGGTTCCCACTGTCCCAGGAGCAAGAATAGAAGGCTGTCACCTTGTGCTTCTAGGTGAGCTTTGTCCCCTTTCGCATAGTATTGGCTTACTTTTTTCTCTTCTTCTTGCAATGCAAGCACTGGACACACATGGAATATAAATCCTGCGTCACCAATGTTATATTTCTGGACCAAGCACAGGAGATAAACACAGTCACAGAGGGAGCAGACAGAAACACAACTCTCCTGCGCATTTTATTATTTTAGCTGCAAAAATGAGAGCAACATGAAAGTGAGGCTTTGCATTGGGGAAAGGCGAGTGCTCAAGCATTTAAAGGGACAGGACATCACAATTTTTTTTATATATAATTTGAATTGCAGTAGCACCTTGGTGTTTTTAGGCTTCTTTAAATGCATTACTGTTAATTCCCCCCCCCCCCCCCACATTGGTTTTTGTTGTTGGATTCATGGCACTATGGGAGCTTGGCTTTACAAGTGGAAGAATATAAAAAGTAACCCCAATAAATGTTATATGCTCTAAATACACCGTAAGGACTATTTGAGATTCAAAATTCTCTGCAAAGACCATCCCTACTGTGGGAGGAGACAGATCATGGGGTGGTGCAGTTTACATCACATCTGCTGGAGAGGGGGATGTAACTGTAATCATTTAAGAATGCTCAGAGACTGGTTGTTGCCATGAATTTGTAAAACAGTTTCTCTGTAAAATGTGTGGCACACCCAGAATAAATGATGGCACATTACAGAATAGAGGTTTAAATGACATTTCGTTGGGAAGACCTGCAAAACTCCCGGGTGGTTTGTTTGTGAGTACTGTGACCATTCAAGCTCACAGGATTAGAATTTTACATCATCCTATTATACGTTCTATATTAGCTATAGATAAGCATATGCACACATGCTTTAAAGATCGGCCATACTGCACTTCCGGTAGCCACTGGGAGGAAATGGTGGGTCAAAAAACCTGCAGGATCAAACCTTTCACTTGAGTCTCATGGTACGGCCTTCTTGCTTTTTTAATCTTTAAG
The DNA here is from genome assembly GCF_002925995.2 of Terrapene triunguis. NCBI lineage: Eukaryota > Metazoa > Chordata > Testudines > Emydidae > Terrapene > Terrapene triunguis. The sequence goes on from NW_020664589.1 coordinate 15,879,584, forward strand.
AACTGATATAAAAATTTCCAATCCAATCCTAACAACTGGAATTAAAAGGTATCATAAGAATAATATCAAGCCAATTCTCAATGAATAGTTGAATATTTTTTAGTATAAAACACGGATAGGGTAATTAGCTGCTCTTAAATACAATTTTCTTTTAAACTTAAAGGCTACTTAGTTTTGAAGGTGTGACAAAGCTGTGGTCACTTCACAGTCACTGTAAACAACAATGTTAAGAATGTCTCCTGGAAGTTCATTTCAGCTCTCACTTTGCTCTCTTTGTCACTATACCATTGAAACCTTTTCTTTCATGCTAAGTGTCCAACTGCCTCAAACTCATTTATTCTATTTGCTTCTATAGTTTTACCTGGCGACTTATTCCATAAGTTTACTTCTCTGAGGAAAACAATGCTGTCTGCCTCCTTTCACTGAGTAGTGACAAGATACTTAAGAAGCAAAAAATCACACCAAAAAGAGAGAAAGAAGTAGATGATGTGCTTTCAAATGCCAGCTGAAAGCATAAGATGTGGATTTTGTCTTAGAGAAAGCCAACGTGCTACATATCCTTAAAAAACAATCAAACAAAAAACCTATGGACACAGAGGTTGAATTTATAACCAAAACACTCTGTACCACATGTGACTTAAGTAGCACAACTGGTAGCACTATTGAGGATTTATGGCTTATGACTTGCTCATATTTAATTTGTAACCGAACACTTCCCCTTCCTCTTAGCTACCTTAGAACTTTTGATTAACTCTTGTTTTCACAGGTCACAGGTTAAACAAAGGAAGGGAAGCGCTCTGCAGTGAAATTGCCCAGAGCACCACAGCAAAAAAGTGACCCTGTTTCAAGCAACATTAAAATAAGTAATAGACTAGAGATTGTTCAAGACAGTTGAAGTTCAAAGACTCCAGTAAGCATAAATCAGAACATTACTGGAAGATAAACAAAATAAGTGCTAAGGAAATGATGCTGCTGAATCTGACATTGTTTTATTCCAGGGCTACATTCTGTATCTGTTTACAGTTCTCTCACCAAGATGTCCCTCATATTTTTAAATGACAATACTTGCCACAAATCACCAAAATCAAATTAGACTCCCTCCAGTCTAGGAGGGAGATGTTCTCTCCCCCTCCTACCCCACCGCCTTTACTTTTCTCTTCCACAGAAATATCTCAGCATGCAACCCAGCCACATAGCTGGAGACAGGCCAGTCTGAAGGAAGTATGCTTATTTATATACAAAACAAGCAAATATGGGCACAGGAAAACTGCTTTTTACACTATATAAGGTCTGCACAAACTCTGCTGCACACGTTGCACAGTACCTTATTCAGTAACTCATATGTCATCACCTTTTTAGTGCACTCCTTGAAAATACAAAACACCATTAGTTACATGTCTCATAATGATTAGGGTTAGTCAGAACCTTATAAGACAACTTCATTGTACTGCAGTTGTAACAGAAATATGTTTTATGTTTAAAGAACACTAGTGGAAAAACAATAATGCCATGCAAAATCATCCAGGCAACAGCAAAGATGCAGGTTCAAATCTGTTTGTAGAAACAAATGCAAACTAGTGTACCCAGCCAAAAATACCCAAACAAACTAAAAAAACTACCATCACCATCA